>NC_086319.1:343689688-344000403 GCF_036172605.1 Pelobates fuscus
TTTCCTGAAAGCATATAAAATCCCCCACCGCAGCCATCAAACTATATTTTCTAATCTTGGTAAAGCGTTGAGCTACACAAAAAAACAATCCATGCCTTACCAATGGAAAAATGGGTCCAAATATTCAATACTATATTTTCTAATCTTGGTAAAACGTTAAGCTATACAAAAAAACAATCCATGCCTTACCAATGGAAAAATGGGTCCAAATATTCAATACTATATTTTCTAATCTTGGTAAAACGTTAAGCTATACAAAAAAACAATCCATGCCTTACCAATGGAAAAATGGGTCCAAATATTCAATACTATATTTTCTAATCTTGGTAAAACGTTAAGCTATACAAAAAAACAATCCATGCCTTACCAATGGAAAAATGGGTCCAAATATTCAATACTAAATTTTCTAATCTTGGTAAAACGTTAAGCTATACAAAAAAACAATCCATGCCTTATCAATGGAAAAATGGGTCCAAATATTCAATACTATAGATCACTAAACTAGTTTCTAAGCTCTTTTGTTTACTTGCCAGGGTTACATTATGTGAAAGCCTCCATTAGTAGACACTTTTCCAGTAACTCAGTGGAATGTTGGCTTCAAAAGCCCTACATGTAGAGGTCAAAGCTCAGTCCTACTGGGAGGACACAAAGTACCTTTCATGGGTCTGATACTTAGCTTAATTCACTTCCATTACTGGCAGCAAAATGTTTTATACATGAATAAAAAGAAACATTGAACTCTGAATAAGAGGCTAGATTTATCTTTGCAGGGTCACGTTAGGGAAGCTGGGTCATGGCCAATCTCTGTATTCTTTATCCATCACCTAAGCACAAGAGCCGACTCAAAATAAAAATAGTTATACATTTTGTTCAAGTCTGTGTTTAAGATATTTTTATTACAAAAGGCAGTGGCTCATGGCATTACAGAGTCTGATGTTTAAAATTCATAAAAACTTCCCAAGCTCTGGTACTATTTCGACAATGCACCGCGATGTCTGGTGATTTTATTTTTAACATTCTGGACGAGTGTCTGTAAAACACGCTGACAGCTTTATTTTAATAAAAACACAGAAATATTGCAATGTGTATTCTGCTCTGCAATAAATCTAACCCAGAGCTTACAATGACAATCTCTGCCCAGTTCTTCGTTACATTAGCCTCTATCCTCATTTCTTATGGGTTATTCTATCTTCTCCAGGACAGTTATTTACACAAGCGTTTTAGTATTCAAATAAACTGTAGTCTGTTAATGGAATCCCATCACACACTTATTGCTTGACCTCATATAGTCGCACATAAAGCATTAGCAGTAAATATAGTGTACTGAAGGTCAGGAAGCAATGCTCCAGAAACTCTGTATTGTGCACATGAACGTTAAATCACAGGAACGATGCAAAGAACAGTAGATTGATTTTCAGAACATCCTCAAGAAGCATTCTGTATATGTCATTCAAGGACTAGTCCAGAGATTGATTCCATTACCAAACAATATAAATATGTAAATTCCTGAAAGATGTATCAGATTTACCTTCTGTTTTATCTTCTTAGATCAATGTTTTAAAAATGCATTGAACCAAGTTCAATTTATGTCAAATTGTATTTTTTCTTGAAAGATGAATTTGTGGTGGCTAGCACAAAAGAGAATGTTAGAAAAAAAATAAAATAAAAACATGCAAGTTTGATGTCGACGTTTATTACCTGACTCCAGCTTCCCATAAACCATTCAACTTTGCCATCACAGGGTCCATTATCACACTTTGTAGTTTCAGGTGGTCTATTATTTCCACAGCCTTCTAGTGGCAAGCTGCTGATATGATTGGACAGACACACCACTGATCGTGTTCGAACTCCCTCTCCACACTCCGCAGAGCACTGCAACAGAACACAGAAATAATTATTCCACGTAGCAAAGGTAGTCTAGAAAAAACATATACTGAGCATAGAGTTAAAACAGATAGTACATAAGTAGTCAAATCAATTGCTTCTAAGCAAATTATATTTTAAAGGTGCATTCTAAGTAATAATGGCTTCCAGTGACAGGTTTGTTTTAAATGATTAAATGAACAACAGTATATATATATATATATATATATATATATATATATATATATATATATATATATATATATATATACATATATATAAAGTACTCTAACCTTTAATAATTTCATTGGCTGAAGCTGGTGGTGACTGCATCAAGTCACAATAGGCTTCTTAGGTAACCCATGCTAAACCCAAGTAAAATGGGATGACAAGTCAGATGAAAAGAGAGATAGAGAGATGTTCTTCACTAGATGAGGGGAGGGAGGGACAAGTTTGCCATTAAAAAGAAGTGCAGTAGAAATTTGGAGGACCTCCAAGAGTGGGAGCTCAGTCCTCATAACTGATTTTGGAAGAGAGGGCTGAAAATTTATATAAATGGGAGAAATATCAATGACAATGACATGCAGCCAAGTGGGAGTTAAATATTCTGAGAAGGGAGAGAGAGAATGCCCTATAAGTAGTGTCTATGATCTGTAGCATAGTGAACATTGGAAAGAATCCTCAGCACAATTTGTTTCAATAAAACAAGACCTACACTAAATAAAGTGGGTTTATTTCAAAACATTTATATGTTGTTGATTTTACAAATCTATTCCTTTTGTGAGATACAAAGTGTTTTTTTCTATAGCACGAGGAGCAAAGTTAACCCTCCCCTCTCTTTGAAATGGAAGGGGGGGGGGAAGAAAAAACACTAAATCTATCTGTAATTTAGTCCCAGGACAATCATTCCTCTAAAGCCAATAATGATGGTCCAAATATTTGGCATGTTTGGCAATCATCGCTATAAGCCAATCGGATGCCTCTCCTAGAGAAGCATCCTCTCTATAAGAGGCATTAACAGTGTTCGGCCTCTCAAAGAGAAGCAAAAGTGCGTGAACACCCTTAAAGGACTTCAGGCTTGGGGAAGATTTTAATGGATTGATGGAATTAAGATACAATCTGAGTTTGTATTCAGTAAATCACATATTAATACACATACAGTAGATGAGGAATATAAAAAAGGGAAAGTTGCATTTATAAATCATTTATCTATCTGTACACCTAGGGTTTGTAGATAATGAAACTGAAATCACCATGATCTAGACATACATTGATCAACTGGTGAAGCTTACTACTGAAGACAAAATTATTAGGAAATAAAGAAAATATTGTATGTTCATTTATTACCGAAAGAGGAAAATAAAAGCATCTTACCCTATCACTCCATTCTGTAAGAAACCAACTTCTGGCACATGCTCCCATGTCGCAGTTTTCAATATCGATTGGACGAAGCTTCATGTTACATTCTTCATCATCAACCACATCTCCTATGTTGCTGACACACTTTACATCACGGGTCTTCTGCCCCACGCCACATGGCACAGAGCACTGAAAGGATAAAAACAACATTTGTTATAACAGCTAGATCTGCACTCTGCGTGCATTAAAGGAACACTAGCAGGTGTAGTCACTGAAGTGAGTATTCAAAGTGCATTTCTAATTTAATGTCAAGATAGCTGAACTGGAAAAACTCCTTAAATTAGAAATTCATCTTAAATGTACTTTAAATTTTTACTTTGTGGTTTTTATCCTTTGTGAGGAGCAAACACGCTAAATCAGGCTCTGATTCTAAAACTTTGTATAAAGACAGGTCCAGCAGACCTTCAAGAAAGTTTAGCATCATGGGGTCACGGCAACATAAGTATTTTCACAACTCAAGGTTGAAGGTTCTTAATGGGTTACTTCAACCAATTGGAGGAGCGGGACATTTTCAGGGTCATATGTCATATGTCCTACTGGACACAATGAAGAAGGTCACGTTCCTCCGTTTGGGATAAACAATAAGTTTTCAAAAAAGGTTTTACTAACCTTAATATTCCGTGCCCTCTGTAACTTTAGAGGGCCTGCAAGCTGTCCAATCCTGGGCTTCTCATAGAGAAACCTGGATTGGACTTATTGCTGGCTCAGAGTGCATGCACGTGCTATGGGCCACCAAGGCGAGGGAGGCAGAGGAAGGAAGTGGGGAAGAAGAGGGATGGGAATTTTACATTATTTTAGAAGCCAATGTTGCATGGAGGGAGGCAGGAGAGAACCCCCACAGGGAGGGTGGGTGGGAGAAGCTTACAGGGTGCCTGCAAGGGCATGATTTCTACATCTATTGTCAACGTGCAGTGCGAACTGACAATCAACATATTTTATGCACAAGCTGAGAAGCATTCATTCTATTGGCTGGGAGATCATCAGCACGGGGTTACTTGCAGGTGGGTTAGAAGTAACTTCTTAATTTTACAAGGTTTAAGGGGTAGAGAGGGCCCAGGAAACTAACCAACACTAAATGTACTTATTAATAACACTGGAGTGTATTTATTTCACTTTTTCTGTGTTTCTTTAAGCTTCTTACGTGCAATTTCTTACTTTTATAGCTGTTGTTTTTGTTTATTTATTGTTTGTGCTGTCAAACGAGTTTGCTTATAAATGGCACACACAAATTACCTTCATATCCACTTGGTGATACTCTGCAAACATATTCTTCAATAAAATTAAAAAGCAGAAAATAGCTAGGGGCAGATACTTATCAGATCAAAACAATATAGGTTGTTTTATTTTTATTTTTTAATTTTTATCCCTTGGCAGCAATAACAGTAACAGAGTCAAAAGGACAATAGCTCAAGGCCTTTAAACAAGGTCAAACATACTGTAGCTATATATTTTGGCTTGCAATCTCTATTACACTAACTTTATGGAGTTTATTTACTAAACACAGCATTTTTGCAAACTGAAAGCTCGATTGCAATATTCAGGATAAAATAGCCAAGCTGTAATTATAGATAATTTGAAGGAATTTTTCCAAATGATTAATTTAAGTCTAAATTTGGAAATTTAGTTTTTCAATAGACTATATTTGGGGTTTAGTAAATAAATCACTGTTGGTTTAATAATAGTGGTTTAATAAACAGCTAGGTGTGATGGATTGAAAACTGTAGCACGTTGTAGACCAGGGGTTGGCAACCTTTGGAACTCCAGATGTTGTGGACTGCCTCCACTGATGCTTTGCCAATATTATTGCTGTCAAAGCATTTTTTGGAGATGTTTCCAAAGGCGTGTCCCCATGTCTTCCAGTATCCCCATGTCTATGTCCACAAGTGCCCCATGTCTCCCAGTGTCCCCTAGTCTCCCAGTGTCTGTGTCCCCATGTCTCTTAGGGTTCCTAGTGTCGTAGTGTCCCCAAATGCTTCAGTGTCCCCATGTCTCCCAGTGTCTGTGTCCCCATGTATCTGTGTCCTTAGTGTCTAAATGTCCCCATTTCTCCCAGTGTCCCCAAATGTCTGTGTCTCCATGTCTCCCAGTGTCCCAGTGTCTGTATTCACAAGTGCCCCCATGTCTCCCAGTGTTCCCGGGTCTCTGTGTCCCCATGTCTCACTGTGTCCCCTAGAATCCTAGTGACATGGGGACACTTAGGGGAAATGGGGACATTGGGAGACTAGGGAACTGGGCGACATGGGGACACTGACACCGTGATACATTGGGACACACTGAGAAATGGGGAGACTTGCGAGACTGAGACACTGGGAGACAGGGAGACACTGGGAGCAATTTATCTATACAGCAGAATCAAACTGTGAGTAGGAACACTATAGGGTCAGGAACACAATCATGTATTTCTATTATGTGAAAACCACCTTCTAGCCCCCCTGGCCCACTCTTGCCTCCTTAAATATAGTGAAATCTTACTTGTATTTAAGTCTGCAGCTGCTGGCTCTGCCTCTGAACTGCCTCTGTCTGCTGACATAATCAGAAGTGGTGGTCTGAGCAAATTACAATGCTTCCCCATAGGATTGGCTGAGACTGTCAACTAGGCAGATCAGGGGCAGAGCCAGCACAAGTCAAACATAGCCCAGGCCAATAAGCATCTCCTCATAAAGATAAATTGAATCAATGCATCTCTATGAGGCAAGTTCAGTGTCTGCATGCAGAGGGTGGATACACTGAATGGCAGTGCTGCACACTAGGCAGTACTGCCCCAGGAAGCACCTCTAGCAGTCATCTAAGGAGTGGACAGTTGAGTTATTTTATCTGAAAAGACAGTGTTTACTGCAAAAAGCCTGAAGGGAATGATTCTATTTACCAGAACAAATACAATAAGTGGTAGTTGTTCTGGGGAGGGACTATAGTGTCCCTTTAAGTTTAGAAGCTTAAGAGGAATGTATGGCAACAAAACCTGTGTGGACTGGCTGACAATAAAATTAGTTTAGTTAATGCTGACTTTGGTTTCTCTAACACTGTGGCATGTCCCCTTTCTTCTAAACTCACTACATACACTACACTCACTACATATACCTTTACTCTGTCCCAGACTATATACCAGGAACTTCTGCCTGCTAGTAAGACGATAAGGAGACAAGTGGACATGTGAGTGCTCGGGGACAGTCCTTAGAAAGCATGGAGTAGGAGCATCGTTTGATGCATTTATGTCAAGTTCAGGGTGCTGCCTGCATAGTATGCCCTTAGTTGGACAGCCTGTATGATTGGCAGGCAGCCTGACATGCATTCATGCCAGGCTGGCCTTCCAATTCTTTGGACAAACATGCCCCCTTTTTGGGCATGTTCATCCCTTTTGGCAGGTCTGGTCACGTGATTCGCGTCAGTGCCACACCCTTTTAACCTGCCCATTGACTTCCTGCTTCACTGGACACTGCTGTTAGGGGGTATGGATTTACTTGAAAGATGAAAGCATAAATTAGAGAGAGTATGTGTTTTTCGTATAGCTGCATCCTTTCATAGAGTATTAGCATAGAGTATGTGTTTTCGTAAAACTGCATCCTTTCCCTCCAACACCATCTCCATCAGATACATGACGCTTGGGAGGTATGGTTGTTTCAGTGTTTTTGGTCGATAAGATTCTGTAATTAGGCCCATCATAATTGTCAGCTCCAGGCCCACTCGGCTCTTAATCTGGCCCTGTTAACAATGTTATCTCTTGCTCTGTAAATTGAACTTTAATCACATACAGGAGGTTCTTGCAGGGTCTAGCAAGCTATTTACATAGCAAGGGATAAGAAAAATCTAGGATAAACATTAGATGACTCTTTACAGGAAGTGTTTATGAAGACTGCGCAAGTCACATTCAGGGAGTTGTGACCAGGGTGATTTAACTCCTAAATGGCAGATAATTGAGCAGTGCAGGGGCATGATCTATACACCAATACAGTTTAATTAGGCTAAAGTTGTTTTCGTGATTTCAGCGTCCCTTTAACCCCTTAAGGACACATGACATGCGTGACATGTCAAGATTCCCTTTTATTCCAGAAGTTTGGTCCTTAAGGGGTTAAATATTTCAATTTGTTTTTCAGTTCAATACAGTTTTATGTTTAGAGAATAAACCGTTTCAATATGTGTTTCTACTTGGCCTCTCAAAAATAGGCAATATATGAAAAGGAAATTGTTGTAGTTGCCACATTGCTTCCTAAAAGAAGTGGCAAAGGCATGTGTAGTATGCAATTTTAGAAATACCAAAATGGAACCTAAAGCAGAATCCAATTTTTTTTTCTTCGTTTACACTCTACTTAATTGAATTACTGTGGTTTATAATAGATACATTTGCTGAGATGTTATACATGAATACAGAAACATGTTAGAGTCAATATCTATATTTCTAAAACAATCTTACAATTGATTCGGAATAAGGAGGGGGAGACAGTCAATTATGAAAAATTAAATAATAGCCATGGATCATGCTACATCATTGGAGCCAAAAGGCAAATAATTTCAATGGACATATCGAGAACCCTACGAACTTCAGCTAATTAAAGTTTGTCCCTTCCTCCCTCCCTCCAATTTTCAAGTGGTTTAACTGAAAAGACTTCTCTACCCCCCGTAGCCCATCCACTGAGCTTGCATCATATAATGATAGATGCTTGGAACAAGGTTTTGAAATGGGTCTTTTCAGAGAGTCCAGTTGCAGAGTTAATGGACTGCTTTGTCGAGGTAGTTGCTTACTGAGGTAGTTGCTACCTGCTACAGTAACGGAGGGCATGTTGATAGAAAGCAATTACTTTGGCTCAAAGTGGCCAAAAGCATCTTGATCTGGAAGAAGGAGCAGACAATAATATCTCCCAGTCTGGTGGGTGGAGGGCAAGACCATATTCTGAATAATCACTGCAGTATTATTCCCTGGTTCCGAAAGACAAGGCATGGATGACGTGGCAGGGGAAATCTTGATCCCAAGATGAGATACAGTCGCCTCTGTTCTCATTACAAGCAGATTAAGAACCAAAATAGTTCTAGTGGCCCCTAGAAGTGTCCTTAGGGGGCAATGAAAACACTGCCTTTTCTCTAAAAATGCAGTGTTTCATTTAAAAACTATAGACTATACTCACCAGAATAACTCCATTAAGCTGTAATTGTTCTGGTGACCATAGTGTTCCTTTAAGTACATTTGCTTCTTATATACAGAATCGACACTTATACTCACTATAGCACAGAAGAGAAGCATCAAGCCTGAGTATAGAAGTTTATTTTTACATAATTTCTCCAATTATAATATTGTTCCTGTTATCAAATACAGCCTGCAGTATATAACAGTTGACACTTACGGGTGTCCACTCTGTCCTTATTTGCCACTCACTGCAGATCTTCATTTGGCATGTACTCGTTGTCTCCGGCTTTTCCAACTGCTGGCAGCGGTGTGGCTGTACTGTCTGGGTACGGTTAGCGTAAACGTGCCTGCAGAGGATTTGCCGGTGCTGCATTCCTAAACCGCAGGTTTTGCTGCATTCCGACCACTCGCCAATATCCCAGCTAAGAATTATAAAGTAAAATGGAATAATTAACAGGTATCAGTAGTGTAACAAACATTATTTAAAAAAGCACAAACTTGAATGTTAAATGACATTATGGATTTGTATTGGAGATGGGGATAGAGTGCGTTAAATTAGCAGAAACACAGATTTGGAAATACATTTTCATCAATTATTTCTCAGTTTTAACATTCTATGATGTATATAGACATCCTTTGGCGTTTATTTACATACTTTAGCCTTTGATGATAAAATATAGAAAAATACAATAAAATGTAGTTGATGGATGATTCAAACATTCACCATCTATGGAACATTTACTCAAAAGGCATATTAAAACAGGATATTTATCTGTATTAATACATAGATTGATGTATTGTAACGGATGGATATACATGAATATTATATTTCATTCCATATCATTCCTATATATTATTCATACTGAAAATAAATCTGGTTTAGTAAAAAGTAATGGAGTATTATATGAGAAAAATATAGAACGTTACATTCCCAAATCCCAATATTCCAGAGTTAGCTGCCATTTAATACAGAATAAAATATCCTACTGTGTTAAATTCACTTTGCGCTACAGCAACTGCCAAGAGTTATCAAGGCAAATTAAAAGGTGGCAAGCGATAAACAGTTATGCATTATTTATGAAAACCGCTCTGCGTGGATGCATAAGAGAACATCTAAACTAGCAAAACTAGGTAAGCCATTCGGCATTATTGAGTTGCAAAAATATTTTTTATATCAGATTTGGAAAGAAACAGGTGACATTTTCACCCATCCTGTGCTAAATAATTTATATTTTTTTTAAAAACACTTCAGGTGAGCACATTTAGGTTTCTAGGCAATAGTAATTAACCTTCTAATTATTGACTGACACTGTGAGGAATGGATATGGTTAAGATTGATACAGTGCAATGTGGACAATTGACTCTCATTAGTCTAGTACTTAATGGGTAGATGTTATAATCAATAGTAAGAGCAGGTCATTAAAAGTTATCTTGGCACATTTGTGTGGAGTGAAAAGTTGCAGTAAAGACTAAAGACTGTAATGGGCAAAGAATGATCCAAAAGGTGAAGACGTACTGAAACTTAAGTTAAAGACAGTTTCATTCTCTGATCGAAACCCCAGAAAATCAGATAATAATCCAATCAAAAAAGAAGAAAGATCTGTAAAAAAAAATTGGCCGAGATGCTATAGAAAATATTGTTAACATTTAGCAAAGCAGAAAAGAAACGAGTTGCAAAGGATGCTATACTGAGATCCAAGATAAAAATGTAGAAATACAATAGGTAGCATAGAACCAATCAATATTTTATAACTCAGAGTCTGACATCTCTTCACACATTAAATTGTCTGGATATTGGTTATTATGAATTGATAAGTGTACTTTTTCTGCTGTCTTCCCAGTCATATTTCCATCATCTAAGAGATTAATTTATAGCTCCTTGAAATGCTAGACGTGCTCACTTATTCCATATACAGGAGTTGGACAAAATAACAAAAGTATCTAACAAAAGGGACACATGAAGTGCCATGCTTAGCGTATCGCGCAAGTAGCACACTGCGCTTAGATGCTTAAATGGACAATATAGGCATCATCACAACTTCATCTAAATACCTTATGGTGCTAGGAGACCCACTGGAGAAGAGGTGCCGCTGATTGGATGAGATCCAATCAGTGACACCCCATTCACAAAACTGGCTTGGAAAATGTAAGCAAACTTACAGAAGCCGGAAGCCGCCAGGGGAGGAGCTGGGGTGGCACTGGATGCAACTTTGGGGTTAAACAGCTCAAAAACGGTTTAAATTATTAATGTAAGATTTCTTCAGGAGACTCCTTGAACCATAACTACTTAATTTAGATGAAGTTGCTTTGGTGCCCAGAGTGTTTCTTTAAACACAACAATTAGCAAACCTTAACCGAAAAATATTCTATGCATATTATACATTCATCTGTCTTCGTCACCATGGCTTTACATCTGCAAGTTATCTTAAACATTTACTGCAGGGCAGCATCTAAATAAAAATTAAATGATATAGTTTTGTCTTTTTGTGTTTTGTGTCTAAGCTTCACATAGACCCCAGCTATCATCACCAAATACATCCACACGTACTAGCTAAATTCCATTTTCATACAGGGTAAGGGTGACAACCTTTTTGCATACACACACAAAAAAAACAAGTGGGGTTTCAGCTTTTCCTAAAAAAGATACAAATGTAATAATACTGTAGTGTTGTTACAATAAAAGTAACTACTGGAGATACAGTTGCACTCACAAGACATATGTAGATAGTGTGTCTCAAAGCCTCCCTGAAACACCCCAGAGGACACCTCCTTCATGTGTTCATCTCCATGCACGTTTTTCATCTTGTTTCTATGCTTTTTATATATGTGATCCCTGAGGAAGTGTTCAGGTAAAAGGTGAAATGCGTTGGATCGTTTTTATGGAATGAATCCCCTTACATTTCCACCTGTTGATCCAGAGTATTCCTGTGGAGACCAACACATGAAGGAGGTGTGCTGGTAGCCCCCTGGGGTGTTCCGCGGAGACTTTGAGGCACACTATCTACATATGTCTTATGAGTGCAACCACTACTGCAGCAGTTACTGTTATTGTTACAATATTACACTGTTATTACATTTGCATCTATTTAAGAAAAGCTGAAATCCACTTGGGGGACTAAGTGCCACACTGTGGCAATCAGGATCTCCTTACAGAGATGCATTAAAGTTCTCCATGCAGAACGCCAGTACTGCATAGTACCGCCACCTTTCTACTTTGCTATATTCTAGCTTGTATGTGACTAAAGGTCACATGACAAATACATAGACAACCAAACCACCCAATAGCTAGAGATCAAGCCAGCGTTTAAACTCTTGCACAGGAATAAGCATAGGGTGGATTATCCGTCTGGTAGCAAAGAGTTAAAATGCATATGCCCCACAAACTGCTGAAAATAGTACTTTAAAGTGGTATCTTACAAAGCTGGACATGGAAAGAGATTGCAAGGCTCCTCTTCAGCACTGGGCTTCATGCTAGGGTCACAGAACGATTCTGCCACCTCTTCATGAGTATTCCTGTTTACACAGTGAAAAGACGGGTATCGTGATCCTGTAAAAAAAAAAGTAAATGTTTGGATGCTTGTATGCAAAATTTTATTTTAAATAACAGAGACAGCACATCATAAGTGTTTGATGCAAATCTGACATTATGGTCAAGATTCTAGAATTTAAAAAATACTTTATAACAAATAACATACATGTAAAGGTGAACACATGGTGTTGTGCCTGACAGATTTAACCAGTGGCGTCATATAGAATTAATCAATTCACCTTATATTCTATCATGAAATTGGCACTTAGAGCTTCACAGCCGATATTCCAGTACCGCACTCTTCATCTGAATGAAGTGATGGAATGGTGCGCACATTAATATTCTATAAATTCACAGTAAGTGTAGTATGTCATCTCCAAGCCTTGATGCTTTTAGTTAAAAGAAACCTGATACATTTATAAAGTAAGTAATAGCAATATGCATTTAGCACCATGTTTAGTAAATATGGACAGCTGCACTATAAATACTCCAGTGTAAAAAAAAATAAAAAAAAATCCCCTAAATAAAGGAATGAATGACATGGTAATGAATGAATGAATGAATGACATGGTAATGAATGAATGAATGAATGAATGACATGGTAATGAATGAATGAATGAATGAATGACATGGTAATGAATGCATGACATGGTAATGACATGGTAATGAATGAATGAATGACATGGTAATGAATGAATGACTGACATGGTAATGAATGAAAGGTGTTTGTTCTCTTGATAATGAACAATAAAATTTCTCGGTTTCAAACCAAGCATATATATATATAGCGGACTGAACTGAAATAATTAGAGCTATGTTATTCACTAAACCAGAATTTTGTAATTCTAGGTCAAAAAACACACGCTTCTTTTTTTCTGTGTGTATGTTTTAGGGACTGTATGTGAATTTGGAAATAAAGGAAGAAAGAATTGGAATTTAATAAAATTCTAACTAAGCGGGAACATGAAATAAAGTGAGGGTGCTTATGAAAGAAAAGGAAATATGGAATGTAAGTGAATGAGTTTGGGATAACATATTTTGAAAAGCTTATATAAACATTTTACATAGAGGTCCAAGTATGTGCCACATACTTAAAAGAGCATTCTAATTTTAGAAATAAATATATTGTTTGTTTTTTTGTTTTCTGTTTATTTTGTTTAAGTTAAAAAAAAACTGTACTCCAGAACCGAGCCTCCTTTCTGGAGGCCAATCTGCTTTCTATGAGTTTATCAATCCAGATGACCTCTGGTCCAATAATGTGCTTACAGAAGCACTGAGAACCTACACCACGTATGCAGTAATTGAAGCAATCCACCAATCAAATGTTTCTCATAGAGAAACACTGAACCCAATACTATTGATAAACTTAAGTGGTGTCTGGCATCATCATGCACTTTAAAAAATCAAAGGTCTTAAGGAGTAAGAACCTCTAGTGGCTGTTTGTCTGTTTCTCAGAAATGGCAATGTTTAACATTGTCCTGGAAAAAAGAAGCACATATGCACCAAAACCACAAAATTACAATGTAGTGGTTGTTGTACTTAGAGTGTTCATTTAAAAACCGGGACGGAAAGCAACTTTCTCTCTGGGTTACTCATTGAACTGAGAAATACTGGGAATTGAAGGAATAGAAAATTCAATTTTTTTTGTAATTCTTTCCATGTGTGCAATAGGTATTCAGCATGTAGTACATTTCACGGTAAAGACAGCATCACATGCAAATCATAAACCAAATTTTATGTTTTGTCTAGCATAAATTCCTCTTGGCTGCACGATCGGCTAGGTTGTCACTTAGCTGGAGGTTGCGGGACAGTAGCTAGCGCACCTTCCGGGTTGTTGGATAGGGTTGTGTCTGTGTTTAATTTAGCTTAGGGTGCGTGGGTGTTGGGTAATTATGACATTGTCATAGGGCTGGTAAGTATGCATAGTATGCTCGTAGCCGTAGGCCAATGGGCGATTGTGCCACCATGCCAGCTGTCAAGCGTGAAGGGGCACGTTTAGGTAGATGGAAGATGGTGGGGGAGGGGGGGTAATAGCTGGGCAAGATAACTGGCTGTCAGCTTTCGGAGCCAGATATAAGGTATGTAAATCTGTACATTTAACTAAAACATAGTAGAGTCAACAGTAAACTTATATCAAAATAATACGCTGTCAAAACATAACAATAAATCTGCCAGCGCTGCTTGTTTCAGGTGGGTGAATCGGGTGCGCCCGGTCTTGTTCCCCTTGGCACAAACGGGCTGATGTGAGCGATAGTCCATGAAGGTTGAGTTTCCATTGAGGCCGCGTCTGCTGGCCGCGTCTGCTGAAGGAAGGCTGGAGCGTCCGACTTGTGTGTTAGAAGGTGCGTCTTGCCTGCTTTGTCTGCCGTCAGTCGGTGCTGCCCCCATTTGTATGTAATGGAGTTCTCGCAGAGCAGTTGAGTGATCTGTCTAAGAGATCTCCTCCACGTCAAAGTGTGCCTGGAGATGTCTCTATAAAATGTTAAATGCGCCCGCTCAAATTGAATCGTGGGTAAGCCTCTTGCGGCTCCCATGAGCACCCCTCGGTCAGAGTCCCGAACAAACTTCACAAGTATATCTCTGGGAGCTTTCTGGGGAGCTTTGGTGGCTTTGGGTAATCGAAAGCATGAATCCACCCCTACTTGCTTTACTTGTTTGGGTAGTAACAGAGTGGCTATCAGCCTCCGGCAGTAGTGGGTCAGCTCAGAGTTGGTAACCAATTCTGGCACCCCACGGATCCTCACGTTCCGTGCCTTCACCCTGTCTTCCTGAGTAGCTAGTTGTGTAGTTAGGGTGCTGCATTGTTTTTGCAGGGACACCAGGGCTGTATCTGTGGCAGTTTGGGCTACCCCTGCACCATTGAGGCCCTCCTCCACCTTCACCACCCGGTTTGTGAGCCTGGAGACTTCCTCCCTGACCAGCGCCATGTCAGTTTGGAACATTGTTTGTATCTCTTTCACCAGTGCCTTTATGTCAGCTCTTGTGGCAGGGGCTGAGTGGGCCAGCTCAGGGGATGTCGTGGGTTTTGCTTGTACCTTTTTTGTTGGTGAGTAAGTGGCTGTCGGGCTCTCGTCGTCCGACGATGGGGAGGTGTAGGTCCCGGCCGGCGAAAATTAAAAATTTTAAGCCCCAAAAACTTAATTGATAACTTCATACTTTTGGTAGTTATGAACTAAAATGTGCAATCCTTTGGTCAATCCTCAACAATTAGCTATTAAGTGAATAACCATGATAGTTGGCATGTAATTCAAATGTGTATTGCCTGCTGCTTTGTTATGTACAAATTTTGGAATAATTCATTGTAGTTGTTTATTACACATGATAGGCTAGAACAGGCATAGGCAACCTTCGGCACTCCAGGTGTTTTGGACTACACCTTCCATGATGCTTTGCCAGCATTATGGGTGTAAAAGCATTATGGGGGATGTAGTCCACAACATCTGGGGTGCCGAAGGTTGCCTATCCCTGGGCTAGAATAAAGTTAACCCATCTTTTTATTGCAGTACAAATATGTTCTCTGCGTTGATAAATAATTTAGTTTTTCTGTTTGGCTCTGCTCATACTTTTTGTAAAAATGTGATTAGCTATTTATGCATTAGAGACTATGAATTACTTCAATATTTGATCAACCATATGTTCAAGTTAACATCTACAATTGGAACAGATAGACTCTGTAGTATCAGGATATGCAGATCGCCTCTGCCAATTCACCTTGTGTTCCCATAACTCCAACTTGTTTATGCTTTTTGTTCAATGAACCAAGAAGCATAGCTGTATCAAAAAGCAATTAATTGGAAAAGTCAATAAACAATATACAAAGGTCCTCTCCATGGTAATGTGAAAATTAACAAGCAACTATATCTAGAAAAGAAGTGTAGATCTATTGTTATTGCTTATCAGTTAATATGGCATATACTTTCATTAGTGCCCTAGGGTTAAATATACAATACCCAGGTCATATGGGAATTTGTATTGTTTCAAAAAGCGGAATCATCATTTGTATTTGTGTAAAGAGGTCAGAGACACACTGTTTCTAGCTCTGATTCCATGCTTTTTGACTGTCAAAGTATTTTCTACATCTGCCCCTCATCCATCACATACCTGGGTATCCAACTAAATAACGATGTGGCGAACCTTTATGATACAAACTACACCCCCTTACTGTGAAAAGCACATAAAGTCCTGGGCTAAAATTAAGGACAAATGTGAGCTGTTGTCTCTCCTATCCCCTATTGACCCCAATCTGGAGAAACAAGCTCTTTATGCTCGGCCTAACACCAATGCATTTTGCCAACTTTGAAAATAAAGACATCTCACGGTTGGGCCACTTATAATCACAATAACAAAATCATTGAATATAGTGATATACCCGACAAAAACACCTTTAAAACATTCAATTACTTCAGATACATCCAACTAAGAAGCTTTGCATCCATGCCCATTATCAAGCAAGCAGGCACGGCCCCCTTAACACAATTCGAACTGGATTGCATAAAACACCCCTATAGGCAGGAACAAATCTCTTACCTATACACCACAATAGCGACCCATAAAACACAAATAACGATCCCCTATTACAGCATTGGCCCCCTAGACGAACCCTCTAACTGGTCAGACATATGGGAAGCCACGGCCCCCTTATCCATCTGTGTGACACACAAGGAAAAGGTGTACAAAGTGTTATTTTGCTGGTACTTAACACCTCAGCGCATAGCTACCATGCACCTAGCACCCTCCAATCAATGCTGGAAGGGATGCGGGGAAGTGGGGACTTTCCTCCACTGCTGGTGGACATGCCCCAAACCAAAACCCTTATTGCAAAGCATCACAGCACTGATCTCCAGACTGTATGACAAACTGTGCCCCTTAAACCCTTGAATGTTGTTGCTCTCCATGCCCAAGGACTCTTTTATCAGAGCAGAGAACAAGTTAATAGCACGCATGGCACTTGCAACAAGAAGGGCAAAAACTGAACTATTATCAACCCTGCAAATACCCTCACACAGTACCATTGCCAAAAATATACAAGACAGTGCAAACATGGATAGTCTAACATCTCAGATTCATGAGACATCCAAACAATTCCACAAGTCCATGGCTAACTGGAGATACATTACCCTGGTAGATGTTACACACTTTAAAAACAGCCGACCTTGGATGACCCATGGACTGGCACCCATTTACCTTCCCTCCCACCCTCAACCCATTCCCCCTCAACTCACCCTGGGGGGGGTGGGGGGTGGGCTGGTGGGACCTGGGAAACCAGGTGATATCCCATGACCTCTCAGCTCCCTTTATCCTTTCGTACCCATACAACTCCTGCCCTTTTAGCCTCTCTCCTTGCTTCACTCTCTTCCACCCTACACAGGCCACACATACACTTACCCACGCAACCACTGATTAACCCAGGGCCCGAAGCGGAGCATGAGCATCTCTACAACAGGAATGCACACAGAAAACCCACCCTACACTAACAACTCGCCACAACGAGAAACCGCTGAAAGTGCAGGCAACAGCACTTAAGACCCAACACAGTCTTGGTACACCAAAGAACGAACACAGCAGACTGACCCTAATGTTTACAGGTTGACATGCATGACTACCCTAACACTAGCAACATATTCTTCTCACAAGAGCCCGCTACCATCCCAATAGGCATCCGGCTCTACAGACACAAATAATACAAAGAAAATATCAGACTCTAAGCCAAGAGTCAGCCGAACTTAATGTACACTTTGAAAACTTGACTCAATGTACATGTATTGCTTAACCTGGGATAATCGTTTAAGTTGGAATGCAGCGCTAAAAGTGTGTTCCTGTACTACCCCTTGTACTATTTCTGTTTTCTGATACCCTTGTACTATTGCTGACATCTGTAATTTCACATTTAACGAACAAAAGAAAAATAAAGAATAAAAAAATATATTTTTTTTCTAAACTTTAGTAGGGGTAACATTCACAATATGACTATGCTCAAGACATATAAATAACTCAGTTAAGCTTGTTAGAAGTGAAAGCTAACCTTGGCGACTTAGTTGTTTGTTAACTTACAAGTCCCATTATTTTCAGCCATTGTTGCTCTAAATGAACCTACCAACACCAACATTTCCCCTTCTTAGTGTAGTTACAACATTAACAATAATAATCACTTTACAATCTAATATATCATTTTATTATCCAATATTAGTAGATACTTCATCTGGTTTTAGTGGTGTATTTGTCTCCTTACACCCACCTCACCTTTCCCACATGTAGCTGAACATTCTGTTGACCCAACTTGTTTCCAGTTGTAGTCACGGTTTCGTCTTGCTGGTTGTATCGGCTGCACCTGGTTGTCTGGTTGATTCGATGGAATCCTCCCAGGCTGCAAGGGTGGCAACACTCCAGTGGCATGATCAGTGTGTATGTCAACATCACTGAAGGAATCTCTGTTCTCTGTAGGAGTTGATTCATCAGTTATCTCTAGCTGGCCATTGAATGGTTGACCTAGGCAAATAAAAATACAGGGTTATTGACCAGTAAGTGGAGTCAATAGTGGAGTGGTAACTGGAGTGATAACTGTATCACGTCTATGCCTGTTTCACTATGTTAATTTACTTTCCATTCTATGAATGACTAGTTTTGGTAGCAACATATAGCCTTATTGAAATGTATATCTATTGTTTATTTGTTTGATTAGTCTCTAGTAATAAATATTATTGAATTGCCGAAAGCAAGGAGTGTGGACTCTGACTTTACACTCGATTTTCAAGTTATTATTTTTAGTTATTCATTTTTTTTTTTATTAATTCCATATTTTACTTCAATAAGTTAATTATAGTATCTTAAATCTGTTTAAGGAGATTACCAGGTCTCCGATTTGGAGGGAGTTGCGGACTGATAACATTCTCTGCTGGAATAACAAACTCGTAACGAATGCCAGGATTTGGTTGTTGATGTATCATCTGAAAGAACAAAAAACAAACCCTTATAATCTGATACATTTAAACTTCAATTTACCCCGTCCACGTACAAAATCAACGTGGGCCCACAGACATTTGGCAAGCACAGAGCAGTCTCACACTTTAATGTTGCATAGCTATTAAGAATTATGAATTAGTGCATGTAAAATATTCACCTTGATTTATAATGTGTTAATTTGGAATATAAAATCTGCATTGGTTTATTATACAAAATGGCAAAAAATAACATACCCTTTTAAAACCACTAGGTGGCATTAAAAATATTCAATTGTATAACATGTTTATAGCATACCAACATATGGTATCATACCATGTTTAAAATGGGTTCTACTGGATCAGCAAATTACATTCTCGAGAAAAATGGCTCTGATGGATATGTATCTGTATTTGAGATTACTAGAAATACATTATTAAGAAACTGTTACAAACAGTGAAACATAGAAGACCGTATTGAATCAATATTAATTAATGTTTGTGCATAATGCTAAATGCGTTTATTTCATGAAACCCATTACCACCCATCTTGTGATGCACTTACAGCTAGAGATCTTGTAGTAAACATGTAGATATTTGCCTTCATAATTGTATAGTGTTTCCCCATGCAAATAACAGACACCCAGCTATGTACATACAGGAGAGGACTAAATAACTTCAAATTATCTTGTTAGAAATAACATGATTGACAAAAAAGCTACATTTGCAAACAAATGGAAACATATTTAGTACACACACATAAAAGGAACTCTAGACTTGTATGGGAAAATACTCAATCAATAATCAATCGATTACTAGCAACAAACATGGGCTGTAGTATTTCTTGTGCTTAACTTGCCCCCTTGCACTGCATTATAACTGTCAGAGTATTATGGGAGATGTAGTCCACAGTATCTGGAGTGCCGAAGGTTGCCTATCCCTCGTCTAGATCTTGCAGGGACATTTTCCAGCCAACAAAATGCACAGTATATGGCATATCAATTATTAATGTATAATAAAATGGCGTAGAGCAGTCTGTTTCATTATATACGTTCAGCAAATGTCTTTGTATGGTGCATCTGAAATTAATTATTGAGCGTTTTCAGAAACTCATCACAAAACATCATATTCAAGTCACGGTTCCCCATTAAAACTCATTGGAAGGTTGCTGTTATAAGATATGCTTCCACGTCCTTTTGATCTTAGCAAATCATGTTCATGTTCTATGACCTCAGATACTGAAATCAGGGCCGGCGCGTCCATAAGGCGGCACAGGCGGCCGCCTTAGGGCGCCAGAGGAGGGGGGCGCAAAAATCCGAATCTCCTGCCTCTGGCTGGAGACTCGGATTTGTAATCTCACCTCTCTCCCTGCAGCCAGCACACAGCAGGAGCAGGGCAGTGAAGTCAGCCGTCCTCCTCTGATGATGTCAGAAGGGGGCGGGACTTCTGCTCCCAGACTCCCCAGCGGTCCTGACTGCAGCTCCAGCCTCCCAGCCGACCACCAGTTGAAAGGTTCTCCCTCCCTGGCCCAAGGTAAGCTTCTAGGAGGGGAAGGGGGTGGGGAAGAAGCATTTTTTTTTTTTTTTTTAAATCAAAACGTTTTTTTTTTCAGCCCCTTTCTACAGCCCCTGCCCCCACTATACTCCCCCTGCCCCCACTATACTATCCCTGCCCCCACCATACGGCCCCTACCCCCACCATACTCCCCCTGCCCCCACCATACTCCCCCTGCCCCCACTATACGGCCCCTGCCCCCACTATACGGCCCCTGCCCCCACCATACGGCCCCTGCCCCCACCATACGGCCCCTGCCCCCACCATACGGTCCCTGCCCCCACCATACTCCCCCTGCCCCCACCATACTCCCCCTGCCCCACCATACTGCCCCACCACACTCCCCCTGCCCCACCATACTCCCCCTGCCCCACCATACTGCCCCACCATACTCCCCCTGCCCCACCATACTCCCCCTGCCCCCACCATACTCCCCCTGCCCCCACCATACTATCCCTGCCCCCACCATACTCCCCCTGCCCCCACTATACTTCGCCTACTATACTATCCCTGCCCCACCATACGGCCCCTGCCCCCGCCCCACCATATGGCCCCTGCCCCCACCATACGGCCCCTGCCCCCACCATACGGCCCCTGCCCCCACCATACGGCCCCTGCCCCCACCATACGGCCCCTGCCCCCACCATACTCCCCCTGCCCCCACCATACTCCCCCTGCCCCACCATACTCCCCCTGCCACCTCTATAGCCCCTGCCCCCACCATACTCCCCCTGCCACCTCTATAGCCCCTGCCCCCACCATACTCCCCCTGCCACCTCTATAGCCCCTGCCCCCACCATACTACCCCTGCTACCTCTATAGCCCCTGCCCCCACCATACTGCCACTGCCCCCTCTACAGCCCCTGCCCCTCCAAACTTCCCCACCATACTACCTCTGCCCCCTTTACAGCCCCTCTTTAGCCCCTGCCCCACCATACTACCCCTGCTACCTCTATAGCCCCTGCCCCCACCATACTGCCACTGCCCCCTCTACAGCCCCTGCCCCTCCAAACTTCCCCACCATACTACCTCTGCCCCCTTTACAGCCCCTCTTTAGCCCCTGCCCCACCATACTACCCCTGCTACCTCTATAGCCCCTGCCCCACCATACTGCCACTGCCCCCTCTACAGCCCCTGCCCCTCCAAACTTCCCCACCATACTACCTCTGCCCCCTTTACAGCCCCTCTATAGCCCCCACCCCTCTATGTCCCTCTATAGCCCCTGCCCCACCATACTGCCCCTGCCCCCTCTACAGCCCCTCTTTCCCTCTAAAGCCTCTGCCCCACCATACTGCCCATGTGCCCCCTATACAGCCCATGCCCCCCTCTACAGCCCCTGTCCCCACTATACTGCCCATGCCCCCCTCTATTGCTTTTGTGCCCCCCTCTTTATCCCGTGTGCCTCCTCTATTTCCCTCTACAGCCCCTGCCTCTGCCCCCTTTCACACGCCTCTACTGCCCCTGTCTCCCCCCTCTACTTCCTCTACCCGCCTCAACAGCCCCTGTCCCCCCTCTACTTCCCATTTACCCCCTACCATACTGTCCCTGTGACACCACTTTATTGCCTCAGTGTCCCTCGTTACAGCCTGTGCCCACACCATACTGCCCCTGTGTCCCCCTCTACTGCCCCTGTTTCCCACCATACTGCCCGTTTCCAACCACATTGCCCCTTTGCTCCTTTGCTCCCACCACAGCCCCTATACTCCCTTCTACAGCCTCTAACTCCCTTACTTCACATCCCTTCCACTCCCTTTTACACCCCATAACTCCAGTACAGCCCCTATTCCCTTACTTACAGTCCTTACCCCCACTACAGCCCCTCTGCCCCAATTGCTGCCCATATCCCCCACACTACAGCCCCTGTTCCCACTTGCAGCCATCAACCTACTTCAGTCCCTAACCCCCTACTACAGCCCCAATTCCCCACTACATTTCCTAAGCCCCCAATTACAGCCCCTAACTCTCAACTACAGCCCCTGTCCCCCTACTACAGCCCCTAACTCCTCAATTAGAGCTCCTATTACCCCACTGAAACTCACTACCCCCCCCCCCCCCCCCCCAAAGATTAGGTTCTGGATCTGCCCCTGCTCTGTATACCTGTCTACATGTCTCTGTATGACTATGTCGGTCTATGTCTGTGTCTGTATGTCTCTATGACTGTGTCCGTGCGTTTCTGAATGTCACTGTATGCCTGTGTCTGTATGTCTCTGTATGACCGTATCCATATGTCTCTGTATGCCTTGTTCTGTATATCTTTGTGTGACTGTCTGTGTATATATGTCCCTGCATGCCTGTGTAAGTATGTATCTGCATGCCTGTATGTATCTTGTATGCCTTGTTCTGTATGTCTCTGTATGCCTGCATCTTCATGTCTCTGTATGTCTGTGTTTGTATAAATGTGTCTTTATTTATCTATATGCCAGTGTCTGCATGTCTCTGTGTGTGTGTCTGTATGACTGTATGTCTGTGTACCTGTATGTGTTGATTGTATGACTGTTTGCCTGTATGGCTGTGTTTGTTTGATTGTGTGCCTGTATGTGTGTGTAGCTATATATCTATGTCTATATGACTTGGGAGGGAAAAGTTACACAAAGGAGCCTGAGGGGAAGAGGGACACACAAAAAACAGGCTGAGGGGAGAGACCCACAGAAAAGGGCTGTGGGAAAGAAAGACACACAAAGGGGCTGGGGGGGGGGAGGAGATACACATGGGGGTTGTAAGAGACATACAAGTGGGTGTAAGACACACTAAAAGGGGGTACAATACACTACATGGGGATTTCAAAAGGCTGGATATGAGACACCGCTAAAGATACATCTTATTGGGGGGGGGGGGGGGGGCGGCAAAATTCATCTTCGCCTGTGTAGCCAAAAATCCTTGCACCGGCCCTGACTGAAATCTAAAAGTAAATTGCCAGGCAATATGCATTTTTTTCTCCATACAGCTCTGTACTAAATCTCTGTACTGCAGCCAATCCATATTTGATATCTCATCCTTTACATGAATGGTTAGTATAGTCAATAAGAAATCCCATACAGTATACTGCGATCAGTCAAGGGAAAAAAATTAAAAATGGCTTAATAGAGAAGTATGCCTGGATGGAGGGTCATAAAATGTCTGCAAAACAATAACCACTGCAGTGTTATAGGTTTAGTTATAATCAATGATTTTAAAGAATAGGTCTAGCCCAGGCATAGGCAACCTTCAGAACTTTGTGGACTACATCCCCCATACCACAGATGTTGTGGACTACATCCCCCATAATGCTCTTACACCCATAATGCTGTCAAAGCATCATGGGAGGTGTAGTCCGAAACATCTGGAGTGCCGAAGGTTGCCTATGCCTGGTCTAGCCAAACCTTGTCCCCTCAACCATTGGATGGCAAATACAGGGCAACCTGAAAGATCAAGGTTAGACACCAATTCTGTAATGTTTTTTAAAAGAGAAATGGAATCTAAATTAATACAAAATTATGTGTTCTCCTATTCTGTTTTACCAGATAATTATACTTTAATGCACAACAGATAAATGCACATCAGGGGTACTGACAGATGCTATTCCCAGCCACCGAATCAGCAGTATGCTTTGATCTACATTTCTAATATGAATGGTCATACTTTAAACTAAGCCTCAACTATAGCGACCAGTCTTAGTCTACCTTAGGTAACAGAGTGTTTATCTGAATGGATCCGATCACCCGATGTAGCAGATTATACTATAAAATTCAACTTCACTTCGGCTATTGTATTAGGAACGTCGAGGGAGGTGATATCATTCTACCCAAGTGCAGGGACTCAGGCTTTGGCTTAAGGAGTGCCCTCAAATGCACAGCTTTATTATAGGGCTTTCCACCCTTTTCTATATCAATGTATCCAGCACGCTACCAGGCACCTTAGCCAACTCCGGTGTTGTTTATTTAAATTTTTTAGTTACAGTATAGTGTACCTTGTCTATATGTGTGTTAACAGCACACTACATTAGTAAGTTACAACATTATTTCCTCAACAAGGCTACCTTATCAGTCGGGGTTCATTGGGGATTATCCTTTAGGTCAGTAGCCTTTGCCCTAGCATTTATTTATTTGCACTAGGGCTTATGCTAATAGGCGAGTGTTCAATTTGGAAGATGCCCCCCTTTTATTTAGAGACCCAGTAGACTAATGTATTTACATTACCATACCTGACACAGTAGGTACTGGCTACAGTACAGTGCCTTGTAGGGAGTCCTACCAGTTCCGCTAGGCACTCTTTAGATGATAATCCCCTCACTTCGGGTTCTCTCTTGTCCAGTGTGGTCTCTATTTGGTTTTATATTGTATATAGTGTGTTTTGTTTCTGAGTGATATTTTTTGTGTACTGCATTTTTATAATTTAATTAAGTGTTAAGTTTTATTCATGTTTCTTTCACCCTAGGGTAGATTTCCACCTTTTATGGACTACTATTTATCCCTTCTTTTTATCTTAGGTTAGCTCTAAATGGGCTCCCACTCCTAAGGATACAATATATGATGTCCTAATGCTCCTGACACGTCAGATTATTATTGTTATTATTAGTGAATTTATTCACTAGGGGTTACCCTCTCCTCCACCTCCCTCCCCCCCTACCCCCCTACCCCCCTTCAGGAGGTAAATGTACTCAAACCTGTATTCTATTATTTATTACTTTAATGCATACTTTCACTTTATAGAACAGACTTTTTTTTTTTTCTCAGCCAATAGAATCACCAGCCACCTAACCGAAGCAGTGATGACATAAATGGATGAACTGGATTGTAATGTCAATTGCAAATTTTTATAAATATTTAACAGAAAGTAATCAACACAAGATATAGGCTATTTTCAGTAGTTTATTCAACAGTGTAATTTTTAGAGATGTGGTAGTTTCCCTTTAAAGATCAAGACAATGGGGCCAGTAGGGAGTCTATTCGGTTCTCAAACCAATATCTCCATCAAGGTCACTTTTAGATCGGTGTAACATACTTTATTTGCTCTATTTCATAATGTTTCTTATGATTCAATCTGAAGTGAGAGAAATTCATATCCACTCATATGATACTTACTGGCAGTGACATGACTTCAGCCCTTTACATATAACTTGACGGGGACACAACAATATACAATTCGGGTTACACCAGTTAGAGTGTGCAGGGGCTCGGGAACTAGTCTGAATAATGTTTTGGTGGTTTTATTGAGGCAACAACAGGTATTCTAATTCTAACACAGAGAGAAAGAGCAAGCACCATGGAAATCAATGGATTGTATCTCAGCATTAACCCCTTAAGGACACATGACATGTGTGACATGTCATGATTCCCTTTTATTCCAGAAGTTTGGTCCTTAAGGGGTTAAAGGGACACTATAGTCACAAGAACAACTACTGCTTATTGCATTTGTTCTGGTGAGTAGAATCATTAATTTCAGGCTTTTTGCTGTAAACACGGTCTTTTCAGAGAAAATGCAGAGTTTACATTACAGCCTAGTGATAACTTCACTGGCCACTCCTCAGATGGCTGTTAGAGGCGCTTCCTGGGGCAGTGTTGCACAGTGAGTAGCACTGCCATTCAGTGTCTCCTCCCACTGCATGCAGACACTGAACTTTCCTCACAGAGATGCATTGATTCAATGGATCTATAGGAGGAGATACTGATTGGCTAGGGCTGTGTTTGACTTGTGCTGGCTCTGCCCCTGATCTGCCTCCTTGACAATATCAGCCAATCCTATTGGAAAGCATTGTGAGTGGCTCACATAATCACTTCTGATGATGTCAGAAAAGCAGGCAGTTCAGGGGCAGAGGCAGCAGCTGCAGTCTTGAATAAAAGCAAGATGTTACTATATTTAGGGAGGCAAGGGGGATTTAGATGTTGACTTTAACACTATCGGATCAGGAATACATGTTTGTGGTCCTGACCTTATCGTGTTCCTTTAATAGCATTAACGCCCAAAACAGCACATGTTTGGCCTTGATAAATACAACATGGACAGGATGGTTAATAATGGCATTAAAAGGTGTTTCTGGATGACAAGTCCCATAATATTAAGGCTGTCCATCATGGAAAATGTAGATTGAAAACAGGGCTAGCAATTTTTGTTCTAAAAAGCAAAAAGTAGCACAAAACTTTCCCACGTAAGAGCCCATCACAGCATGCAAATAAAATAAGGGTATTGTGATAGAAGAATGGGTGTTTGATACAATAGGAGTAAAAGGTTAGATCATCACATTTTGATGTAATGTGAAGAAATTAAGCTAAAGGACAACTGTCTCTATTTTATTATTATTTCCTATTACTTAAAATAAAACATTACATGTTTTTAACCTCTATGTTTATTATCCTTGGATGCATAAATATAAGCAAAGTCATCTATTCAGTGAATCCCCGGGCTTAGCCTTACTCCATGGGGGTGGCCATCTTAAATCCTTTTTGGTTGGAAACACAGCTTATCTGACCAAACAATGTGCATATAATTAAACATTAGAGTATTCTCATAAATCCAGGCATCCTGCCCACGCTCTGTACATAATTTTACAAAATTATTAATATATATAATTACAATAAAATATATATGGCAAGGCTGAGCTCAGTAAAATATTCATGAGTTACCCTGAAGAGTGGCTCTATATAATAATAGCTACTACCAATAATAGTATCATAATCAAAATATATTATAACCAATATGAATTTCATGTTTACCAGTAAAGTATGTCCTGGGATACAAATTCTATTTATTTAGTTACCTAGGCAGATTTTATTTCGAAATGTCAATTATGACTATGTATGTTAATTAATGTATTATTTTTGCCACAGGGCAAATCAAAAAAACTATTGCAAAAGTCCGAGACTTGTTTTAACCCTTAAAGATTCAATGGTCATGTCATTCCATAACAGCAATATAGTGCCCTCATTTAGCAGTAGGGAGGCATCAAAGCACTAAACAGGCAATTTCAATCTGGCACAGCATTTTTGAAGGACCTGTTTGCAATGATTCTCTAATGTGTCATTGATCCTTAGGAGTTAATCACCAAGGGCCAATAAAGATCGCTTTCAGCCTAATGGCCCTTAGTAAATGCAGTGGCAAAAAAGAAGTAAAAAAGGTGGATTGCAACATTATTATATATTTTCCCTGTTTCTTAAATGGTTAACTAATGGAATAAGAGTGAACTTTCTTTGTACCCTAGCAGTGTTTATGGTGGCAGAGATAACTGTTTAAGGATCAAGAGACATTGCTGGCAAGTGCAGAATATTCTTAGGTAACCTTCCTTTGTAAAATCATAAGTACTTTGGAAGGTTTCTGACAATTCAGCATGAAGTCCTCAGTGACTCGGTGCCAAATAATGAAAAGATCTGTTCTGAATATGAAAAGATGGATTCTTTATATGTCAGAAAGAGACTTGACTGAGAAAGCAACAGGGGTGGACAGAGTTGAAAAGGTGGTTGATTAATAGCCTAATTAAATTATTAAAACGGGTCTTTGAGACATAGTCTGCAAAAGTTCATTATATTTGGCAAACAACAGAGCAGAGAATGTATTTTATTTCCTTTCGTTATTAATCATGTGATAGGAAATATTTTTTAAGTATAGCATATGACTTTTAAGAGTATTTTATTACACATGTGTAATAACATTTTTCAGACATATGTCTTATGTATAACTGATGGAAGATATATAACAGAAAACACTCAAAACCCAAGTAAAATATTTTAGTCCTGGACAGTGAATTGTTTCCCCCCCATATCCATAGATTTAATGGTAACATTTCTACAGTATGATTTTTTAAAAATCTTTCAAACACTTTATGGATAACTGCACATTAAAATTATTGGCATTTGATATCCGTTTAAAGCGCTTTCAATTTTGCAACAAACTAGGAAGAAAATCCTTCTTGACCTCAAAATGGCAGTCATATAAAAATGATATCCCTAAATATTATGTTTTTGCAAGAACTCATTCAATTGCTAGTTTAACATCTATATATACTCTGATAAAACCACCTCTTCAGGCAGATAATTACACATCCTTATTGTCCTTACTGTATAAAAAACTATTTATTTTGCCTTAGCCTAAATCTCATTTCTTCCAGTCTAAATGCTACATGTCCTATGTATAGTCCTGTTTACAAACAGATTTCCAGAAAATGGTTTGTATTTAACAAATCCACTTCCTGGTGATGTATCTTTGAAGTTTATTTAATGCAGAGCTTGTGTTTGATATTGCTTTGCTGATCTGTAACATTCATGGCATAATCATATTTGTTTGGGTTTATCCTGCCAAAATACCAATTCTTCATTTCTTGGGCTACCATTAATATCGGGCTAACATTTCGAGGTAACTGTATATATAACTACTACAACACACACAAGATTATTTGTGACTATGAACAGAACTAATAATCAGAATATGATTTATAAATAATCCACTGTATTCCTTTTTAAAGACAAAAAAAAAAAAAAAAACAGAGGTAGAGAGAGAGAGAGAGAGAGAAAGAGAGAAATAATGCTTAAAATTTGGGGATCGTCTGAGAATATATTGGCCCTCAAATCATAACAAAGGTACCACTTGCTGATGGTTATTGGTATTTTCTATTATTTGTTGCTATATTTTTTTTTATATTTTATATGATTATGGCCTCAATTTAATACATTTGAATATCCTTTTTTCAATTTTGGGGTATAATTTTGGATATATATTTTTTCAACATAGTAAAATAGCAAAAATAGATCATGTATAAAAAAAAATATATAAAAAAAATCTAAATAAAAAGTTTTGTTTTTTAATATTAAATCATTTAAAAAAGTTTATCCAATAATATTAAATCATCTGAAAAGCGGAGTCAAAAAATATATAACCTATATGTAGTAAAATAATTGCATGCATGTTTTCTTAAATAAACGGGGTACAGTGGGTTATTTTCGTAATTAACTCTAAATATCCCAGAAGGTTGCAATATTTTATCGACCAATGAAGGTAAGATTTTACATTTCCTGCATTAGTCACTTGCCTTAAATATTTCGGATTCATTGAGTGTGATGTATTTCTGATATAATAATTGCATGTCAGTTTATTTTATGAAGCTCATTAGTTGGTATTTATAGATGTCGTTGGATCTCGGTATCATGCTGGCTTGCCTTTACCTCTAATTACAGTGTGCTTATTTAGCATTTATATTCAGGGAATTACCTCACTGTGTAATTCTCATAGACCATAATGGAAGCGCCTACTAGCCGTGTGTTTTATGGAGTTTTTTCACTGAATGAAATTACTATTTACAGGTTCATGTGTGCAAGTGACATAACACATTTTACTGGAGTTTTCTTGTTCATCACTGAAATGTTATTCATTTTGAGAAGTAGAAGAAGCAGACGCAATATCGTACAAAAACTGAAAATAGGTACATTCGGAAGTCGATATATATATCTTTTTATATCTTTTCTTATTTTGTGTTTTTAATTATATATGTAGTGTTGAAAAATTATAAAGTGTCAAGTACGAGTCAGAGAGTACTTTTAATATCATTAGAATCACTTTAAATGTCGTTGGTACTTACATAAACATCAAGTGCTTCATTTGTTGGGCCTTCAGCTAAAAATGACTCCCCAGCAGTGCTCGAAATTTCATTTGGCCGCTTATAAACAAACATTGTCCCACCTCCTTCATATTTACCGGGCCTGTCGATGGCCCAGTTTCCATTGATGATCGATCTGCCTGACCGACTTCGAAGCGCTAAAAAAACAAAAAAAAACAACGTACAGTAAAGTATATGATTTTAAATTCTATATAATGCTTCTGCAAATAAAAATCTGTATTTGATCGATAGGCTGAAGTGTCAATACTACAACAAATGTCAGGTAGGTATGTGAGCCTAATAAAAATGTACAATGTACAAATATACACATGTGATTATTCAATCAATTAAGAATTGCGGAAAATAGGAATATTCAAATAAATGCTATTAGTAAAAACAAATCAGATAAATCAAGTGTACGATTAAGACTTTGTAAAAACGTTACACACTTAAAACATTTATTAAAATAGATATCAAAATAAACACTCAAGCACCATAACCACTACATCATGCTTTCTGTATTCCTGAACCGCGTATATTTATTCACTAATGTGCACTTCTGACAAACATTTGAAATGCGCATTGTAATTCTGGTAATTCACACATTAGCATATAACACTGTTTATCCTTTTTTTTTTTTTTTTTTTTAAAACACAATTCAGATGTCAGGATCCCGCTCGCGGCAGCTTCAATTGGCCGCGTGCCACTCGCAGTACCCTCAGCTAACCTCTCGCCGCGAGTATCGGCTTCTGAAACCCGCGCCCGCTCGTGGCGACTTCTCTGTGCTGCCACTCATGGCGGTTTCCCATGCCTCTGCGCCGCTCACGGCTATTTTCAAATCCACCAGAGGTGATTATGACGCTTAGATAAGCGCCCGAGCGAGCTACCTGACTCGGCGCTCGTTGATGATGTCACTACTTACAGTGGGAGTACCAAATACCTTCCACGTGTAAAAGTTAATTCTGATTGGAAGCTAGCCAATCAGAAACTCCCTAAGCATATTTAAACTCACCTCTTCCGTTTCTTGTTGCCCTGTTGTGGTCTTTTGATAGCCCAATAGCGCGTATTCTCTGTTCATTTGGCTGATTGTCTGGTTACCGAAATTTTGGCTTGTCTCATTGTTTATCCTGCTCTCTCTAACCCCTGACCTCGGCTTGTCTTATCGATTATTCTGTCTCTCTGGTTTCCCCTGACTTTGGCTTGTGTACTGACTTCTCTCTGTGTGCTCAACCCGGCCACTCTAAGGACTGGTACAACACTTTCTGTGTCTGTGTTATATCAGCGTGTCTGGTTCCAGAGTTCTTGACACCGGAAACCAACACTTTATCAGTCATGGCACCACCACTATCACAAGCATTTTACTAGAGTCAATATAGGAGCATTGGGGAATAAAAGCTCATGTGTGGCAGTGGTCTGCTCCTATTGGAGGCTAGCTGTGAGAACAGAGATTGACTTGGTTCTCACAGCAGAAATGCCTCTAGTGGCTGTAACGTAGACAGCCACTAGAGGCATATTTAACCCTGCAGTATAAGCATCGCTGCACACTATTTCGAACTTAAATTTATAGAGCTTCTTTTCTCAAAAGATTATTTCAAAATGTATTCGTATCTTGTAATTTGTAATACATACTGTATTTTTTGTTTTTATACAGCACTAACATGTCCCGTACCTCATCTGTTTCTGAAAATCAACATTTCAGGAAAAAATGTTTTAGTTAAATGCCATTGGGGCTAGCCTGGTATTTTATATTAGATCTGTCTATGTAGTTTGGGTCAATATGCTATCTAATTTGAAATGGCATAAATAGCCTAAAAAGTGTCTGAGGGAGGACGCTTTGAAGTATTTGTGCATTGTTGGCAAGTGACGCATACGTGTTATTCTTGGTTCAACTATGAATTTCACCCCTTAAGGATAAGAGGCAATCCACGTCATCGTAACAACCTGGTCTTTAAGCATCATATTCAAAAATATAATTCTCTACTCGTTAAAAAAAACAGTAGGGGTGTACAGAGTCAAACATGCTCAATAATCAGATGGAATGTTATCTGTACTTGAACTATATATATATATATATATATATATACATATATAAAACAGCCTTTAAGTTATTTAGTTTAACCTTTAGCTGGATGAAATATGAATTGATTCTGTGACTAAGTGAAGACAGAAGTTACTAACATAATGAAATATATCAGGAAACATAATATAGAGTGGACTTTAAAAATATTATGTAGAGCAGATATGGCCAAAAGGAAGGTCCAAATGTCTTATTTTCTACAGCTGGATGTCTGTTGTGCCTATTCTTATGTATAGCTGTCTATGGGTATCTGAAAGTAAAGGATGTAGAACTGTAGTTCAAAGACCGTTACAATTCCATGTAACTAAGAAACCTTAAGGCTACCAAGGACCAGCTATATGCTAGGGATCACAAACTGTGATATCATCAGGATACCCCTGGGTACAATGTAGCCAGAAAATAATCTATTACAAGTCTGATATTTATTGTTAATCAAAGTTGGATAAAGTGGAGAAAAACATACAAATCTAAAGTAGAACCTGGCACAGAGGAACACCTTGCAGTGTGACTTACACATTGTGTATTAACCACACATAATAATAGACTCATTAAATACCAGAACTAGTCATGATGCTTGAAAACTAGTCATAGAATATCAATAGGAGTCGTACATTGTCTTCCAGAGCTATTGTGTATGAATATTACTTATTCCTAACGTCAAGTAAAATATCACAAACACAAAGGGTACTCTCTGAATGATTTATGGCTATTTGTTCTCTGATATGCATGTCGTGGCTACCTACAGTGCTGCTTTGCTACATGCATTAGCGCCCCCTAGAGGATTTATTAACAGAACAACATAAAAATGACCATATTTTCTTAGTTATAATTATCTTGATGCTGTTAAATCTTCTAGTGGATTAAAGAGGCCTTCATCAGGTCAGTCCGGATCTCTCCAAGAATTCGGATGTCTGGTATTAGTTTCTCAGATAAAATTGCAGAATACAGAAGATTGTGGTCGGTTAGTTCATTTAATTTAAGAAATAATATTGTACTTATTTCCTCTACACACCGAGAGGCCATATTTAAGCTATGAATGTCAAATTAAACCAAAATCCTGCCCTGGGATTAGTATATGTCAAATGTGACAAAACATTATATTCCAGTGAGAATATGGAATAACAACTTGTAGCAGTAAAAAAAAAATCTTACTTTTCAAACATTTTAATGGACTAGAAAAAAAATCGCTGTTAATGGTTATCCACACGGGGGCCTCCTACACATTTTAGGCAAGACTGCTTATCTAAGGCCCTCAAGCCGTTGGTTGGTTTCTGATTCCAAGGTTTTAACGCAAAAGGTCTTGCACACAAATAGATGACTCTGTGGTGAACACAATGTGGGTTTTACCAGGGTTTCGTCTACAAAATGGATAAACTGAAGATAACAATCCACACTTTTTTACAAGCATCCATGATGAAATCTTCATATCTAGGATCAGGGCCGGCGCGTCCATAAGGCGGCACAGGCGGCCGCCTTAGGGCGCACCGGCTCTGGGGGCGCAAAATTCCAGTGACCGGCAGGAGGGAAGTGCTCCCTCCTGCCTGGTCACCTCCTGGATCCCCGGAGCTGCTGGGAGGCGTGCGGCTGCAGTTGATTAGGAGGAGGCGGCGAGGGAGCTCTCTGATCTCTCTGACCGGCTCCCTCTCGCGCCTTTTGCTGATGCCGCGGGAGCCGGAATATGACGTCATATTCCGGCTCCCGCGGCATCAGAAAACAGCCTGCGAGGGAGCCGGTCAGAGAGATCAGAGAGCTCCCTCGCCGCCTCCTCCTAATCAACTGCAGCCGCATGCCTCCCAGCAGCCCCACTGGACCACCAATGAGAGACCCACGCCAGCACTCCAGGTAGGGAGGCTGGGTGGGAAATTTACATTTAATTTAGATAATTAATTACTGTGTGTCTGTGTGTGTGCATGTGAGTGTGAGTGTGTGTGTCTGTCAGTGTGTGTGTGTTCGAGTATGTGTGTGTGTGTTCGAGTATGTGTGTGTGTGAGTGAGTGTGTGTGTCTGTCAGTGTGTGTGTGTGTGTATGTGTGTCTGTCAGTGTGTGTGTGTGTGTATGTGTGTCTGTCAGTGTGTGTGTGTGTGTGTGTGTGTTCGAGTATGTGTCTGTGAGTTTGTGTGTGTGAGTATGTATTTTTCTGTAAGCCTGTCTGTATGTATGTATCTGTATGACGGTATGCCTCTGTATGTATGTATGTGTCTGTATGTCTTGTACGTATGTTTCTGTATGTCTCTGTATGCATGTATGTAACTGGATGTATGTTTGTCTCTGAATGTCTGTATATATGTCTCTGTATGCATGTATGTAACTGTATGCCTTTATGTCTCTGTATGTACGTATGTGTGTGTCTCTGTATGCCTGTATGTCTTTGTATGTATGTATGTGTCTGTATGACGGTATGCCTCTGTATGTGTCTGTATGACGGTATGCCTCTGTATGTATTTATGTATGTGTCTGCATGCCTGTATGTCTCTGTATGTATGTTTCTTTATGCCTGTATGTCTGTATGTATGTGCCTGAATGTCTTTGTATGTATGTTTCTGTATGCCTGTCTGTATGTACGTGTCTGTATGACGGTATGCCTCTGTATGCATGTATGTCTTTATATGCCTGCATATGTCTCTGTATGCATGTATATCTCTGCTTGTATGTGTCTGTATGTCTCTGAATGATTATTTCTGTCTTTGTATGACAGTGTACCTGTATGACTTTGACTGTGTGACTGAAAAATTATGCCTGTGTGCCTGTGGCTTGGGAGGAAAGACACACAGGTGAAGATGCATTTATTTTTTTTAATGAGGGTTGGGGGCGCCAAAATGCATCTTCGCCTGTGTAACTAAAAATCCTAGCACCGGCCCTGTCTAGGATGGAAGGAGGAAGTTGTCTTAGCAGGTATTTAGCGGATACAATGTTTGTGTCTATGTTTGTATATGTCAGTGTGTATATATATATGTGTATCGGTGTGTTAATATTTATGGGTGTGCATCTGTGTATGTGTATACATGTCAGTGTGTGCGCATCTGCCTGTCAGTGTGTATGCGTGTATACATATCAGTGTTTGTGCATCTGCGTGTCAGACTGCATGTGTGTCAGTGTGCACGTATCTGCATTCAAACGCAAACACTACACACAAGTACACCACTGTATTCCAATGGCAGAAGTACATACAAAGACACCCCTGTAGGCACACATATACTGTATATAAAAACATGCTTACATTCAAACACACAAACACTGTTCACAAATACAACTCTGCAAGGATGGGCAAATGGTAGATCCCCTGCTGGCATAGCATCGTTCGAGTTGTAAGACAGATGGAGATCTACTCAAAGGGGGGCCCAAAAATCGTTCTTGCACCAGGGACCTCTCTACATTAGTTCCGCAACTGGAATTGTTAATTTATATATGTATCAGAGTGATAAATGCACTTACAAATATGTATACATATTATTTTAAATATATTTATTCTACAATGAGGCAGACACAATATTATTCATATATTCCATAAACAACTCTTTCCTGTTTAAAATCAAGATTTTAGAATACTTCTTATGACTATTGGTTAAATAAAGAACATGTAGATGAGTGTATATTTTGACTTATGTGTTGGTGTATATAAACAATGCTTACTTAAATGATCTTGTAGAGTATATCCATTTATATTTTTTTGACAACTTTTTTTTACAGTACATACTATATAAAATTTGCTATATGACTTTAATATAAACATATCCCATATGTAAAACAAGAACAACTGTATAGCCAAGTATTATAACAAGCAAATCGATAAACAATAAAATAATGATAGTCTCCTACAATATTAATGGAACAGTAAAAGTATGGCAGATGTTCCCATCATTGATTATACAGAAAATGGAAGAAAAAAGAGGAAAATAGAAAGAAGGATGAAAGAGAAAAATAACTTTTTTTCTCACATTTAGATAGATTCCAATCTCATAATTGATCATTATTGACACTTAAAGAGTGTGGATGAACCATTAACAATGTCAAAAGGATTGCAGTCCCACAGTTCCACAACTTTTCAAGACTTTACATTGAACACTCCTACAGTGAACACACTGGCGGTCACGATCTTGCTAAAAAACAGTTAGCAACAATTTAATGAGACTATAGAAAACTTAGCAAATTCAACACCAAAGGATTTTAAAAGGACTTTGAAATACTTTTCTAACAAGTAATCCATTTCCCAAAAATATTTCTAAGTATTTGAGCGTAAGCGGAATGAACCACAAACACGGCTCCTGACTTGATACAGTGTACAAGCAATGACAACTAACAATTCCTCGCTATACAGACAAATTAGCATTGTAATTAAAGTTTAACTAGCAAAATTGATAACACAATAAATACACATACACAGTACCAGGAAGGGATGTTTTACTATGTCAATTCTGTGTTCAGTTTTGCTATTTTGGCCTTACATTTAAAATTCACTTTGAATTCCCATCAATTCTCACTTTAGTGAATAACCTGGTGGATCTGTGCATTCCCAAAAATAAGTTTTAATCCTACAAAATATGTCCTTCATTTATTATGTTTGTAAGCTTTTAAACAATTATTAGAATCTGTTAGAAAAACTCTCCAAATCGTGAATCTACAAAAATTCCAATAGACTTTAAAGGCGACTTTAATGGCCCAATAACAGATTGTGAGCATATGAAATGTTTATCCAAAAATATCAAATCCAGGTCATTGTTAGGAAATAAATAAATAATCTATCACAAAAAAACAAGCGATAAAAGGCGCTATAATTAAAACTAGTCTTGTATTTGAAATGTGAACAAACAGAAAGATAAAAAGGTAAAGCGGCACCTTTATAGTGCCCACGTTTTTTTATGTTTTTTTTTTAATAAATAAATAATGTTCATTTTGGATATAAGGGAAAATGATGTCGTTTTAATTATTTTCATTACCATTTTTAATCAAGGAGTGCCAGTTAAGAGAGAAAAATGACTCCTCTTTGCTGACACTCAAAAGTTTAAAGGGACACTATAGTCACCCGAACACTTCATCTTATTGTAGTGGTCTGGGTGAAGTGCCGCTGTCCCCTTTTTGAAAAAACGCAATAATTACATTGCAGGGTTTACTCCACCTCTAGTGGCTAACCTCCAGACAGCTACTAAAGGTGCTTCCAGGCCCCTAACTGAGTTTTATTCCATCAAATGAACCTGGACGTCCTCACACTTTGCAGGAGGACATCTACTGTCTTCATAATCCCCATAGGAAAGCTCTGATTCAGTGCTTCCAATCGGGAAGCTAGAATCCATCAAGGACGCTCGCTGCACATATACTATAGGCCCCCCAATTGTTGTGACATTGTGGGAGGATGACACCTAGACAGCACTTAAGGAGCCTCGGCACTGCAAAGAGGCAATACAAAAAAAAAAGAGGGCTTTAACCCCTTAAGGGCACATGACGTGTGTGACACGTCATGATTCCCTTTTATTCCAGAAGTTTGGTCCTTAAGGGGTTAAGTTAAATTTAAGTTAGGGGCAGGGTACACTATACAGGCTTGTATTCCTATTCACTATAGTGTTCATTTAAGGACAGTATAACAGAATTAATATCAAAAACAGAATGTGCGCTGAACACAAAAATAATTAAATGTAGAGCATTGGAATTATAGCTGGATGAAGTTTAAATGTGCTTAATTCTTAAGAAATGTTTTTCTTCTTCAGTTCAACTATTTTTATGGCAAAGAAAAATAAAATAAACAATAATATTTGAATTAATGGTTTAAAAGGATTAAATGGGCCAGATAGACTAATTTTAAGACGCAACACCTTTACTCACATTTACAGACTTTATACAGAATGGAATTATACATTTATGCCAAAACTGTGCTCTGTGAAATAGATTTCTAAAACATTTTTTAAAAATGACATGTCCCAGCCGTCCGAAGTGAGCAGACATCCAGGGCACAGCGTCTGGCTGAGACTGAGGAAATCCTTGATTGTATATTATTTTTAACTTTGCAACACTTTTACATTTTGTAATTTATAATTCCAACCATGGAAGTGAAGCAACAAGTAAAACAGGTAATTCGTATCAACTATTGTATGAAAGGAGCTAAACTGATGTAATTTTTATTTTAGGTAATCCAAGGGCCGCATTAAAGGAACACTATTGTCACCAGAACAACTACAGCTTAGTATGGCTTGTCTCTGCAGGGTATTTGCTGTAAACACTGCCGTCACAGAGAAAAGGCAGTGTTTACATTGCTGCCTAGTGACACCTCTAGTGACAGTCACTCACCTGGCCAGTAGAGGTGCTTCGTGAGTCAGTGCTGCACAACGTGTAAATCACACACACACAGATAACACATATACACACAAATATCATATATACGCACAGATAACACATACACATATACACACACAAAAATACAATTTACAAACTTTTAGCCACCCACTGCTTCCATACATTTTTGGTGCAGGCAAGTGACTTCCTAGGGGTCTAGTGGCATCTGTATGGGTCTGATGGGAGTCAGGTCCTGACTCCAGGGTCTCTCTGGTTCTCTGGTCCTCCCTTCTCCCTTGCGGCTTGTTGGTAAGCTGGCAATGGGTGCATTTTACTCACTTTCTCCCTGCATGGGGCTTCATATAGACCAATGGTCGCACTGTTAAAGGGCCGCATTGCCTCACCAAACATGGCCAAAATCGTTGTTCCGCCAAAATCCCATAGCGGGCCACATGCAGCTAATGGGACACGTTTTAAATGGCCCTGATTTAATGAAATAATGAAATCAGGCTACCTATTCACATGACACAAGTACATTCAAAGTACTCACACTTTAGACACAGGTTACAGTTAGTTAAACTAAGGTGAATATTTGAATTTAAATTTTTTTAGGGGTTTTTATTTACTTAGTTAATTTAGATCTATAAGTGCCTCTGGCTCTATCTCCAGTTTTTCTTTTTCTTTTACATTGTCATATGCACTGTAGAAAGTTGCTAAATGCACTACAATCCCCAGAAACCCTTGCTATGACCATCATTGGGATGAGAGGTGCATTTTCGTGTGTTCATCATAGTAAAGTGAATGGTTTTATGAAATGGCACGTATATTCTAAAAAATTAAGTAATGCAACGTTTAAGGAGAAATAGGCCAATATGGAATCTCCGAAAAATGAGAATATAATTCTATGTCAAATGTAAGTAAAAAGATTGACAATGGCAATTATTGATGTTATTAGCTAGAACAAAAGGTTATTAATTTACAGCCTGCTTCACTATTTTACAAGCAGACTATTCAAGATATCAAGGGTTCAACCTGCAGTTTTACTGCGGTTGAAAACAAGGTCTATCACATGCAATAAACCAGCATTTCCCCAGCTGAGTAAGAACAGATATAATCTATAAAACAGGAGCATTGCTAGGTGGCAGAGAGATAAGGGGCTTCAGCCCAAGGGTAAATTTCATGGCTCCACATATACTAACGTGAGCCCAACCTAAACCACACATTAAACCCAACGCTATGTACCACAGTGAATTAACATAGGGTTTTTAGGAACCAGTTATTGAAACGTAAAAGGAGTTATGAACGAGTTGCTGAAAGCAAAACTAGAATTTCCAGAGAAGTATCCGTTCCTTGTTCCCTCACTACACTATTGCAGTATTTACTGGGACGAATGAAGCAGTGAGTGCATGAGTATCGAAAAAAAAGAGGAATGATTATTCATTGGTGTGTGTCTAATTACAGGGCGGTTTTGTATGGATTGTGTGTATGAGAGTACTGGGTGTAAACTTTGATGTGCATTTCTGCGGAGAGTGTCTGTATATGAATGCCAGAATGTATGTGAAAGGATAAAAGTACGTGTAAACACAGGTGTGTATTTGACATACATTACTGTGTGTGTGAATGCAGAATTGTCTTTGTGGGTGTGTCATTGCGTGTATGTGTGTAAATTTGATTAATATATATTATATTAAGTATTAATATTATAGGTTACTGAGCCTTCTCTTCGACTCTACTTGTTTCTCTCAATCCACCTATTTCTCTAAAAGTGTTCCTTACCCTTACAAAACGTAACATCCTATCCGCACCTATTTCCATCTCATACAGCCGAGTCATTTAATTGTATAAGAGATGGCAACTACGTGACATGACATGGTGCAGACCCAGTTAGAGAGATGTGTTGGTCTCCCGAAATGGCCTGCAGAATCGTTGGCAGGCCCCTCACTGCCCTGGGCTCTTTGCGACCAAACTGCCTGTAGAAGTCAGTCCATACCTGCTTATCACAGGCTGGCTGGCTGCTTATCAGAGGCTGGCTACATAATGGAAGGCAGGAACATGAAATGCTCCCTCCTAGTGCTCTCCCCTCACCCCCCCCCCAAACATGTTTTGCTTTTGAGGGCACACAATGCAATGCATGTAGGAAGGTAATCAGTGCTGCAGACATTTTACACTCCTCAGCACTGATGTTCCTACATGGCTCGCAATTTCAGAGTATCAGAACTTCATTGATGATGAACTGGAGAATTGGGTTGAATAAAAAAAAAAAAAAAACATCCAAATTTTAGTCCTGGTGTGTTTCAGTATTCCATTCAGGGCTATATCCCAGCAGTCCCTCTCTCAACAAATCCTCTGCTATAAAAAACTCAGAGGCTATAGTGAAATTAAAATGAAATCAGAAAATATACATCAGCTTCTGCTAACACGTTTTTACCCATTTCATGCACACATCCTTCAGCTACTCAGTGTATTTCTGTGAATGAGATCGGGGTCCCAACATCTTGTAAGGATCTTCCATAGACTGTTTTGTCCCATTGGGCATGTTTCAGAGTATTTGTGTATCCCAACTATTCAGCAATATGCATATTGTAGCTTTTAGAATGTCTTTATCTTTAACTGGAATAATTTGTTAACACGCATTACTAATCAATTTCATCTTTAGGATTTTTAATTAAAATAAATTGAATAATAAGTATAAACATTTCAGCTTTCAAAACGGTCGTCTGTTCTATTACCCTGTTGTCTGTGTTTTGTTGAAGCTAACAAATTTGCAAGTCAGAACATCAAAGCAACAGCCCTTAAAGCATACATCATTCTGAGACCTGCCAAGTGCGGTCAAAGCCAACAGACAGATCTGTATCATATAAACATTTTTAACAGAGTTTAAAAGTAAACAATACGATTAAAAATTAATTGTCTGCAAGCAAGATGTAAGAACTTCCCATGGCTTCAAATCCTTTGGAATGATTAGTGAAGATAAAGCTAATCAAAACAAGAGCTGCAAAAAATGTCACCCATTTAAAAATTACGGTAATTGCTTAAAAGGTAAGCAAGTCAATTTCAATGATTAGATGACTTTACAAGCCTGAACGTTCAAATCATCCAACTATAGGTCCAGAAGGGCTGATGCATAAAACATACTTTATCCAATCATTTAGTCAGGATGTAAGCCACTTAGCTGTGAGCATTAGGCCCTGGACAGTTATTCTCATAAAAGTTATAATTTGTATTAAATTAATTTGTGACTGGCAGTAGAAAGCCATAAGGTTAATCGTAGACTTCTCTATCAAGCCCTATATAGGTATGAACTAACAGCAGTCTGATCCCCTTGGCAAATTAAGACCCTATGAAAGCCAATAGATACACCAGGCATGAGTTTGCCGCACATTTAAAGATCACATATACACCCTTAAAAATGCAGATAAAATAAAAAATGTAAACAATTGTCCAGTGTTTAGTATGAACTGTTTGTTTTCAATGGGAGCACTGAGCATATTTCATAAGCCTCGGGCTATCGAGGATCTATCTCAGGGATAGACATCTCCCATATTGCTCTTGAATAATGCTGGCAACGATTCAGGGGAGATATAGTCCACAACATCTGGAGTCAGTGGCGTACACACAACCCATGGGGCCCCGGTGCGAAAACTGATCCGGGGCCCCCCAACCCCCCGCGCGAGTGCTTACTCTGCGCAGGCTGGGGCCGCAACACATGGCGGCGGGCACCTGGTCGCAGGGCTGCGACCCGTGCGACCGCGGTATGTATGCCAGTGCATGCATAAACACATACACTTAAAGGACCACTACAGACACCCAGATCACATCAGCTCAATGAAGTGGTCTGGGTGCCAGGTCTCTCTAGTTTTAACCCTGCAGCTGAAAACATAGCAGTTTCAGAGAAACTACTATGTTTCACTGAGGGTTAATCCAGCCTCTAGTGGCTGTCTCATTGACAGCCGCTAGAGGATTTTCTGCGATTCTCACTGTGAAAATCACGGTGAGAAGACGCTGAACGTCCATAGGAAAGCATTGAGTAATGCTTTCTTATGGGCGGTTTGAATGCACGCGTGGCTCTTGCCACGCATGTGCATTCGGAGCTGAGAGGCGGATGGGGACGGAGAGATCCCCAGCGTTAAGGGAGTCCGGCGCTGGAGAAAGGTAAGTGCTTAAGACACACACACACACACTCTCATGAACAGACGCACACATTTACTGACAGACACACACTCAGTGACAGACGCACACAAACATACTCAGTAACAGACACACACACTAACACACACACTCACTAACACTAACACACTCACTAACACACACACACACTCACTAACACACACACTCACTAACACACTCACTAACACACACTCACTAACACTAACACACACTCACTAACACTCACTAACACACACTCACTAACACTCACTAACACACACTCACTAACACTCACTAACACACACACTCACTAACACTCACACACTCACTAACACACACACTCACTAACACTAACAAACTCACTAACACACTCACTAACACTAACACACTCACTAACACACACACTCACTTACACTAACACACTCACTAACACTAACACACTCACTAACACACACACTCACTAACACACACACTCACTAACACACACACTCACTAACACACACACTCACTAACACACACACTCACTAACACACACACACTCACTAACACACACACTCTAACACTAACACACACACTCAAACGTTTTTTTTTTTTATTTAATCCCCCCCAGCCTCCTTACCTGTGGGAGAGCTGAGGGGATTCCCTGGGGTCCAGTGGTGTCACCCGGCTGGCTGGCTGGTCCTGCGGGCGCGCGAGGGAGCACTGTCCCCTGGGTGCTCCCTCTTCAGCTCCCTCGCGCGCCGCGTACTGATGCTGGAGCCGGAAGATGACGTCATCTTCCGGCTCCGGTTTCAGTGCGGTGCGCGAGGGAGCTGAAGAGGGAGCACCCAGGGGACAGTGCTCCCTCGCGCGCCCGCAGGACCAGCCGGGTGACAGCAGGGCCAGCCTCGGGGGGCCCGGAGGTGGCCGGCTCCTGGGCCCCCCAGCAGAAGAGGCTGGCCCTGTGGGTACATACCTGGGTCGCAGGGCGGCCGGGCCCCCTGGTGGGCCGGGCCCGGTCGCAGCCGCGACCCCTGCGACCCCGGTGTGTACGCCACTGTCTGGAGTACCAAAGGCTGCCTACCTTACTATCTCTCCTTGTTACTCACCAGGACTCTTCAAACCTCCATTAAATTAAGAAAAAAGAAGAGGGAGAAATAAAAGGGAGAGAGAAGGACTACATATTCTAATAAGGGAAACATGTATATATTGCAAATAGGGGTTCACAAAGTATCCAAGAATAGAATAGATATCATATAATGGAGCTATAAACAACAACTCCCTAAGTCTAGGAAGGCAAAACGGAGATGATGGCAGGCTACAGTTTTATTTATTTTTTCATGCATCTGTCTGCTTAATTACAATGGCACCTCCTCTCACTGCTAGAGGCACTGGATGCTGATATACCGGCATACACTGTCTGTTACAATGCAGTTTGCAGGGGGAACAGCAGGAAGAAGACGTCGATAGTCAGCAGGGCCGGACTGGGAAGAAAATTCAGCCCGGGCATTTTTTAATTACAGCGGCCCACTAAAAAGGGGGCGGGGCCAGATAGGGTGTGATTTGTCATCCCCAATGACAAGCACGCCCCATCACAAAGTGAGCATGTTGGTTCAATGCTCTTCCAGGGTAGACGATGCGCAGAGCTCTGCTGAAGAGCTCTGGCATGAGAAAAAGGCCCTGTATTTGTTATGCACAGCACAAGCAAATTTAATAACATGCTTGCACTGTGTTTGCTTGAAATTTGTCTCTGGTGTCTCCATAGTTGGGATACCAGGAGACAAAAATGCTAGGAAAGCATATTGTGCAGTGTGTGTGAGGGTGTGTGTAAGGGGTGTAGTGTGTGTGCGAGAGGAGTGCAGTGTGTGTGAGGGGTGTAGTGTGTGTGTGTGTGAGTGATGAGTGCTGTGTTTGCGTGAGGGTGCTATGTGGGTAAGGGTGCTGTGTGTGTGATGGGTGCAGTGTGTGTGTGCTGTATGTGAGCGGGTGCTGTGTTTGCATCAGGGTGCTATGTGCGTGTGAGGAAGTAGTGTGTGAGGGTGCAGTGTGTGCATGTGAGGAAGCTGTGAGTGTCAGGGGTGCAGTGTGTGTGAGTGAGGGTGCTGTGAGTGTCAGGGGTGCAGTGTGTGTGTGTGTGTGTGTGTGTGTGTGTGCTCTGTGAGTGTTAGGGGTGCAGTGTGTGTGTGCTGTGAGTGTCAGGGGTGCAGTGTGTGTGTGTGCTGTGAGTGTTAGGGGTGCAGTGTGTGTGTGTGTGTGTGCTGTGAATGCTAGGGGTGCAGTGTGTGTGTGTGTGCGCTGTGAGTGTTAGGGGTGCAGTGTGTGTGTGCTGTGAATGTTAGGGGCGCAGTGTGTGTGTGTGCTGTGAGTGTCGGGTGCAGTGTGTGTGTGTGTGCTGTGAATGTTAGGGGTGCAGTGTGTGTGTGTGCTGTGAGTGTTAGGGGTGCAGTGTGTGTGTGTGTGCTGTGAATGTTAGGGGTGCAGTGTGTGTATGTGTGTGTGCTGTGAGTGTTAGGGGTGCAGTGTGTGTGTGTGTGCTGTGAATGTTAGGGGTGCAGTGTGTGTGTGTGCTTTGAGTGTTAGGGGTGCAGTGCAGTGTGTGTGTGTGTGTGCTGTGAATGCTAGGGGTGCAGTGTGTGTGTGTGTGTGCTGTGAATGTTAGGGGTGCAGTGTGTGTGTGTGCTGTGAATGTTAGGGGTGCAGTGTGTGTGTGTGCTGTGAATGTTAAGGGTGCAGTGTGTGTGTGTGTGCTGTGAATGTTAGGGGTGCAGTGTGTGTGTGTGTGCTGTGAGTGTTAGGGGTGCAGTGTGTGTGTGCTGTGAATGTTAGGGGTGCAGTGTGTGTGTGTGCTGTGAGTGTTAGGGGTGCAGTGTGTGTGTGTGCTGTGAATGTTAGAGGTGCAGTGTGTGTGTGTGTTGTGAGTGTTAGGGGTGCAGGGTGTCTGAGTAAGTGTGATCTGTGTGATTATTTCCCCCCTCCCTGCTTACCTTATGCCTGGGAGGGGGGAATCCTGCTGCTGGCATCCATCCCTGGTGGTCCAGTGGTGTGTGAACTCTAGCCTGTGAGGCTAGAGTTCACTCTTGCGAGACCCAGAGCGTTGCCATTGCAACGCTCCGAATCTCGCGAGAGGAAGCCGGTGGAGCTGTAAGTAGGAGCTCCGCCGGGTCCTATCCTGGCTCCCTCCCTCTCTCCCCGCCGGCGGCCGCAGGATACTGTATGTGGGCCGGTGAGGGAGATCTCCCCACCGGCCCGCCGTGGACTATTGCAAGGCCGGTGCTCGGATAGTGCCGGCCCTGCAAAGACCGGCAGTGGAGAGATCCTGTAATCTCCCTGCCGGCCTCGGCCCATGGCCACCGCGGCCCACCGGGCATTTGCCCGGTGTGTCCGATGGCCAGTCTGGGCCTGATAGTCAGTGTCATGGCTCCCATGCTTTCCTACCATTAGACACTAGGGACTGCATGGTTATTTCTTGTTCTCACCCCTGTTTGCTAAGAAAAGTAATTTCTGTGTGTATGTGTCTATGCATGTAGGTACATGTTTGTTTATAAATCCTTGCCTATAAATGTATGCATGAATAATGATTTTGCAGTGTAAATTGCTAGTTGTACATGTATGTTTGTGTGAAAATTATAAACTATATGTAAAGGGTAGGCATAGCCATTACTGGCCTAAGGCAGACAAAAACCTTAAAGGAGCACTATAGTGCCAGGAAAACAAACTTGTTTTCCTGGCACTATAGGGTCTTTGGGTCCCCCCCCCCCCCCACCTTCAGGGTCCGCCCCACCCTCAGGGTCCCACTCCCGCTGGGCTGAAGGGGGAGGAAGGGGTTAATCACTTACCTTTCTCCACCGCCGGGCTCCCTCAGTGCTGGGGAAACCTCTTTCGTCGTCAGCGCAGAATCCGCACGCGCATTCAATCAGTCCATAGGAAAGCATTTTTTAATGCTTTCCTATGGATGGCAGCATCTTCTCACTGTGATTTTTGACACTGCTTAGCGCATTGAAAGCAAGTTAAAGCTTCCATGTGAGATTACGTTGGTTTGAGTTTGACGAGTTGAAGCCCAGTGGATAAACTCTACAGTTAACGCCAAGCTAATGAACAGATTTATACATTCCAAGTTATCCTCTTTGATGAGGTTATAAATAAATCCAACACAGATATCATCGGCAGTCGGAATTTGGAAATGTTTATGATTAATGTTGTTAATTAACTAGAGGCCTTTCTGACAACAAACTGATTATGATGCCTTTAATATAAAAGAGAAAAAAGATGAAAAAATATGTACAAACCTAAACCGTCAGCCATATTATAGCAAAATATAATATAATCCAGCATTGCAGTACATCAAAGTGTAGTACAAATGTGGATCTGCAGAGATTCGGGGTTCAAAATAATAATAATAATAATAATAATAATAATAATAATAATAATAATAAAAGTCACATGATCTAGCAGGCATCATTAAGAAGCACTTTGTGTTTTCTCTTGCCAGTATGAAGTATATATTTGTATTGTACGGACTAATCTCAAATCTAACTTACCCGAGGGCATCTTACTGATTCTTTATACCATGTCTCTTTGAGTTAGCGCACATTGATATTAATGCAGACACACTTGCTTTTCCATAAACCAGTTGAGTGCAGTTCTTTATTAAATCTGACCTGGTGTTAGATACAGATACATTTATATACTTCCTTTGCAAAAAAAAATAGGAGGTATGTAAAGTTGATTAAAATTGTAACTCTCTTCCTAATTTAACTTTTTGTTTGCCAGATGAATTATTTATATCTCCATCACTTTGTACGTGAATGTGGGAATTTCGAGAAAAGGGAGCTTTTTCCATTGACGCTCTTTGCAATGCTAATTTGTTTAATGGTCGTCGGATCTCCAATAGATATGAACATATGAACATTTCCAAGCATTGTTCAGTTGGCACAAGCTAGTTAGGGAATTTAGCAAACCGTGTTCACAAAGGAAGTACTTTTCTTCTCACAGTGAGGTATATGACAATTATCCTCAATTTGTCCTATTTTGTGGAACAGTAGCTTTGTGAGAATGTACGCATAAGACACCATATGGTTCTAGAGACTCCAACAGAGAAAATAAATCTCTAATTAAATATATAATATGCTGTGTGAGATCAACTCTTTCGTATGAGCTGAACTATCTCCTACTATTTAAAAAATGTTATTCCTACCTCTTGGTCACCATATTTTGTTCTATTTGCCTCCCCTGCATGGGATATTTTCTCCTGATGTGTTTTTTTGTCTTTGTTTTTGAATTGATCAAAAAATCTTAAAGATTAACCACAAAAAAAAATAAAGTTGCCAAGACTAGGTATTTTCATATAGTGTTGTCAAATGACTTTACTAATATATCTTTGTTAGAGATAACACTATGAAAATAATGACACTGGCTTTGGCACATATACTGTATGTTTAAAACAATATTTACAACAGCTGTGCCAAAATTCTAAAAGTTTACTCAATTTCAGAGAAATAGTATTAGGTATTAGCAATTGCAATGTTTCCTGAATAACTTGGGTAGGATTCAAATGAATACTGGGGATTAAATCCTAGAACTGGAAAGTCATTTAATCATAGGGACATAGGCAAGAAGGGACAAACTGGATAATTATTTAAATTTGCTGCTGTGTTACCAACTACCGATATGACAAACATGCTCACATATAATGAGTCATAATACTTTTCCAACATCCTGAAGATGTAAAACTACTATATATACCAAATATCAGCGATATCGTCTGAGATGGTAAGTTTGCCAACAACTTTAATATCTCACAAATGTTTAAATGTCCAAATGGTCAGATGGCATGGGTAGACTAAAGCCTACTGTTGATTTTCCAGCAAATGTAGAACTACAGGTTGGCAAAGTAGGCAGGGAGAAATACCTCCAAAATGTTAAACTGTTGATGGATTTTATGCAACAGCTGTATAAGCGCTATGTTAGTACAATGTACTTTCTTACATAGCTTTACAATAGTCCTGCAGCTGAACATCTGCCGTTTGTCCTCTCCTGTTTAGTAGTGTAAGTGCTTGTACCAGGTCTGACGCTCGAGCGGAATTTTTGCTGCACTCTTACCTTTACTTGTGTCACTCTGAATCTGTTCATTCTTAGAATGATGCAAGCTTTGACACCCGCATATATTGTGGGTTCTTTCCCCCCCCCCCCCCCCCCGATTCCTTGTCGCAGTGTCCAGATTTACGCAGTGTGCATGTCCAACATGACGAAGTTTAAGGATTTTCAGGGGCTGGTCCCGTTTAAACGCATGCCTCCTTAGGACCAGTGTTTATTGCCCTTAAGTGCATCTTTTGTATCATAGTCTATTTGTTCTTTGATCCAGCTAGTTTTGTTGCTATATTCTGGTGTTCCTGATCCAGCAAAATTTTGACCCGGAGTTGATTTCTGATTTGGCCTTAGTTTTGATACTGTCTATTTTTGCCTACGCTTGAAATCCGGCAATTCTAAGGTTAGGAGCTCCACTGGTTCATGACAAACAGTTATCTGATTGTTACCACAAGATAGCTAACATATTTTGGGTTGTCATGTTCCTGGGTCATTTTATCAGCTTCTTTGCTAAAACTTGCCAAACTGATCCTGATCACCCAAGCCTGGACTTCTTCCCCAGCTGCTGCTAGATTACTTTTCCCATGATTCTCATCCAATCTGCAAAAGCTGGAGAGCTACATTTGGCTGCTGCTGGCTCAGAATCAAGCTCTCCATGTCCACAGAGCATACTGGGGACAAACGCAGATCACATCATTTAAAACTGGAGAGGGAAAAGAAACCCAAAATAGCTGGGAGAATATTCTGATTTCCTGATCCATAGATAAGAGCATATTTAGATTTTCTACAAATACAAACCGTTTGTCTTAGCTGTAAATAATTCTTATTTCCCAGAAATAAAACAATGTATAATCTTCGATTTATTTGTATAAATCAAGGCAAGTCATAGCAGTCTCAACAATGCACACTAATAATATGTATCTCTCTATTCTAGAGACTTTAATGTGAATAATTAGGTTACCTGGGTTGCTTTGTCTCACTCAATGCTGCTTTGTCTGAACAAGCACACAATACATATTAAAACGATTTCTGTACATTACAAAATACCGGTAACCAGAAACTCTGCGGAAAGCAGATTATATTTAAAAATGAGCAAAATGATCCCTAATGGATTTAAACAAAATAATGATAGTTAATATACAATTTTATTAGAAATAAGTAGAGACATACAATTACAACAAAGAACCATTAAAAAGCCAAAAAGTGGCTCGGCAGATAAATTGGAGGAGGGTGCATGTGCCAGGACTAAGTAGGGGTAGGCAAGAGGGGATGGGAGTAAGAGTCAAAAGTGTAGCAGTATAGCAGTGCCAGGGGAAAACCAAGTGACACCCTGTATGCCAGCTTGTTAGACCTTAAATAGGAATTATAATGGGACATAGAGGAACCTCTTTATACGTGTACACCCTGTTTTGGGTGGTCTGCTTTGTAGTATAATCACAAGGTGAAAACAAAGTATATTTGAATATAATAAAATGTTAACTTGTGTAGCAAGATAACCAGGAAAAAATAGAATGGACTATTCCAGACGGTTCTCTGTAAATGCAAATAAATATATATGTAAAAAACAGATAACATTCATATCTTGTAATACCTTTTTTATTGGACTAACTGAATTTTTTTAATGACAAGCTCTCAGGAGAACCTCCCTATCTCAAGTCCAATAAAAAAGGTATTACAAGATACAAATGTTATCTGATTTTTACATTTACATCACATTACATATATATGTAAATAATTATAATTTGAGAGTTCCTTTAATATAGGATAAAAGAATATTTGAATCCTGCGAAGAACAGGATACCATGGACAGCTACCCATGAAAATGAACCATGATGTCTATTAGTCTGTTGTTAACAGTTTTCCACATTTAGACTCGGTCACAGTCTGTGATACAGTTTTTCTGTTGTATAGTTTTGGTCCTTTCCAGCTACATATCTAGTAGCCTTTCTTAAAATCGGTCTTATAGAATCAGAATTGAATATAGGAAAACTGTGTTGTATAACCAGCTTAATCTAGGTACATTCTCCTTAATAAGGTGGAAGAAAAAACAATTTTTTTACACAAGAATACATAACGTTTGGGCTTAATTTATTGAATAAATGCAGCCACACTGAAATCTTATATGAACGTCTCCATATGTGAAAAGTAACCTTTTATTTATGCCACAAACACAGCAATTTTCCACCAGTATTTACATGTCTAAGAATCTGAATAATGTTTTATTATAATGCTTTCTAATATGGGAATGCTTGCTTTTTTCACACACATGTCCAATTTAAAGATCTGTAATATTCATTATTATAGCATGATCAGAGATAGGTGCTGCCAATGGTACAAATCAACATATTAACCAGCTAATAAAATACATGTTAATAGAATATTTATTTCTGGACCGAAAGCCAAGTAGTGTCCACACCACATAGGAACATTGCCACTTTTTGCTACATCTGAACCACAACAAAATGCAAGACACTTCTTATTCTGGTGATTCGTGGTGGATAAGTCTACCACCTACACATAGATAGACAATAAACGTACCTAAGTAGTTACTGCTTTTTGACATCTCGGTCACGTTGATCTTGGTGGCACCTTCAGGGATTTCTATAACTTTATGGTATCCAACTTTAGTTAAAATGTGTTTGAAGATTCCCGAGACCACTTTACAGGCTGTGTTATCTCCTCCACATACTCCGCACTTGTCAATCACTTTGTCTGACCCCAAATAGTCATCACAGCCAATACCCTGCAGCAGAACAAATACATTATGTAATAACATGCAATGCAATTTATGCAATAGGTTTACATTCTGAGGATACAGTAAATCAACTTCAAAGTCTGCATTAAAATGATTATGTTACTGCCCTGGAGAATGTGTATGCTATAAGTAGTTGCTTTAAAGGTACATGTGAGAAATGCAATACAAGTAAAACCAGCCCATACATTGAACACGTGTTTTTTTTTAAAATAAGCTCTGCCATTTTTACAGTGCATTTCACATATTAAAGATCATAGCTGTGGTTAAAACCACTTTTTTCCAGTTTTGTATGATTTATAATGGGTGTAGAAATATGAAACAGGGTTTGATGATTGTCTGCCTAAACCTCAAAGAATGACTTTCATGTAAGGTATTACATATATAATGCATGATGAAAATTTATAAAGCTTTTAAAACTACTGGGCAGAATATAAAAATATACAATTTGTGGGTTATAATGAAAATGTCTAACTATGTTGGTTCCACGTTAACCCCTAAACCACAAATAATGGTCCATCTGATCAATCTTGTTTTTAAGGAGTCTATTGCGTTAACAAAGAAGCCCACTTATTATATAACGGAATGTCTGTACAGAGCAGCCAAGCTCAAATAAGAAAGGTATGATCACAAGGTTCAAGATATAAAGGGACTAGATTGTAATGGCATTAAAGTACAACATTTGTTATTTGAAGGGACACTCAGAGTATCATTCACAACAGCTCATTATGGTGGTTGTAGTGCAAGGAGTCTTTGGGTGCTGTCTATCTGATTTTTGTAGTTTTGCGCCAAACTACCGCAGCACTGGAGTGTTCCCTTGAAGGAGCACTCTAAGCACCATAGCCACTACAGAACATATAGTGCCAGAAGCCTATAGTGCCATCACACTGTTAAAAGTCGAACCTTACAAATGATTTGACACTTACCTGGGCCCCCCAGGTATCGACAGTTCAGCCCCTTATCACAGATATCACTAAAGCAGATGCCAAATTTCTGCATTAGTGAGATCAATCCCGCCTCTCGTTCAATAGAATTCTTTGGCTGAAAGTGTCGGGTGACACCTCTCGGAAAATGAATTTTGTCTTAAGTTGGATAATTATTTTTTTATTTTACTAAAGCAGAAGGCTGGCATCTGCTTTAGTAAAATAAAAAATAATTATCCAACTTAAGACAAAATTCATTTTCCGAGAGGTGTCACCCGACACTTTCAGCCAAAGAATTTTATTGAACGAGAGGCGGGATTGATCTCACTAATGCAGAAGTTGGAAATCATGAGAAGCGGGAGCAATAACTGCTTTGATAGGTTGGACCATGTGCTCTCGGGGTCGCCAGGTCCATCTTTGAACATTCAAAAATGGAGATGTGCTGGTGACTCCCTGACATTGTGCTGCAGTGGTTAAGAATGCTTAGAGAGCTCCTTTATAACAGCAAACATTATTTTCGTAGCCGCAAAATTCATAATTCTTTTTATATTTGAATTGCTATAGTCACTGTAGTATGTACTGTGATATGTTTTCTGTGTTTACTGAAACTACTTCATGCATTTAGCAGTTACCTAGTGGTATATTAAGATGAGTCAAATAAATGAGAAAATAAAACTACAAGGTTTTTCATAATATTTTACTTTTTTGTAAAAGAAAAATCAAGCAATTATTTTATCACTTTTCTTCAAGATGATTGCTAGTAATTAAAAGGATAACAATAACAACTAGCAAATGGTATGCTTTGAAACGTCAACTTCTTAAGATTGATTGTAGTGAATTGACCTATTGTTATTGATTAAGAGTTCATTATATTGGATGGAGAGAATAATCAGTGTACTTTTTGTGTTTATATCCATAATTGATTATTGCATATGAAAGCAAAATGATTTAATTTCATAGATTTCCTAATTTATAAAACCCAGTCAATGAAGGGACACTCTATGCTGTGAGATATATGGATAATGCATAAGAATGTGCAACACATAAAATTAAAGGCAAGTATATTTATTCATTTTATTTCTTAAAGTACAAAAACAAATATCCGCTGAGAGCTCTTCCAAAATCAGAAAGAGGCTCCACCAATCACAAGCCCCTTATTTTGATCCACGAGAGTGATTTTACCTTATAAATCTTCTATCCAGGAAGAGATATGTAATGTAATCCCTAACTCTAGATCACTTAATAAAATAGACTGTACCGTGGCTGCCATCAGCCAAATTACAGACATATTCTCACCTATGTGAATGTGGTTGTGCACGGAAATTAACTTGAACCCTCGGCGGCACATGTGCGATGCATGTGCTTACACCTCACTTTACATTTTATTTCTATTCTCTATATCAGTTTTACTCTTCTCCATATACCGTATCCTTTCTCTCTCTCCATATTCTGTATTCTCCATATTTAGCCTTCTCCTCCACATCACTTACCCCCTCCATCATATTTTGTTGCCATCCCCAAATGCCCCCTACCTACCATTCCCTGATTCTACAAACCCCATAGGGTAGTTAGTATTCACACATTTTATATTAGTCGTACTTTTTATTAATCTGAAAATCATTCCTACCTGTCTCTTTTTACATTGCTAAACTTTCTACAGTGCACAAATTGAAAAGACAGAATAGGTTTAGCCATGAGCCTTGCGTTGTAGTTCTGTTCTTCGATTCCTCTCAGCCATTTAGGTGCCACACTTGGCATATCATTACACTCTCCTATACTTCCCTATTACTGTCAGTTACAATTACCCTTTAAGCTTTTTCATTCGTAAAAATAAAGACGAAAAGATACAAAAGAGCAAGAAATGATTTGACAAATTAATTTAGATCGGCCAAAATAGGTTTGGACGAACATCTAATTTGTGTATGTGCTATTATTTATGTTTGCAAACAATACATACCTAATAATTAGTTGTTACTTCTTAGCACAGGTAGAAAATAGGAAGATCTCTGCCATCGTAAACTAGATCTCCCTTACAGTGAGCAAAGCATCATGGGAGCATTAGATTTATAGCAGCTGGAGGTCTACATTTTGGCCACCCCTGCTCTAACCTTATCCCTTCAGAATTATAAACATCCAGTAAGCGTTCTTTGTGTACTAGGCATTGCCTTTTTCCTTTGCCTGCCATTATTCAGTAAATTGGTCAAAATCCAAGAATTTGTTAGAAATTTGGCTCGTACAGTGTTTTTTAATAATATCTAATACATTATCCAAGACAGGTCCCACTTTAAGGTGCTACAGAGGTTTGAGATGAACCATTTTTTAACATCCAGTCTGTGTTTGCTCCATGCTGTGATCAGTATTCCAAACAGAAAGCCAGATATTGCTAAGCTCCAATGAAAATATTTAACAACCCTGTTTTTTTTTTCATTATTATCCAAAATATACACCCTTGACTGTTCTTCTTGGGTTTTGTGGCAGATGCCTGCCTGTTTGTTATCATGAGAAAGAAGAGTTGGGAGGTGTTCCAGTCAACACAGACATTCTGTTACTCTGTAAGTAGACTGTGTTTATTTTGCTAATACCTAAAGTGCAATTTAATCTCATCATTTTTGGAACTGCAGAATAAATAGTGTTTTAAGGCTACAGCACGTCTCCATTCAATTTTAATATAATTTATTTTAACATTATATTATATATGATAATCCGAGCAAAGGATTCAGAATCAGAGATCAGGGTTTGATGCAGTTCAAAGGATAATCCAGATGTGGATTATGTGCTCACAGTTCCTCAGTCACACCTCTCATGAGGTCAGAGGATGACCCAGAGGATGACCCAGAACCCAATTTTGGGAGGGGCACTGGAATATTATTTAATTTCAATGTGAAATATTTATATATACATTTATTTTGCATATGAACATTCATGCACAGACAAGCGGACAGTCAATCTAATTGACACACATACAAACTAGTGACACAAACACACATAAGCTCACTGACAGAATAGCTCACTGACACACACACAAGCTACCGGATAGACACACTCTGACATGCATAGTCAAACTCACTGTCAGATAGTCTCACTGACATTAACAAACAAACTCACATGAACACACAGCCTTACTGACAGACAAACATTGATACACACACTGTCAAGCTGTACTCACTGTCAGATGATCTCACTGAGACACAAGCTCATTGACACACAACTAAACTCACTGTGAATCTGACACACACAGACAGTGTGAGATCCACACACAAGCCCACTGACACTCACACACCCAAGCCCAATAACATACACACACTTATTGTCAGTCACTGCATGCTAAGCATGGCATTGGTGCCTGGCATTGGGATTCACTCTTTATCTGAATGCAGCAGGAGGCTGTTGTCTTCTATCTCCACGTGCTTTATGCTCCAAAACCCCATTAAAAGTAATTCTACAAGACAGTTTGTGCATTGATTATGCAACATATGTTTGACTTGTGATGTTTACTGATCTGTAGAAAATAATGTTGTAGTATTCCCAGGCTTACCAATTTTCTTTTAGCTTGTCATTGTGCCCTTATGTGTTTAAGTGGTTATTATAAAGTTATTATTGTGGTTTGGCTTAGCCAGTAATATGTAAAGCAGGGCTGGCCTAGAGGTAGGTGGAAAACTCAAACTCCCATGATGCTTTGCTGCCTTTAAGGTTAGCATGCACCATTCTGCACCTACGTCAACTCTTCCACACTTTTTGGTTAGCTGATGAGTGATACTGAGAATGGTATCACTTGTGTCTACAACAAGCCCCAATGTCACTACTGGAAAATCAGCAGAAGATCTAAAGCACGGCTGTGAATAAAATTAAAAGGAAATCATCAAATGAAAGAACTAAACACAAACAGAAGCCATGTGTACTACACATGTATAATTTGTGTTTGTTTACAAGAGTTCCAGTTACAAATCACTGTGAGAAAAGCTAAACAGTGCTGGCTAACTTCTCGCACAGCAGATGGTGGTGAGGACTATATGTCCCATGAAGCTCAGCAAGTCAAGAAAGAATGTAAAGTAAGGCAAAACCATAGAAAGTAATAGAAAAGGTTTACAACCCCTCCACAATAATTCAGCTTTGATCCAATATACCGCACAATGCTCTAATAATAACAATTGATACAGATCTTGCCATTATGATTGGCTAAAGACTTTCAGCTCTTAGTTGGTATGGTGCAATTGTTATCAAAGCAATCAAACACCCAAATGTACAAATCTTTTTATTCTGCTGGTAATGCTCAGAGTGCACCTTTGTAATGGCAAACACCATTTGCTCAGCAGCAAACTTTTTATATAAACTCTTTTAATATTTGTATTGATCTAGTCACTGTAGTATCTAGTGTGATATGTTTTTTGATAATGCTGTCAAAATCAGAAAAGCATCTTCATTTTAAAATCCGCACAGTACGTTGATTATTTTGTTTCATTAGTCTCACAATCTCTAGCTAGATAAGCCAATTTCACCAGTTTAAATAACCACTAGAGCCACCAAACAAATTCATCTCAATACGGTGGTCTAGATGAAGTTGTTTCTTTAGTTTTAACCCTGCAATGGACAGCACTGCCAATGGACAGCACTGCCACTGTAAGATATGGCAACGCTTACATTGCAGTTTTAAATACGCCTCTCGTGAATGTTTATCTGACCGCTACTGGAGGCGCTTACGCTGTGAGAACCGAGTCAATCTCAATTCTCAATGCAAACTTCCAATAAAGGCACAGATATTTGTGTGTATGCACTTTCCTACCCCAGTCCACCTCTATGAGGAACACTGGATTGGACATTTAGAAGCGTCGACATATTCATTGGTTCATGGGCAGCCATTAATGTGTTGAGATTGTAATTTCCCTATCTTAATAAACTGTTTAAATTACTATATACAAATTATTAATTTCCAATAAACATATGTTCAAACGTTATAAGTTTCCCTTTGGCGTAACATAATTCGCCAATTGAAATATAATATGTTTTGAGTACTCTGATAACATAATCCGCATGATTAATAGAGGGCAGCATTAAAAATTAGCAGTGGGTAAAACTAAAGACAAAATGGCACATACCAGTGTCTGTATATAACATTTTGACAGAGTTCAAAAACTCCCATTGAGATACATAGAAATATCAATAGGAATGGTATTTATCATGTAGACTAAGCAACTTATGTGTGGAAATTGAATACATTTATGCCTGAAAACCTATGACTGCCCTAAGAATATCTCCATAACGTTTTTTTTTTTGTTTGTTTTTTACCAGGCAGCCACTGTTTGCCAAAGTACCCACCACTACCTGTATCAAGTAGAGGCTGTTAAATGTCGGCTATTTTTACAAGTAGCAACATGGAGTTCATGGCTGCCACTACTAAAATGCCAGTCATTGACTGCTGACATTATTCTGTATGAGACTTTAGCTACTAGTTCCAACTCTGTCACTACTCCGCTAAGCCTTCAAACTGACTAATTGATAACGTGTGTGTAATCTTCCTGTTGGCTAAGTAGCAACAGTGGACTTTCGCAAACCCTTCAATGAACACAGGGAAGGTCTGCCGTAGCTACTCTGATATACTATACCAGGAATATGATTAAGCCGGATGTGCACAATACTCTGAATCAGGCTAGTACATCTCATGGTTCTTTAAAAATCTTTTTGCTGGTTTTATGTACAAAAGAGTAAAGGAAAATAGTAACCTTCCTTTTACTGTAGATTTTAGGTTACATACATTCCAAACTACACTAAGTTTACCAATGTAAAAAAAAAAAAAAGTTTTGTTCCTTTTTCCCATTTAAGGCTTTCACAATCAATATAGATCATTTACATTATTGAAAGAGAGAAGAAAATTATGTGAATAATAATTAAATCAATAACTCTGTTAACCTATGCCAGTATTCATTTACATAGCATCTTACTGAACCAAATTTCATCCAAAACAATTTCCGCTGGGTCTTTTAGACTTCAAAATATCACAAATGACTGCTTATAAATTGCTAACTATAGGAGCCAGAATAGCTGACTGGGGTCACTTAAGGACGTACAAAGTCATCGGATTATTTAACTGTTATGGTGGGTTGTATTAAATAAACACAAGGGGGTGAAATCTTGCAAAACTATGAAGGACTCGAACTGTTCATCAAAGTATGTGACAACGTAGAACAAAACACTGGCTTTAATGTTTCACATATGTTCCATGTGAACACAAGTTGCACTTTGAAAACTGAATATGATCATATAAAATGCATCAACACAATTGCAAAACTGTTTGGTGGAATGTTTAGGGATAGACATCACACAATGTTCGGGTTTTACATACTGAGTGCATGGCTGCCAAGTATAGATTCAATTCAGAACATCTGCTTCTATTTTCGGAGCTTGAGATACATTGTTTCTAAAGCTTAAAGTAGATGAAGATGGCCAATAAATATAGTTCATACTATTAAATCTGAATGGTCAAGTGTTAATGTAATGTAAGAAGAATTACACTCAATGGATGAATTTTGAAATTAGAAGCACAGTGTGAAACATATGCGATGATTCGACAAGCATAGGTGGAAAATGTAGTTATCTCATGCAATTCAATTTTGGACCATGATAAGGCGAAGACCTTACAAGGAGCATGGGTTTACAATGTGACAGACAGCAAATTACAGTAGCCCTATTGGGTTTGGAAAAATAAGCAGGAATAGTAGAGGGAGGGGGAAAAAAATCAACAAAACAAATTAAGCATTTTATAAGACTATATGAGTGGCTGATGAATGTCCTAAAAGGAGGAAATAAGATACTTGAGTACAGCTAACGTATAAAGTAAACAACAACAAGCCATGAATAGCAAACCAAATAACTTACATGTTATTGGAACTGGAGAAAGGATAAAGTAGTCTAAATAGACAAGTACAAACAATGTTTTGACCAATTATTAATCTTTGTCCTGGAGTCAACGTGCACAGTAAAAATTTAAACTGGTGTAATATTCACTGTAAGATTATATCATAGCTGCAAAGCTCTTAAGGTAAAGATGTATAATGTGCTTCAAATTCATAATATGCAACCGAGTATTCAGGATGTGAATGGGACACACAAGGTTTACTTCATTCAAAATAAAGGATTTGTCATTGTATAATGACAGGGGACCAGGGCAAACACTCACACTTCCTATAGAAAGATGGATTTCAAGTTCAAATACATTTCACTCTATATACTGTGATAGCTCAATGGCGATCAGTGACATTTCGGAGATGCTAAATAGTCATTTTCTGCTTCTTCTAGAAATTGCCACTACCCAGAACTTCATGTCTGGACACATTGTTAAGAGGAGTTATATTGCATTGTCGGTATGCAATGTAATTTGCATTAATGGGTGCTGTAATTTTTCAGGTTTAATTACATTCAATATAATGCCAATCTAACAGCCCATTGAAAATACATAAAACAGTTCTTCAGTTATAAATGATATACCGATTGTAGACAATATATACCATTACTAACTCATATATATGCGTCCAACTAGTTTCCACCTATGCATATTTTTCAAATTGTATTTCTACTGAACTACTCACACTATACATTTTACACTGCTACAAAATATAATCTGATTTCTAAATAAAAATAGTACTTCAGCTTCCTAAAGGTAAATGATCATTATTAATGAATGAGCAATATATTCAGCACAGGTATGCAATGTAACTAGACTGGGACTAGTGTATGTATGTATCTATCTACACATTCTATTCGATTTTGTAAGTAATTAAGTTATGATGCTAGTCAGTACAGTGGTTGATGTGTTATCTTGTTTTACAGTTTGTGGTTTGTATGTTCCTAAATCATAAGGAAACTTGTAGTAGTATACAATAGGGTAAGTACGTTTGGAAAAAACGATTAACTATTTCCATATGTTAAATGCATTTAGAATAATTAAACAAAACATCACAATGATGTCAAGCTGGTTTGTCCTTTTATGCTCTTTGATAATTATTTTGACAAAGCTATTTTTTTTTTTAAACAAATAGATGAATCTGCTCCAAGATAAATAAGAAATGGAGGGGAAACCCTTCGATCAATATTAGTCATCTTGAAAAATATATTCACAACAGAGTCAAAGCCATATCATTCCCAATGCGGCATACAAAAAGAAAATAATTCTAGTCTAAAAATTAGTATTCCCTAAAACAAATCATTTAGATGTATTTACAAAACTCCAAATTAGAGAAAAGTATAACCCATACTGTGAAACTGTGCCTACTCAGCCAGAATATTAAAATTCACAATAAATCCATTTGCATGTAAATAATAACTAATACCATATTTAAAAATGTGAAAATATGACGTGCATGTTTTGGCAATAATATCACCAAGCGATTTTCACTGATGCGGTGTTATTTTTTACTTATACTGCTCAACAAGTCTACGAGTTATGGGGATCACCATCACTGCTGGTGTTATGCTAGTGCCAATAGTGTGGAACAAAAGGAACATTCACAGGTGGAATTTGATGAAAATAGAGTCAAGCTAGGATCGATAGGGGAGCCTATTTAATACTGATGTACTGGTACCAATAATTCTAATTACCGTATATACTCGAGTATAAGCCGAGTTTTTCAGCACATTTTTTGTGCTGAAAAACCCCAACTCGGCTTATACTTGAGTCACTGTCTGTATTATGGCAACTTACATTGCCATAATACAGACTGGGGGCTGTGGGGGCTGCAGAGCATTTACTTACCTCTCCTGCTGCTCCTGTCAGCTCCCTTCTCCTCCGCGCCGGTCCGTTCAGCACCTCTGTCAGCTCCCAGTGTAAGTCTCGCGAGAGCCGCGGGGTCATAGTGCGGCTCTCGCGAGACTTACAGTGTGAGCTGACAGGGGAGTTGAGCGGACAGGAGCTGCAGGAGAGGTAAGTAACAGCTCTGCCAGCCCCCTCCCCCCCACTGAACTGCCAATGCCACTGGACCACCAGGGAAGGATAGCCCCCCTCCCTGCCATGTATCAAGCAGGGAGGGGGGACGAAAAAAATAAATATAATAATAAAATATTAAAAATAATAATTTTAAAAAAATAACAATATAACAAAAAAATTCAAATAATAATTAATAAAATAAATAATAATAGAACAAAAAATGATTAATATAATAATTAATAAAATAACAATAATCAAAATGCCCACCCCCCACCAACACATACACAAACACACACTGCATCACACACACTCACACTTCATTCATATACACGCACTCATACACACACACACTGCACTCACACACACACACACACTGCACTCACACACACACACACACACACACTGCACTCACACACACACACTGCACTCACACACACGCATACTGCACATACACACACTCACTGCACTCATACACACACACTGCATTCATTATTTACACACACTGTAAATCAATATTCAATTAATATAACTTTTTAGGATCTCATTTTAATTAGAAATTTACGTTAATACGTTTTCCCAGTTTTTTGGGGTAAAATTAGGGGCCTCGGCTTATATTCGGGTCGGCTTATACGGTAACTTCACTGGAAATTAGAGGGGGTGTGTTAAAATAAACATAAGTCTTTTTAAATTAATTTGTTCAAAGACTTTCTAATTATTATTTATTATTATTATTTTTTTTTATAGCTATTCAGTCTATAACCTCATTACATTCCAACACACCTACCCACAGTTCCTAAAAACAAACCCATTTACTCTTCCTTTATCTCGGGATACCTTCCAAATCAGAAAGAAGTTCAATAATAAAAGAATAAGTAAAACAAAATGAGCTTAAGCACATTCAAATAATGCAATCATTGTATATACCTTATAGGCCAAATAATTGTAAACGAGAGGTCTGTTTTTAATCTTGCTAACAAGTTGAGTTTAGAGTTTCTTTGGGAATATTTCAGCATGCCATCATATTTCATTATAAAACTGCACCTTCAGGAATTATTAAGCCATTGGAGCTTTTACAACAAAAGTGTTATAAACTTTGCAAAATAATAGGAACACATCTGGGCCTCGTCTATAGTCAGCTATCAGCATGGTTTAGTAATGCACCTGGGATTACTAATTCCTGAGATCAAATCAAGTCTGACTTTGTTGTCTCATCATTCTTTATAGAAGCATATTTTATTGATTATACCTGGCAGAAACTCTTAACAAAGCCTTTGTTCAAATTTCACACATCTATAAACCAGGCTTTGACATCCCAGTACTGGGGAGAAGCGATGCTAAATATAGCAAGCAGAAGAAGGTTCCCCCAGGTTATAAGGTCAATAAAAATAAGGCTCTTATTAAGAACTAGCTATTTCAAAAATGGAACACGAAATACAATTGCTTACACTTCATTAAAAACAATACCTTGGGCTGTAGCGTAATGAGCAGATTACGATTTATAACGTTTAAATCTATTTCGTTCAAGAGATACGGCACTTCGGTTCCACAACAAATTTAGAATCTCACTAGGTAACTAGATAAATGCCAGCTTGGCTTGCGGCATTGGGGAGGGTGGCTTTATGCAGCCTCTACGCCCCACTGTTAAAATAAGAGGATACGTTTAGGGGAATGCAATTGACCGTTAGAATATCCACTTTGTGGGTAATTTAAAAACTGAGATGATAACTTGGAGATTAGCATAGTTGTGATAGAAAGTACCAAATCATGATGGAGATATTTTTTAAAGCATTAGGAATTCTATCAAAATGATGGATTGATCGGCAACAGTTAACAAGTTAAGCAGAAAATAAAAGTTTACAATATATCTTTATACCAGTGACACAGCGTATATAGAACAATCAAGCATACAGAACGATGAGCAGTTTTCCTAAGAACTTGTTCTCCTGTGGCAGGGTATACATAACGTAGGAAGTTAGTACTAGGTTAGATAAGATGCAATGAAGAGGGCTTATTTGCAATTTACTGTGCTAAAGATCGTATTGTCACTTTGGAACATCCAGTGATCCTATACAAAGCTGCTATATTCTGTAAAGGGAGGTAGTTGCTTAGAATACTCAGTGGGGGACTACAGGAGAGAAAACAAATATAACAAACCAAATTATATACACAGGGAAAGCAATCTGTAAGTACCCATATGCTCAAGTCAATGGCAATTTCAACTGATCTACCTGTGTAATTTATGCTAGCCTAATGTATGCTTCTTAAGCAGAACCATTGAGGTTTATTTATGCCAAAGGTCACTGTTCTTTGTAGGATGTGATTAAGAATCAATGTATGACTTGCTAGCAGGGGTTCTTTTACACTTGTTTTCAAACCAGCACATGTTTTCTCATTTAGTGTAATGAAAGTAAATTAGTCAAATTTAAATATACCTTGCACAAGTCAGTTAACCTCCAGGTTCTAGGTTTGCTATGGATGAACAACCTCAATTCACTTACACTGCAGCAGAAGACATATAAAGCACAAGAAGCAGCTAGTGGGCTTAGGGGAACCAAAATGTAAATATTTCAAGGAACATTCCCAATCCCATAAAACCTTCTGCTCATTTGAAGTTAAGGGCTGACCAGGTTCCCCTCTTACCTTCGAGCCTTAAAATATTTTGCAAGAGTTTAACCTCAAGTGGATTCTCTGATTCCTGGACAGAGCTACCCCGAGCAACCATGCTCTGTGCCTCCACTAAGAGTTTCAGCTGACACTCTCAATGGCTGCCCTTTGAAATAGTACAAACTAATTTTTTGACCCAATTTCATTATTGATGTGCTTATTGTTCACGATTAAGGATATTGCCCCTGTACGTGGTTTATCCTTTCCCTTTCCCTCCTATTAATTCTGTTTTATTTCCTTCATTTCTTCAAAACGTGTCAACTTCATTAAAAAATATTATTAAAATGTCTTTCTTCCACTGAAGATGTAGAGTTTAAGAGCCCACTATTCAGTACAGGCATCGTACCATAATAAGGTGCAAATGGACGAAGCCACTGTTGTGTTAGCGGCATATTCACGATCTATAATTGCTAGCAAGTCCAAGCATAAAATCTCAATGCAACAACCATTGGATGCATAGTTGGAGTCAGTCGTCGGTTCATTGTTACACGTGCTTTTTACACCTTTGAAGCATTGAATGCTTATGCAGCAAACTCTTCGCTTTGACACCAGGGTCCATAAAAACATGATATATAAATATTATAAACGAGAATTCTCTACTTATCAAATTTTTCACCCCTTTGTGTTTTCTGCCTCATAATATACAACCATGATTTTCATTACCCGATAGAACTAAATAGAACAAACAACCACTGAAAAACTAATTCATGAGCCATGACATAATTACCAAATGACAATCTGGCTTTCAATTAAATGTGTTTTTCTGCCTTTTGCGCAGTGTGCTAATCTTGGTGGCCAATTATATTGTTTCTTCGGCAAAATCTCTTTTCCATGAGATCTCAAATATAAATATTTCACAAGCCAAGAGAGGCCCATAGTACCAAAAGTCAAATAAATAACTAAGCAGCTGAGCATAACAAACGTTTTTTTTTGTGTTAACGACTTTCAATTCTTCGCTTCAGCATTACACTTGCACTTCTTTAGATTGTTGGCTGGTGAGATTAGAATGCTAAATCCGTCCAAGTATATAATACCATTTTCCCAAGCATTTTAAAACAGCCAAGAAATGCATTAGGATTTCATAACCAAAGAAAACAAAGTATACGGACATCTCTTGCAATTATATTTGAAAGTAATACTTTAGAAATGCATTTTGTTTGATTTTGGCATTGGAGTTGTAGAAATCCCTCGATAGTGGCACTTAGAAGAATTACAGTAATATAAAGTGGAAATGAAGCAAATTATTAAAATAAAAGAGTATTATTATAGTATTTTAGTCAGTCAGTTATAGCTGGTGAGAATGAGTATAGTAATATAGTGAAGTAGGCTGAGAGTGAGTAAAGTTGTAACCGAGCTAGAATTGAAGGGCTAAACGTTGTACTCTACACACAAAACGTGTATTAATAGAAGTCAATAAAAAGGATCCTTTCTAGAAGATATTATTGACTTGAAGACTTTTATTAAAATATAAATACATTCATGCTTGATAATCTGTACCCCAGCAGATGTTTCTAATAGATGCCTTGAGGAAACATGGTGCATTCCCAGCAATGGCTATAATCCACCAACCCATCCATCGATGCTCATAGAGAAGCACGTGACAAACATAGTGTGTGGATTCAACTGAATCTGTTTCCGTTCAGTGCCCAATAGGAGGTGTGGAAACTGCAAAATGTCAGAAGTACCATGTCTCACAAACCTGCATTGTGTTCATTTGCAAAGCTGTAAGAGCAGCATCTATACCTCCAAATCACATAATCAAAATAAGGTAATTTTGGTGCTTAGACTGTCCTTTTAGTTATGAATATCTGACTTGCAGTTGTCAAGTTGTGTTTTTTTCTAGCAATATGAAGGCAATGTAGTAAATTCTTGTTTATAATTCTCTAAAGGAAAAATGTCACATCTTTCGTTATTGCACCACCAAGTAGAAAATATAATGTTCACCAACACTTTGTCTCGTGCGTGGAGATATTTCAAGGCAAAACACATCCTATACAACATGGAACATCCCAACTTACTGCTAATGCTTTTTTTAAATTTGTGTGTCATATGGTGGTTCTGCCACACATGCAAGTACTGGAGAGTGATAAAACAGGTATTTGAATTACTCTTTCACACAATTGGCCATACAACGGCCCTCAATTCTCTCCTGTATCAACTGAAAATACCTGGGGTAATACATAGGAAGGACTCCTCACTTCTAGCATTGTGGGGGAAACCCAGATTGTACTGTGAACTATGAATGTGCTGATCTTAGCCTTTACCTCCTTTCAAACTGAATTGCGGTGTTCGAAATGTGTTGTTTAGTGATGTCGCGAACATAAAATTTTCGGTTGGCGAACGGCGAACGCGAACTTCCACAAATGTTCGCGAACGGGCGAACCGCCATAGACTTCAATAGGCAGGCAAATTTTAAAACCCACAGGGACTCTTTCTGGCCACAGTAGTGATGGAAAAGTTGTTTCAAGGGGACTAACACCTGGACTGTGGCATGCCGGAGGGGGATCCGTGGCAAAACTCCCATGGAAAATTACATAGTTGATGCAGAGTCTGGTTTTATTCCATAAAGGGCATAAATCACCTAACATTCCTAAATTATTTGGAATAACATGCTTTAAAACATCAGGTATGATGTTGTATCGATCAGGTAGTGTAAGGGTTACGCCTGCTTCACAGTGACAGACCAAACTCCCTGTTTAACGCACCGCAAACAACCGCAAACTCCCCATTTGCACAAGGTTGGATACCAAGCTAGCCATGTCCCGTTCCTTGCCCTCAGTGATGTCATTGAAGGTCTCTCTTCCTCCACCCAGGAAGCGGGAGATGGAAAAAGATGCTTGGTCGGTCCTCCTACTTCAAATTTGGGGCACTGCGCGTGCAATCTAATGTGCCACCAGATAGGAGTGGTGTGTTAAGTAGTACTATTCCTATCAGTTTAATCCCTGTTCCGTCCCCTATCAGGGGACGTGTATATAAGGCATTGATTTTAGGAAGCGGGAGATGGAAAAAGATGCTTGGTCGGTCCTCCTAATTCAAATTTGGGGCACTGCGCGTGCAATCTAATGTGCCACCAGATAGGAGTGGTGTGTTAAGTAGTACTATTCTTATCAGTTTAATCCCTGTTCCGTCCCCTATCAGGGGACCTGTATATAAGGCATCGATTTTAGGAAGCGGGAGATGGAAAAAGATGCTTGGTCGGTCCTCCTACTTCAAATTTTGGGCACTGCGCGTGCAATCTAATATGCCACCAGATAGGAGTGGTGTGTTAAGTAGTCCCCCTCATCAGGCCTTTTTTAGTCGAATGTATCGCCCACTGTCAGTCCCTTCGGGATCCATCCCTCATTCATCTTAATAAAGGTGAAGTAATCTAGACTTTTTTGACCTAGGCGACTTCTCTTCTCAGTGACAATACCTCCTGCTGCACTGAAGGTCCTTTCTGACAGGACACTTGAAGCGGGGCAGGCCAGAAGTTCTATCACAAATTGGGATAGCTCAGGCCACAGGTCAAGCCTGCACACCCAGTAGTCAAGGGGTTCATCGCTCCTCAGAGTGTCGATATCTGCAGTTAAGGCGAGGTAGTCTGCTACCTGTCGGTCGAGTCGTTCTCTGAGGGTGGACCCCGAAGGGCTCTGGCGATGCGTAGGACTTAAAAAGCTCCACATGTCCTCCATCAACAACACATCTGTAAAGCGTCCTGTCCTTGCCGGCGTGGTTGTGGGAGGAGGAGGATTACTTTCACCTCTTCCCCTGTTAGATTCCCGTTGTGCTGTGACATCACCCTTATACGCTGTGTAAAGCATACTATTTAATTGATTTTGGAACTCCTGCATCCTTTCCGACTTGCCGTAATTCGGTAACATTTCAGGCACTTTCTGCTTATACCGGGGGTCTAGTAGCGTGGACACCCAGTACAGGTCATTCTCCTTCAGCCTTTTTATACGAGGGTCCCTCAACAGGCACGACAGCATGAAAGACCCCATTTGCTCAAGGTTGGATGCCGAGCTACTCATGTCCTGTTCCTCGTCCTCAGTGATCTCTCTGAAGGTATGTTCTTCCCCCCAGCCATGTACAACACCTCGGGTACCAGATAGGTGACAACGAGCACCCTGGGATGCCTGTTGTGGTTGGTCTTCCTCCTCCTCCTCAAAGCCACATTCCTCCTCTGACTCCTCTTCCTCACAATCCTCTTCCAGCGTTGCCGCAGGTCCAGCAAGCGATGCTGATAAGGCTGTTTCTGGTGGTGATGGTGACCACAACTCTTCCTCTTCACGCTCATCTACGGCCTGATTACGCACTCTTCGCAGGGCACGCTCCAGGAAGAAAACAAATAGTATGATGTCTCTGATGGTGCCTTCGGTGCGACTGACTAGGTTTGTCACCTCCTCAAACCTACAGGCATTGCGCACGAGCGTCCAGTAACGTGGCAAAAAAATTCCCAGCTCCACAGAGGCTGTCCTAGCATCCCGGTCATACAAATACTCGTTAACAGCTTTTTCTTGTTGGAGCAGGGGGTCGAACATTAGGAGTGTTGAATTCCAACGTGTCGGGCTGTCGCAAATCAAGCGCCTCACTGGCATGTTGTTTCGCCACTGGATATCGGAAAAGTGCCTGAAACGCCTGAAATGGCCACACACCTTCCTGGCCTGCTTAAGGACGTCCTGTAAGCCTGGGTACTTATGCACAAAGCGTTGTACGATCAGATTACACACATGTGCCATGCACGGCACATGTGTCAACTTGCCCAAATGCAATGCCGCCAAGAAATTTATTCCGCTTTGCCGATCTCCGGTTGGTGCGGAGTCAGCCACTGATCCACCTGTGCGCTCAGGGCAGACAGGAGTGCTGGTCCGGTGTGACTCTCTGCTTTCAGGCAAGTCAACCCCAAGACGGTGTGACACTGCCATATCCAGGATGTGGAACAGTACCTGGGGAGCTGGGGGGTGTCGTTGATGTGGAGCAAGACGCAGCAGCAGAAGAGGACTCAGCCGAGGAGGTTATGGAAGAGGATGGAGTAGGAGGAGTAGAGAGGTGGCAGCAGGCCTGCCTGCAAGTCATGGCAGTGTCCCCAACTCCTCTGCAGAGCCACGCATTCCATGCTTGGCAGCCGTCAGCAGGTTTACCAAATGCGCAGTGTAGGTGATATACCTGCCCTGACCATGCTTTGCAGACCAGGTATCAGTGGTCAGATGGACCCTTGCCCCAACACTGTGTGCCAGACATGCCATTACTTCCTTTTGCACAATCGAGTACAGGTTGGGGATTGCCTTTTGTGCAAAGAAATTTCGGCCGGGTACCTTCCACTGCGGTGTCCCAATAGCTACAAATTTTTTGAACGCCTCAGACTCCACCAGCTTGTATGGTAAAAGCTGGTGGGCTAAGAGTTCAGTCAAGCCAGCTGTCAGACACTGGGCAAGGGGGTGACTTTGTGACATTGGCTTCTTACGCTCAAACATGTCCTTGATAGACACCTGACTGTGGGCAGATGAGCAGGAACTGCTCAAGGCGAGAGACGGAGGGGCGGATGGTTGAGAGGGGGCAAGGAGGACAGCAGTGGTTAACGTGGCTGAAGATGCTGGACCAGGAGGAGGATGGAGGCTTTGAGTTTGTGTGCTGCTTGTACTCATGTGTTGATCCCATAGGCGTTTGTGATGTGCGATCATGTGCCTACGCAAAGCAGTTGTACCTAGGTGGGTGTTGGACTTCCCACGACTCAATTTCTTTTGGCACAGGTTGCAAATGGCATCGCTGTTGTCAGAGGCAGACACACAAAAAAAATGCCACACTGCTGAGCTCTGCAATGACGGCATTCTGGTGGTGGCAACAGCATACGTTGATTGGCGTGCTGTCTGGCTGACCCCGGGTGCCGATGCATGCTGTCTGACTGTACCACTAGCTCCTTGCGACGACCTCCCCCTGGTTCCAACTCATCTCCTCCTCCTCTCTTGTCTCCCCATCTGAACTTTCCCCCTGTTCTTTTTCTCTTCTAGCGGGCACCCACGTGACATCCACGGACGCATCGTCATCATCAACCGCTTCACTTGTATCTGACAACTCAGCAAAGGAAGCAGCAGTGGGTACAAGATCATCATCATCACACCGTACGTGTGTAATGCTGCCTGACTGAGACATATCCCTGTTATCTACATCCTCTGGCAATAATGGTTGCGCATCACTCATTTCTTCCAACTGATGTGTAAATAACTCGTCTGACATACCAAGTGAAGCGGCTGTGGTGCTAGTGTTGGTGGTGGCGGCAGGCGGGCGAGTGGTAACTTGAGAGGTGCCCGAAGCTAAGCTGGAGGAGGATGGTGCGTCGAGGTTCCGAGCGGAAGCTGTAGAAGATTGGGTGTCCTGTGTTAGCCAGTCAACTATGTCCTCAGAACTTTTCAAGTTCAGGGTACGTGGCCTCTGAACACTTGGCATTATTCTACGGCCAAAGGGAATCACAGCACCACGACGGCCCCTGCGGGGTGGCCTGCCTCTGCCTGTCATATTTTTTTCCGATTAGTGGTACTATGCGTGCAAGCTACTGTGACAACAGATATGCGTGGCACTGGTGTGACACTGTGCCCTGGCAGGCCCTGAAACGCACACTCGTGAAGGAAACTGACTGCTATTATATTACAGTCCAAAAAGTTTTTTTTTTGTTTAATGCAAGCTATTGTGACACCAGATATGAGTGAGTGGTGGCACTGGGCAGGCCCTGAAACGCACACTAGTGAAGGAAACTGACTGCTATTATATTACAGTCCAAAACGTTTTTTTTTTGTTTGTTTAATGCAAGCTATTGTGACACCAGATATGAGTGGTGGCACTGGGCAAGTGGGCACAGTATACGCTGTGAGCCTGACACACACGCTGGGAGATAACTAACTGCTATTCAATCTATTACAGTCAAAATTGTATTTTTTTTTTAAAATGTACACTACTGTTACACCAGATATGAGTTGCACTGGTGTGACACAGTGCCCTGGCAGGCCCTGAAACACACACTCGTGAAGGAAACTGACTGCTATTATATAACAGTCAAAAAAGTTTTTTTTTTGTTAAATGCAAGCTATTGTGACACCAGTGAGTGAGTGGTGGCACTGGGCAAGTGGGCACAGTATATGCTGTGAGCCTGACACACAGGCTGGCAGGTAGGGAACTGCAATTACATTACACAGAAAAAAAAAGCAGACTGATGTTCTAGCCCTAAAAAGGGCTTTTTGGGGTGCTTCCTTACAGCAGAGATCAGATGAGTCCTCCAGGACTGTAGTGGACACTGAATACACTAGCCTAGCTATCAATTTCCCTATCAAATCAGCAGCAGCTACACTGTCCCTACTCTCACTAAGAATGCAGCTTCACAATGAATGTAAAATGGATGCTGTCCAGGAGGTGGGAGGGTCTGGGAGGGAGGGTCTGCTTCTGATTGGCTGGAATGTGTCTGCTGACTGTGAAGTACAGGGTCAAAGTTTACTCAATGATGATGAATAGGGGGCGGACCGAACAGTGAATGTGTTCGCCGTCTGTGGCGAACGCGAACAAGCGATGTTCGCCAGAAACTATTCGCCAGCGAACAGTTCGGGACATCACTAGTGTTGTTCGATAATTGCCTTTTTCATCTTTTCTATTCATCTGTAGTGGAGGGGTATACAACCTGGAGATGTTACAGACTACATTTCCCTTGATGCTATTACAGCTATAATGCTGGCTAAGCATCATGAGAGATGTAGTCCACAACATCTGAAGTGCTGAGGCTGCATACCCCTGACATAGTGGCCTAGGTGAGAATGACGGTAATCCATAATAGATCACCAGAGGTTGAGCTTATCAATAACTCATTAAGACAGTACTAGTCCACCGAGACTGAACGGAGCCGTCTCTATGAAGTGGAATGTGCGAGAAATGTTCAATTATAGAAAAGTCCATCTACGTTTCAATAAGGAGATATTTTAATGCCTTGCGGTTACATATTTTTGAGGGCTGCAGTTAGGAACGGTAATAAGGTGTTCTTAATTACTTGTACGATACAAAGACCAGTATATAATTAATTTGAGATCAGTTATTTGTATCTTGACTCCCTACCCATCCAAAAGACATTGTGTTAGCCGTGTTGGCGGGCTCTGTCACTATGTACCATGGCAATAGCCAGCATTCTTGAAGTAGGACTCTGGGTATCTATGTGACAGCATGCTGAGACCAATTCATCACTAGAAGAATATGGAAGGTTGAAACACAGCTCATTACAACACTGCTGGGTGCCGCAATCCGGCTCGCCTTTAAATAGATACATCAGGGGAGCCAGGACACTGCCTGAATTGTAGCAAGAAACATTTAGGTCCAGTCATCTAATAACCTTTATTGTTAGTGCAGCTCATTAGCTCTCTTACATGTATTCTCCGAACACATTATTTAATCAAACCCATTTTCTATCTCAATCACGGCGATTATTGCATTTTTCTGAATAAGCAAGGACCAAGTTAACTATTTGATTACTTAAATCAGCATTTTCTTTGCATTCTGTGTTTCTTTGAAGAGCTTTATCCATCAGTCAATAGTGAATTTAAACAGGATTACATTTCCAAAATGTATCTCAGTCAAGAATAGCAGGGTTATTTACTACAGTGATAATTTAAAGTAAATGTTAAGTGTATTTCAAGGTCACAATAGCAGAAATTTAAAAATTCTCTCATTTAACCTTGGTTGCTTTGACCTAAATGTACTTTGAATTCTCACTATCGTAAATAACTCTGTAAGACGTACATCTTTAAGTAACCAAGGAGATATCTTTTAAAGGACCGGTTGTCTTTTCTTATAAACAGAGCCCCAAAATCTACTCTACATATTATTCATATAAACTCAGTCTAATGAAGATCCTTATTAGGGAATATTGAAAGGAAAATTGATTTTATCTACACCAAAAATATTTACTTTCTTGTGTAAACATCTAAACTCCATAAGCTGAGAGTCTCAGATTGACTCCCGCATAGTAATTTAATAAATGAATAGAAAACACTACAATCACAAACCAGATATTACCTCTGCCCTTATACACAAGATGACAGGATATTTAATATAAAACGACCAACAAGCACTTTCATAAATGAATGGGATCCTTGAGTGATCCGTGGAAATTGAATTAACCCATTTAGTACCAAGTGTGTTGGTAAGCAGTTCGTTTCCAAAAATAAAATACCCTTTGCATGATACTCAAAGAATTAAAAGGGGATATTAGTATGTGTCTGTCGGTGAATGTAAGTGTGTGTTTAACTGTGAAAGAGTGAGTGTGTATGCCTGTGAATGTCTATGTTTCAGTGAAAGCGTGTGTTGGTTTAACAGTGTGTGTGACAATGACTGTGTATCTGTAAGTTAGTATATGTCTGTGCATGCATCAGTGAGGGCGTGTCTGTCAGGAAGAGAAATTTGGAAGGGGGGGGGGGGGGAGAGGGTGCCTGAGTTTTGTCATGCCTAGGGCAGCACAAAACCAGAATACACCACTGATTCAGGGTACCCATCGGGTTGCCCACGAACTTCGGTAGTATTGACAGCCTGGGAGGAAGTGAGAGATGGTGACTTCCTAGAGGGCATTACAGTGTTAGAAATACAGTTTTGTATTGCTAACCTTTATAGGAGCCCTTTAATTCTGTCTCATCAGTCTGTTCTACCATGGTGGTATTTTGTCTATCATTCAGAGTGTCCACGAATATGTTCAAGTAATTTCCAGATATGTCAGTCAGTCTGGAGGTAGCTATCCTGTGTTTAACATTATGTTTTCCAGAGAGCTATTCTGTGTGAAATGTTCCTATACAATGTACTTTATATTTCCACATCAATTATTACTACAGTCTCACTATATTATTATCTTCTTTTAATGCTACACCACCATTTTCACCACGCCTGTTTTCCTGCAACCACTGCGCACACAGTGTCTAAGCCAAGTCTTTCATCACATTGTGTAAGCATCTACTGTTCCAGCTGGCAGTATAGAGTGCTGCCAATCAAAAATATATATTTCCACTGTTCTGTAAAATCTGTTCATGTGTCTCTCGCTTAAGTCTGCCAATATAGGGCATAATATCTATGCGAGATATTAAGGGAATAATATCAGAACACGGTTTCTATGGTCATTAACGTCGAAAAGCTTAGACCCTCTAATAAAGATGGCTACACCCACACAAATAGTCCTCTTTAGACATTGGAGCCACCAAACCCATCATGTTCAGCTTCACACAGTTGGTAACATACATGTTGTAGCATTACAATGACGAATACACAGGTCTTAAAAATGCACATAAAGTAATCCTAAAAGTATTTTACATATTACCACCCCTCCCTATAACAAATGCCTATCTCCCAATGTAAAAACAGGCTAACACAAATGCCAGTTTTATGGGTCTCCAAGATGGACATCCAAGATTTAAGTGGCTAATCATTGTGGTAGTCTTGTTGCACTGTAGATGATGTAGATGACATGAAAATAATATATGACCCATATCATGAGACGCACTATTTATAAGAAAGTATATTGCACCATCTTCTAGACAGCTTAATAGTGTACCATGATTGCTCAGGTAAAATGCATCATATTGTTACAACCAGCTGGTGACGTCTTGTAAAAGAAATGACTTGATCCAATGTACGACCAGGTGTCTTTAATATTATCAAAACATATTTTCCGAAATACTTGAAACATCTTTGCAATGACAGCTTCACCCTCTTTGTATAGTAAGTAATGAGAACATAGGGATGGGAAAAAAAACGTAATGACTTCTTCATAACGGAGAAATGTCTAGCTGGGTTGATATAAAAGAAAACAGACTTTATTTGTTGTAAAATTGAAAAGCAGTAAAACTATGCAGAAGATGTAATAAAATGAGAAGATGCCCTCTGAGATAGCGAGGGATTCCAGAAAATAAATTAGATATAAATTACTATGTATTTTTGTCGGAGAAGATATATATTCACAGTACTTTGCACTCCTGGGAAGAATTCAAAGCACTCAGGTCATCAGCATTGGATTCATTTGACTTAGAATTGACAGATATAAGGGATTTTGTTTAATGTCAGCTTCTACATAACAAGCTTATTGTGGTATATGCATCATGTCTATCATAATCATTTGCAAGCAGTACAGCAGGAATACTTTTAACACGTTAAGGTTCAAGGCTACTTTTCACCACAAGCACAGAGTAATTATGGCATTTTTACTAGGTGTTTATGATCTTCTGCTTTTAAGTGCATGAAAGTTGATAAGGATAACTAATTTCTCTGTACAATATTTTTTTAATATATCATTTGTATTGACATATAAAGTGATGCCTTCAGCAAGATAAACACACATATAGTGGTCTAAATTCTGGTCTCCTGCCCCAGGCTTTTTGTCAAACTGTTTAGGAGCCATTTGATAAAGACTACATATTGACATGACGACCAAAAACCACCCAACCATATCTGCATTATCAATGTCAGTGCCATTAAATACAGATTGCAGCCAATAACTACCATCCAAATGGACACGAACAACATAGAACTGTAATTTACACATCAGTGCATCTGTAGAGGTGGTAGTGTCTAGGCGTTGGAAAGAGATCCAATTTTGTCAAACTGCTTATTTAAAAAAAAAAAAAAGTATGTGGCAAAAACACTACTAGAAGTATTGTTTGTCCACTCCTTTTTTGCCACATACTTGTTTTTTATGTCCAGAATATTGTTTCCTACCTGGCACCTGCTACCACTACATGTGACACCTGCAGACTACCGTCTAAAGAACCCTATGTGGGGATCATACCACCCACGTTTGAAAAACAGAGCGGTTTGCCTGCTCTCTTAATGTAAATAGATTTGATATTTTTCATCCTTATACTTACCGATACGGAGAGCACTATTTATCTTATTCTCTTGTCCTATGTGGCCCACCCTACCGTTATTCTGCCATGGATAATTGCCTGAGGGATATCCTACAAGTGGGGATCTATACAACTGTAGGCTGTTTTATCCAGAGCTGATTTTAGCTCCATCCCATGTGAGTTGGCATTTGGGCTTTTGTGTTGTGTGTCCTATATTTTTGATTAACATACTGCACTAGTGATCTTTTCCTGTTCTTCTGTTTTCTTTTATATGCTGCTATGAAGTAAAGCCACAACCAAGAACACAACATGGCCACTTTAGATAAGAAAGGACATTTTTTCTGGGACTGTATTTGTTACATGGTATACAATTTAACATATATATTTTTATGTTTTTTATTCTGTTTTATGTGCATAGTCCAGTATTATTCATTGCCTATTTTCAAATCCTTGTGTGGTTTTAATAGTTTTTTTACATTTTTTGGTGCTACCTATATCCTATTGTTTCTTACTTTCCCAGGATGCACGATTTGCCTGAATACTAGTTAGGCAAAAGGTTTTTACCTAGGCAAAAGCTTTTTGAAATAACTATTTGTCTATCTCATATACATGCAATAACCCAACGCTTTCTACATGTGGACCCATGCAGATTTCTTAGTTTATCTCTCTGCCTACAACGTTTCCCCCCTACCTATGTCATACTTGCTGGTTTTCTCTCATCCTTTACCTTTTATTTCTACATATATACCATTCCTCCCTTTACTCTAATTTCACTACAAAATGAGTTGCATTTCAGATAATACAAGCCTCAATTTGGATTTATTATGCTGTGTTATACAGCTCTGTGATTGATGTGTGCATCTCCCGCAATGCAATTTCATGTTCTTCTTTCTCTTTTATGTGCATACAAGAATTTTCTGTGAATTCTACTTTTATCATTTCACAATACAGTTTTAATTACTTTTCACCTGTATAACATTTTGTTCCCTCCCCTATAAAAAAAACACATTATAAGAACAATGTTATGCACAGAATGTGCAACGACAGACAATACTGCAAACTACACATGCTTGGATTCTAGAAACACTCCGCATGTATTAAAAAATATTTTCTTCAGTCATTTTGTTCTGAATTAACACTAATAATGGACACTTGATTTAGCTTTTTGAGGCAAAGAGAAGTCACAGTGTCAGCTTTGCTCCCAACAAGGAATGTAGGTTTCAGGTGCATGCATTCATGGTAAAATGATAGAGGATACATTAGCTGCAAACTCCCATCTTGATTAGTGTGTATTCTACAGACGACATGGCAGCACTATCGATGAAGTACCCAACAGTATGCAAATATGATATCTATTCAGGAAAAATTGGTTGGTTGGCAACCTAACAACTCGGTGGGTCGTTGCTAAATATTTACCTGCAAGTGTCATGTATGTTCACTTTAAGTTGAAATGGACTTGACAGATTACAACCTAGTATCAATCGCACTGCAGTCAGAGGAGTAATCAGAATTACTAAAAGAGATCACGAACAAGTTCAAAGGCAGAAGTGAATAAGAAGTGTATAAAAAGAAAAAAACAAAGAGGAACAAGAAAATGATGGGAAAGACATGAAGGTAAGCGCGCGTAATCATAAATGCCGCAAACTGAATTCATGCTATAGTGGTAGAAAAGAATGCATTGCTCACTCCTACTCAGCAAGAACCTGATTTTGGGTTGTGAGAACGCGCAACTTTGTGTCACATTTTATCAACAGAGTGATGCTAACACCTGTGGGTCATAGTTTGGCTAGACCGGTGTACATATTACAGAAGGAAGAAACCGTTTCTTTTTTTGTTTCTGTATGTTTTGGATAAAGTGGGTGCTATATGTGAATGTTGTACTATGTGATCGTATAATGCACATCTACGCATTGGCTGCTGTACAGCTGCTTGTACCAAAATTAAGCATAAAACGAAAGTGCCGTAATGGTGGTGCACTCTTAGTACAAATGGTACAAATACCATGCTAATATGGTTAATACCCAAACCAGTGGCAGAACTACCAGGGTTGCGATGGCCACTCTGGCAACCATATACCTCAACTGGGCCACCAAGTACCCTGCCAGCACCCACTGTACCACCAGGGATCCAATCCCTTATCTGAATGAAAGTAAACAGCAGAGGGTTAATAACAATAATAATATATATATATTTTTTTTAAAATAGTCACACTCAAACAGCCACAAAGGCAATCACAAGTCTAAAACACAATCACACTCAGCAAACCACAAACACAATCACATTCAGCCAACTACACACACAATAACACGCATCAAACCACACACACTATCACACTCAGCCAATTGCCAATCACACTTACCCGACCACACACACATTCACACTCTGACAACCACTGCACAATCAAACACAACCAACCCCATCTGCCAGGGGATATATACGTGTATTGGATTTATATTTATAAGCTATGGCTTATCAATGTAACTATTTTGTTTTGCATGTTAAATGTTGATAAGCAAAGTTAATGTGACTGCTTTAGAATAACTGACTGTTGGAGCATTATGTCTAACAACAGAAATGTAAAATGCAGAGTGTGATAAACACAGTGCTCAGCTTGTTGGAGCAGTGTCAAGACATTCTAAAAAGCCACAATTTTGTTACAATATGGACAGACAACATCTCACTGGCAAGTTACATCCCTGCACAGCAGTGTATATAGGAATATTGTATCATCAAAAGTTCAGCCAAACCTCACAAACAACACAAAGAAACCATCTGCATCAGCTGCGGTCCATAATGGTTACCAAACAGATCAGTTGATCTCCTGATTTTCATTCCGTAGGGAGTGCAGTATTATCCAGTATATATTTACCAAATTCAGATTTAAAGGGGTCAACATTGCATCTAGCCACTAGTGAGTTAAAATTAGCCCTGGCAAGTAGAAATTTGACCCAGATAAACGTGCTATGGATCCTTCAAGCTTGCAGTGGCAAGTAAATGTTACGACCTGGCTAGTAGCGTTAAAAAAATAATAAACATGAGGAATAGAAGAAATATATTATCTTGCCACCCACATCATACTGTTCCAGATAAATGTTAATGATTGGCATTGAGTGTGAACAAGATGTACCGGTAGGTGGCCTCTCGAGGGGAGCTCTTACATTTAACTTACCAAGATACTAACCATGACTGAGCAGGGGTCTGTTCAACTTCTGGCATATGTTATCATTATGACTCCTATCTCTGTAAAGTCCATCAACACACCTTATACACAGCATCATGCTCAGGAGATGCAGTCAGAGGTGTTTGCTATAAGGTGCCTAGGGTATGCTGCCATGTTGTTAGACCACCAAGTCAGGGAGCTCTCATTCTCAAGCTGTACAAAAAGAGGGGTACCCTTGTAAGAAACATATCTGAAAGGATGGACAAGGAAATCAATGTTGGATCAGAATAAGGAATGGAGAGAAATAGATAGGATTTGGAAAGTAGGGCGAAGGTATGGCTGGGCTAGATATACAGTTACATGTGGGGAGGTGTTATGTTAGTGCTTGTAATTACTTTTGGAGACGATTTAGGACTATTTGATTATCTGACTGAGGGTGCTAAAAATGACTGCTTAGGGGGAGGCGTGTCATTACTTGTTAATAGGTGGGTTAGGACTGGTATTTCAGTATCGTTAAGGGATGCAATTGAATGCAGGAGGTGGTTGTTAAGAGATTAGGGCTAGTATTTTATTTCCAGCAAATTGATACAATCCCGAACATAAAACCTTGGAAAAAAGATTAAAAACAATTAAAGTTTACTAATTCTCCAAATTATTTTTTCAAAGCATGCCAGAGCTACCAGAAACTAAAACTAGGCAAAAAAAAAAAGAAAAAAAAAAAAGAAAATGTACTGATGTAGCATTTTCTAACTCTAAATTCATCAACATGAGAAGTGTGGAATCCATATCATAGAAGACAAGCCTATATGTCCTTAACTCAATACTAGGAAGAGGGGGCTTTGTTTTCTAAGCACTGGGCTGTCTTCCCCACCAATTTATATACGGAAAATCAGTTCTCTTAGACAGGTTTCATCAACTTTATGTACTTGTCGGGAATGACTCATGGTGATGACTGTGATGTTTTTAAAGTAGTTTGGCTTTCCCTCCTGTGTGATTTATGGTTTTCCTTTGTTCAGTGGCAGTTGCTGGTTGTCACATGGGAATCCGGTGCACTTGGAACGAGTAACATTTAATAAGAATAAAATGATGTTTTCATATAATTCACATTCTGTCATGGTTAGCCGCACATACGCATCTCAGTTACTTAATTACTTCTTACAGGTGAACAGCAACCTTAACAAAATGACCTTTCTGTCCTGGGAAGAATCGATAGTGATTACCTAATGTTCAGGATCACAGTGTTGTTTCATATGGGCTGATATATTTATAGTCTGGACAATAAAAATGGATATCTATTTATTAAAGCAGTTTTTATTAAAGGGGGATTCGAACGTCTTTTAAATTGTCCTATTAGAGTTTGTACAAATAGAAAGGAGTAAAGGTAAACTTGCCTATAAAACAATACTTTGCTGCCAAATGTTAGAAATAAAAAGCCATCCTATTGCTCTGGGTCGGATTCCTGTTCTGGACACATTCTGTGTTCGAGGAGCAGGTTCAGTAGGAAAGCAGCTGGATGGATAGGGTGGTACTATACTATAGGTCAGGGGTGCCTAAAGGTAGATCCCCAGATGTTGTAGAACTACAACTCCCTTGATGCTTTGCAGGTCTTGGGATCTACCTTTTTGGCACCCCTGCTATAGGTACTTGCTTCGCTGTACAGGAGGTTGTATCAGTGGAACATAATGACACAAGCAGTAAGGATTAGGTATGTGTAATGATATAAGTGGGGATGATATTAATGCTAGAAATTAAGGGGATGTGGCCATACAGAGCAGTCAGGTGATTATTTAAGGCTATTCAAAACAGATTTATAAAAAGTGTATCGCTTTTCAATGGTTCGAGATATAGAAATTCTACCTGCACGTCTAGTGGGATTGGGTTAGAAATAAATATAACTAGTCTTGCATGTTTTGAACAGTTATGTCATTGTAAGATCCGATGGTTATGAAACATATAAACAACTGTGAAATTACTAAGAGACATTACAAATAAATAAGTACATTTGCAGCTTCTAAAAAGCCATAAGTACATATTCAATATCTTAAGAACCAAGGGGTTGAGTTAATTCATATTAAACCAGGACCGTACCAGCACATTGGCCTACATGTGATATTGTTGGATAAGCTTTCCAAATTGTTTAATATTTTTTAATTAACATTTAAAACATTTTCTTCAAAATATTAAAATATCAAAAATTGTGTTATATATAAAAGTGTATTAAAACACATAAAATATTACAACATTTAAATATTTTATACAGGTTTATCCAAAAATATTAAATTATGTGTAAAGCCTCTCCAACGATATTAAATTAATGCCACTGCCTGTAATAAAGGGGATCATTTGTTACACTTTCATTATTGTACTAGAAGTTCTAATTGTAAACAGTCGAGTCTATATGTCCATCCAACACAGAGTGGCTTACTTTGTATCACCTTCGTATCTGAAGATCTACGGAACCATACTTATGCTTAGATATCTTGGGCCTTATTTCAACAAAGAATCACTTTCCGTGTCCTTTATACACAACGTTCTCCTCTCAGGAAAACACATACAAAAAATCCCTCTGATTACCAACCATACTCACGAGAGGTGAATTTTTTACCTTAAAAAAAAAAAAACCTGTCCACATGGAGTTAAATAGAATTTACAACCATCGCTCTATAAACCAAGCTAATTATAAAAGATTTGGCACCAGCCATAACATTATAAATGGCTTGTTTTCATCCACATCCAGTTACCCCTCCTTTTATTTCCCTCCAAGTCCCACAGGCCTGAAGGTAAGGCGAATATCAGCTATTTTAACAACAATCTCCTCTGCTGCACCTGGATATCAGTTCACGTTCTGGCTCTGTTTATTTCCAAGTCAGCGACGGCCATGAATAGCAATTTCTAAAGATCTAGTGTTTACCAAGTTCAAGGTCATAACACCCTGGCTTTAAAAGTAATTTAAATAAACACACAGTATGAAATTAGCCTAATGACCAAGAATTCTGTCAACTTAAATACTTGCAATTATAAAACGCATTTTTATAATGCCTTAACGGTACCCAAAATAATTCCATATTTTATAAATTGCGTTCTTTCAGAAAACTATAGAGATGTAGTTTAATAACACGAATGCCATTGATGGTAATTAATTAGCTGTACAAATGTAATTTACAATAAAAGCTATGGCACAGTAACAAGGGAAATAATTAAAAGAAAAAATGAAAGGGACAATCCAGACCCCTAAAGCATTTTAGCTTACTGAGAGCTTTATACGTGAAGAGTGTGTCCTCTTTTTGTTTTTTCATTTTACAAAAAGTGAAGATTTCACTAGAAAATTGCATTTACTTTTTTTTTTAATAAAGACATCTTGTCACACCTCTCTAGCTGTCAGACAATCGCTCCTGTTGCTTCCTGGTTTCTTTAGCTCAGTGGAGTTAAACCCAGGAGGCCGCAATTGCCAAGAGCACCTGCCTTGCAAAGACTTCTCATATAACCGCACTGGGAATTTTGTGTTTTGTGATTGGACAGATAGAGAAAGCCTGGGCTGTGTTAACCTCGAGGGCTTGCAAAGGCTTAAGAGAAGAGATCTGCAGCTTTTGGATGCAGTTTTTAGATACACCGAATGAAAAAATTCATAATTAAACTAATGGGCCTTTGCATTGCATATCTACGAAACTGTGATTTATTTATTTTATTTGGACAGTGGAGTGTCCCTTTAAATGTGTATTTTAATGAGGATATCAAGAACTTGATGTTAAGGTCAAACAACATTTCCTACATTATTCCCATAGCAGGAGATGAATGAAACCAGATATTGATACAGAAATAAAGAACATTTGGGTTCAAACTAATATTGCAGAATTCTGTGATGTTTGTTTGTGCATGTGGCAATTCTGTTCCATGAGGATTCACTGTGAGGCAGTTCAAAACGCTGCTTTATAGCAAAAAAATTTATAAAGCATAAAGGTACTGACTCAACTGCATCACCCACCTGAGAATGAATAAAATAATTGTAGATATTACTTTTGACACCATAGAAACATAGAATGTCACGGCAGATAAGAACCATTTGGCCCATCTAGTCTGCCCAATTTTCTAAATACTTTTATTAGTCCCTGGCCTTATCTTATTGCTAGGATAGCCTTATGCCTATCCCACGCATGCTTAAACTCCCTCACTGTGTTAACCTCGACCACTTCAGCTGGAAGGCTATTCCATGCATCCACTACCCTCTCAGTAAAGTAATACTTCCTGATATTATTTTTAAACTTTTGTCCCTCTAATTTAAGACTATTTCCTCTTGTTGTGGTAGTTTTTCTTCTTTTAAATATTGTCTCCTCCTTTATTGTGTTGATTCCCTTTATGTATATCCCCCCTGTCTCGTCTTTCCTCCAAGCTATACATGTTAAGATCCTTTAACCTTTCCTTGTAAGTTTTATCCTGCAATCCATGAACCAGTTTAGTAGCCCTTCTCTGAACTCTCTCTAAGGTATCAATATCCTTCTGGAGATACGGTCTCCAGTACTGCGTACAATACTGCAAGTGAGGTCTCACCAGTGTTCTGTACAATGGCATGAGCACTTCCCTCTTTCTACTGCTAATGCCTCTCCCTATACAACCAAGCATTCTGCTAGCATTTCCTGCTGCTCTATTACATTGTCTGCCTACCTTTAAGTCATCAGAAATAATCACCCCTAAATCCCTTTCCTCGGATGTTGAGGTTAGGACTCTATCAAATATTCTGTACTCTTTTTACGTCCAAGATGCATTATGCACCAACATGTATAATGCAAATTTAAAATAGTGGTAAAAAGATTCCAGTATGATAATCTAAATATTCTGATAATCTGACTACTCTAGATTAACAGTAGATAGGTGGTGTAGTGGTCCAGATCAACATCACCCATCAGGAGCACTGTGATAGACAGATCAGGGTCCCCCACAGTAGAACCCAAAAATAGTCCACGGGTTACACAGTGCAGGTGGCTCTATAGTCAGATTTATTGGTGCACACAGGATACAGCAAAAAAATATGCAGTGTTCCAGCCTACATGGCCTTTCTTATGCATCACACATGACAGACTGCGGAGGTCAAAATGTTCTATATTTTGGGGGGGAGAAATTATAGCATAATCTTTCACATTAAAAACAACTATAAAGTCACTTACTACAAAATTAATTAGGTATGATGACCCTGCTAAAATAAAGTCTAAAGGTGCTGGGTTACAGTTACTTAAAAACATAAAAATATTTCTAGAAAGCAAGATTACAAAGTATTCAAACTGAAATATAACTGTAGAGTGGGAAGTTATAGCAGGGTGTTTTATGGACATTGAATGATTGGATGGATGAATGGACGGACGGACGGACGGATGGACAAGTGAACGCATGGGTGGGTGGTGGACGGATTTTTTTTTACAGTTGTCTTGTTTATTAAAAATGACAGTTTTTAAATCACTAGTTCTTAAAAGTAAATATTTCATTTTACCTTAAGAATCAAAAGAGTCACTTGCAAGCTTAATAACAGTGAAGAGAGAAGAAGGTAAACTTGATTGATGGGCCAAAATTAATAATGCTGGAACAACATGTGCTGTTATTGTTGTGACTCATGCATATCTAACCAAAAGAGGCTCCAAAATACATACTTGAAATAAAAGGAAAGAAAAAATTAATTAAGAGGAGGTATGCGAACGACAAAATATTCGTTACTGGTGATACTCGCTCTTCCCAGAAAGCCAACGAGAGATACAGCTGTGCAGTGCACAATAGTATGGACACAAATCACTTGCAATAACTACGAGTATGGCTGCAATTGTTTTTAATGGTGACATCACATTTAGGCACTTTTAAAGTGGGTTGCATAAGTTTTGCACAAGAAGGGAAAAAAATACCTATATGGTTTAACAGTAAGCCAAAGTCGGGACTTTGTAGTTTAATCAGGACTGTTAGGAGGTATATTGTTAAGACTTTCATAGAGGGTTTACTCCCACTGGCCTGATTTCAGTAATAAGGGGAAATTAACCTACAGTATACCGATTGGATCATGTCCAAACTCACTCTTCTACTATCAGTAAACCGGAGGTTACAGCCACTAATTTCCTCTCATTCCTGGCGTTTGTCTCCTGCTCTATATTGAATTATACGAGACATTTTATTTTATAAATTGACTAGCGTCATGACAAATTCAAGCCTTTGCCTGTAATTGCTGTACTTAAACATAATAATTAAAACAATCAAAACAGCTGTAGCACACTTTGCATCACATGCAGACCTTAACTGTGCGTCGGGGAACCATTTCACAGACTGAATGCGTTCCTTGGTATAAAACTTTCCATCATAAAAGTTTAAAGGTACATAAATATTGTGGATTAATGCTGTCATCTATACTCGTACAAGAATTGTTTACTGCAGGAGGGAAGCATCTACCGTATAAATCCCTCTGCAGAGAGACATTCATCTCCCAGCTCCGAGGGAACCTTGCATGTCGGAAGTAAAATAACCAGATTAATAAAATATGAGTGGTTATGTCAACAAGGTGGTCCCATTGTTTAAGTTCGAGATGTGAAAGGAGCAGAATGAAGTGCACTTTTCATGACTGGCTGAGAATAAAGGGAAATGTAGCCAGGCAGTACCTATAGTGTCTCTCGCCGGCTCAGTACTTGTGTGAGTAATGCAGGTTGCTTTTAACCCCTTAAGGACCAAACTTCTGGAATAAAAGGGAATCATGACATGTCACATATGTCATGTGTCCTTAAGGGGTTAAAGTGACACATCTGGGCGGATATCCGACTCATTTTTAACTCCACATCATCACAGGTCAGTTCCCAAAGCGCTCATGGTAAAATGGAATATGTCTAACTGCTTGTCACAAAGGGGTTAAATAAATTGTGGAGACAATAATGAAATAATCAAGAGTCCCGAGGAAGAATAGCAATCTCTGACAGTGCATGTTTTGCAGCCAATCTTAGTGCTCTGATCCACATCCAGTACCAATAACTTCATCCAGGAAGTGCCTGTGATCTCTCAAACATTCTCAGCGCTGCACTTCCAAAGGCACTAATGCGTGTAGGTTTGTTCAGGGTCTATAAAGTCATACTTTTTATGCAAAGTGTTTTACCAACTACTCTTCTAAGTGGAAAACAAAACAAAGTTTTCATGTTTGTATTTTTTTTTTATTCCTTTTTACCAAACACTTGCATCTGCCAATCTGAAATTAAACCTTGTTTTTTTTTATTTCTTCCTTATTTGATTGGACCAATGTGCACTGTATATGTGCAGGTACTGTGCCTTTTAAAGTGTTTTTCAGAGTACCACAGGCATGCTCAATGTACAGACCGCTTCTTCTATTGGTGCCCACCGGATGTCACTGTTAACATATGTATGCATCAGCAAACACACTTACCTCTCAACAGTCAAGGATTCGGCAGAACAGAAGCAACGTCAGGCTCCTGTCCCATCATTCCATGTTTGAACAATTTGCACAGCTAAAACAGATTATTAGTCACAACTGCTCTGCCTGATATGAGCCCAGAACATTCTGTTCAAAAATGTTGTTAGAAGCACATTATCGACCCAGAGTAGGACTGGCCTGTCTGACATGCATAAATGCTTGAATATCTCCCAACATTTCAAATGGACAAACAGGGACACTTGAATTTTAGGGATGTGAGTGGGGGTGTGGCCAGGGGCCGGGAGGTTCTGAGAAATTTCTAGGTGACTTACTAATAACAATTTATGTAACTAAAATGCAATTTAGAATAAGAACAAAGTATCTTATTTAAACAGACTGATTTCTAAACGTATTTATTGTAGTTTAAAGACACATTACGTTGGGCATTATAGCTGGGGAGCTCTGTTATACACTCAGACACACCAACAATATGGAGCATTAGGATAGAAAAGATGAACAAAGGGATTTGGCCCAGCATATCCCTTCTAAATATAGAAACATAGAAACATAGAATGTGACGGCAGATAAGAACCATTCGGCCCATCTAGTCTGCCCAGTTTTCTAAATACTTTCATTAGTCCCTGGCCTTATCTTATAGTTAGGATAGCCTTATGCCTATCCCACGCATACTTAAACTCCATAACTAGATAGAGGTCCATAACCATGAATTTGCTTTGCTTAATTGACCATCACTTTGTAAAGAATGAATTGACCCCATTTTTGAAGGTCACACCACGACCCCGTGAGTCATAGTGCAAAGAGTACCATTGGCATCCCCACTCCCACTAGTCTGCTCCCTAGTTTTAATTCATTCAAATGTTGGGAGGTATGAACACGCACACAACTTAATTACTGTCAATCAAGCTACTTTATTGTCGAGTAGCTAAAAAGAAAAATATCTGGCAAAAACTAATTAAATTATGAAACTGGCCGCAACTAATTTAACTTAATACCATCTATTGACAATATAGTGAATGTCATGAATGCATTTCTTAAATGAGCTAGTGAGATTTTATTTTAAGACACCAACAACCCAACATGCCTGTTATTTCTACCGATACCTTGTGCCAGTCCTTTACTCACATCTGAACTCCAAATTCTTACCTACAAGACGTCTCTAAGGCTGCACCATGGAATGCCTCATGGAATACCCTAACAGGGCTTATTAGACTTTCTCTCACTCTTTTACTCTTTTACTAAATCCTAAACACTCACTTATTGAAGTAGCCACAGAAATTAACTTAATCCTCCTGATACCTTCTCTCCTTTTCGTCAATATCCCAATCTTCTACCGCTACTCAAGTCATAAAATGTTTAACGCTTTATATTTAATAATACATCTAAATATACAATTTTACTCTGAAAAAACTGGTACTGGTTTTTGTGTAATTTTACCCCCTGCCCTTCAGATAGGAAGCTTGTTTGAGCAGAGTCCTCAAGCTTGTGTAATTCAAACTGGTCTCATTGATTTAACTTGTACGTCTCTTCTTCTTGCTGTACAATGGCGCTGAATATGTTAAGTGCTTTATAACAATAGTCATTTTATTATGATGGGCAATAAGAGAAGATTTATATAACTATTAATAATTGTCATGCTAAAGATTATTAATATCTGACAGTTTTGTCTTGCTTTATTTCTTTTCATTTTAAGAATTATATCAAATTAAAAAGTCTTTACGTTCCAAACTTCTTTCATTACTTACAGCTGAATCTCAAAGCTATAAAATAGAATTGAAGAACAGATCAATCAGGTCAACGGTTTCCCATCACAGTAAAGATCAATTAGATGGTTTACTATCTATTGTTTCGGTGGAAAAAACAGCACATCTTCTAAGAACAATAATTACTTTTCCTTCAGGAGATCTTGACTATGTTTCACAGTTTATAACTCTGAAAGCACAATGCTGTCTATCACGAGTGACCTCACTTCAAAGGTCTCAAGTACTTCTGGCCTTTAAGTACACAGGACCTTTCTTCAATAAACCCTGTACACAAGGCATCTTCCATACCATTACCCTGAAAGCAGGTGGCTTTGATAGTTGCTCAAATGAATTAGCATTCACTAACAACACACAATAGGAACTGAAACTCTATTGGCTAAAAGACTCTGCTCAGTTATTTTAGACAATGATGGTTCTAAAGGACTTTTCTGAACTACTGGTCCAGACAGTGCACTTGCGTTGAGAGTCTACATTGTCTCACGGAAGGTGGAATTCTCTTGCTATGTATAGAATCATTCAAGTGGCCATCATCACTGTAACAGTGCCAAGAAATTGAAAGACTAAGTTCACGTTCAAGAACATGAAGAAAGTTTTACCTTGGGATCTACGTTCTGGTATATGCATCACCTTGTGCTTCCATAGTTCTAGCACTTTTATGTAATAGACAAATTCATATCCACTTTAAAAATTGTATTTTCCAAAGAACATGACTATTTAAGCCCTAGGATTTTTTTTCTTGGATTTAGTTTGGATAGCTTTAGAGTAAAAGTCGATGATCCCAACAGCTTATGTAGCAGCATCTCTGTCTGCAAATGGGATTTTATGAAACACAACACAATAACATTAACACCTTTTTGAATTAACTGAATAGTTTTAACATGGGCCAAAGCAGAAAGGCTTTACTTTTATGGTAAGGTAGCATGTAACATCTAGCAAGTGTTCCACAAATACAATACACTGGTTAGCATTAATGAGACATTTCAGTACTTTAAACTCCATTACAAATTGAATCTTGATTTTTATTTTATTTTTCTTAAAAGTAGCTCTATGGCAAATTGTATTGGAACAGATAAGCAGAATCAAAGCCTAGTTTTTCACTATGCATTTAACACTTAACTAGATATCAACACAGATTAGAGAAGATTAAAGCCAAACAATTACTTCCAACCATTTAAACTAAATGACTAAATCAGCACTAAATCCATTTTTCATCCCAGGGATCATGATATGCCTCATCACCCAGCGATTTTCAGTTCTGAAAAGAGATTCTCATAGGAACACTGCTTGCAGTACATACTGAACTCTCTCTGTGATATCACAGATACTTTTAGAGAAGCAGATTACAGTGCTCATTGTGCATGCGCACAGAGCATGAATAAAAGCATTCAAAATGCAATCCCTGCTATCGATGGATTTAGGATCAAAAGCAGACGTTGTCCTATGCATGGTGACACCACAGGACCTTGCTAGACCAGCTAGGATTTTCAAAACAGAAAAAAAAAAAGAATAAGCCAGATATTAAAAATAGATTTTAAACAAATATTTCCATTAAAAAAAAAAAAAAAAAAGTGTTGTAAGTTTGGTTAAAGATCTGCAAAATTGCAAGCAGAAATTCCAAACAAGAGACCAGCATAGAAGGAAGCATAACTACAGTACAGTGGTCCATACAAGCTACAAAATTGGAAAAGGGAAGGGCATGGATTTTTTTGTTTTACAACAAATTATAAACAGCATTTTAAAGTTGTTACTTTATAAAACATTTGAGAATGTTATGTTGCACTTGTTTTTATTCCTTTGCAATGGTTTGCTAATATTTGAGATATTAAGCATTAACCATCCCTAATATTTGTTTACCTAAAATGACATTTGTCAATTTGTCATTTGTTAATAAGAATAATTTCTACAATGTACATATTACACAGGTTAATAAATAAACATATACATATAATTACATATAAAACATATTAAGTACAATTTAGGCACCCATTATTGCAGCTTTCACTGCTGTGAAAACTTTGAGGCATAGAAACATAGAAACATAGAATGTGACGGCAGATAAGAACCATTCGGCCCATCTAGTCTGCCCAATTTTCTAAATACTTTCATTAGTCCCTGGACTTATCTTATAGTTAGGATGGCCTAATGCCTTTCCCACGCGTGCTTAAACTCCTTTACTGTGTTAACCTCTACCACTTCAGCTGGAAGGCTATTCCATGCATCCACTACCCTCTCAGTAAAGTAATACTTCCTGATATTTTTAAACCTTTGCCGCTCTGATTTAAGACTATGTCCTCTTGTTGTGGTAGTTTTTCTTCTTTTAAATATAGTCTCCTCCTTTAATGTGTTGATTCCATTTATGTATTTAAATGTTTCTATCATATCCCCCCTGTCTCGTCTTTCCTCCAAACTATACATGTAACGATCCTTTATACTGACAACAACAACAGAAATATTCTAACCTTTCAGTATACATAGTTGGAATTTTTATGGTACATCTAACACAAAGTATATTTATATTATTGTTTTGACAATATACATTTAAATAAAGAGATAGAAATACTGATGATCCAGAAGAGAATCGTCGAACCCAGAAATAAGTTCATTTAAAAAATCCAATAGTAATGTTTGTTCCCTCTGTTCATAGCCACACGACCAGAATACATATTTAGACACAACGATTCCAATTTAATGATGCAACAATTTTGGCTGTTGAATCCTAACACGAATATATAGATTTGCAAAAAGTATTTAAACTATCGCACAGGATATTGTGCTATATTTTGGATCACTTTAGCAGTATTAACAAAAAGTTAAAAAGTACAACTAAAATGCAAAAGGAATTGAGGAATGTTTTTGTCAATGGCACTATCAAAGACAGTGGTGCATCTAATAGAATGCTGAGACTCAATTCACATCATATGCTACTAATTAAATATTTCGAATTTACCGAGATCTATGTATCAGTTATATTTTTAAATGTTGTTTACGTGCTTATTATTTCCCATTAAAACCATCAGATTTGGGGAAACATCTCAGAGCTAATTTGCTACATCTATTTATATTCTTCTAGACTATAGATTGCTACCTACTATGAAAAATAGATGATTTGAGCAATCAATAAGTTCCGATACCAGTCGGTGGTATATGATCAAACCTGAAAGAACAGACACTTGGACAGAGCATGAGTAGCAGAAACAGTCACGCTGTTAGAACAGACAGAGGGCATTACGTTAGCGAGCAATAAAGCTGGACCTCTCATAAAATATCCTGACATGTTTAGAGTCTTCAATTTATACCTAAACTTTTCACATCAATGTAAACAAACGTTGGAGGGCCATATAAAAATTCCAAACCATAGAAAAAGTTTAATTCTGCCTTGCATGGACCAAATGCTGCATGTTTTATATTAAAGTCATCATTATTATTCATTGCCTGATAAACAAAATAGTCATTATGGGAAGGGAATATTGCTCTTTTAATACATTGCATTGATCGAAGGCAGTTTTGTCAAGCCATTCTCATTTTCCCCACAGTATTTTCTTTTGTAGACTCGTGCAAAATTATTTTAAATCCACACCCAAACAAGTCATTTCATACATCTCCACAGTTTAATCAGCCAAATCGATCCGCCCAGAGGGAGGGAATTAAAAGGAATTTGAATCGGACAAAGTGGCTCAAACCAATAACTGTACAAGTCAAGTATTTGTACTTATTCGCCTGCTTCTAATACGTTTATATAATTAAAAACAATAACTATTGCGCAATTCGCAAGCTATTTTCGTTTTAGTAGACATCACACTTAATCATTTCTTCAATTATACACACTAACATTAAATGACTGGAGTTCAATGAAGCATGTCCCTTGCAACCTCCACATGCCATTTACTTAAATCTTATCATATTTTATTTTTCTTCTCCTCAGTGTTTTGGTTATACATAATATCTTGCTGAGGTTATCAGGGAGACTAGCATAGCATTGTTCCTCTTCACTGTTCCACAAAGACTATAATACATGCGTCACATGAGATATTAGGAGGCTGAATTTATGTCCCCCATAATTTCTTATAATCCAGATCGCTAAGGAATGCCAAGAAGTAACTGTAATTTTCAGTCTTAGCGAACGTCTTCTTGTGTATGCGTGTACTGACCAGAAGTAATCTGCGCACCTATAATGCTAAAGGAAATATATTTATACTGTTCTGGTATGCAGTATATATTAAGAAAAAAATAAAATAAATGTCATTATCATTAAATATTACATATAGAATTATAACATGATTAACGTAGTCTTTGAATGGTAGCTAATTGTTATAGAGCCTTGGTATGCAATATATTATCCATTCTCATCAAAATGATTCATGCTAACAAAGTGAACTTCAGTCAACAGAGTTTGTTCACATTAAATATTCTTTATGTGTAATGGTTTTTAATTTCACATTATGAGCTGCTCTGTAATGAATTGATACTACACAAATCTTAACAGATCTTAACATCAGATGAACTGGCCATTAGACTAGTCATCTGTCATTCATGTTTCTTTATCATTAAAAAGCATTAGTGTAACATGTTGAACGACAAGTCCCACTAATGGGCTCACTCGAAACATACGCAGAAAAATCTATGTAACAATCTGTAAATGTATTTTGCTAATAGTTATGCGTAGTCAGGAGTCTTTCTGAAGAAAGATGACATGTAATTATTTTTATTGCAAAATGCATGACTAACTCCCAAGGAACATGGAATTTACTAATGTCCCTTAAGACAGAGCATTAGATTTAAGACTTTCTTAAATCTTAGTCTTAATCGTGGTCTGGCTAGGCTGTGGTCCACACTTGGTGGAAACTAAAGCATTCACAAATCCAACTTCTCTCCCAACCAGCCAGTTGTAGGTCTCCTGAGATCTTTGCTGACCACATCAAAATTGCGAGAAGGGCAGAATTAATGGCATACCTGTGACTAAGGAAAAGTGAAGTCCAACATTCATCATGTAGGCGTCTACTGCCTGTCCTCCTCTGCTGCTTCTGAACATGTAAACAAAACACTTCAATATCTATTTGGAAGTCCACGCTGAATACTTAAAGGACCACTCTAGTGCCAGGAAAGCATACTCGTTTTCCTGGCACTAGAGTGCCCTGAGGGTGCCCCCACCCTCAGGGACCCCCTCCCGCCCGGCTCTGGAAAGGGGAAAGGGGTAAAAACTTACCTTTTTCCAGCGCTGGGCGGAGAGATCTCCTCCTGCTCTCCTCCTCTTCTCCTCCCCGTCGGCTGAATGCGCACGCGCGGCAAGAGCTGCGCGCGCATTCAGCCGGTCACATAGGAAAGCATTCATAATGCTTTCCTATGGACGCTGGCGTGCTCTCACTGTGAAAATCACAGTGAGAAGCACGCAAGCACCTCTAGCGGCTGTCAATGAGACAGCCACTAGAGGACATAGGGGGAAGGCTTAACCCATTCATAAACATAGCAGTTTCTCTGAAACTGCTATGTTTCTGAAAAAATGGGTTAACCCTAGAAGGACCTGGCACCCAGACCACTTCATTAAGCTGAAGTGGTCTGGGTGCCTAGAGTGGTCCTTTAATTTTGGCTTGCCTGAATTGGCTCCAGCTTTTCTGCACAATATTATTTTATTATAACCACATCTAATAAACACTTCATATTATCACTGAGTCTGAAGCAAAATGATAGGATAATTGCTTGTCTATGTGGAATGGACTGATCTTAGACAACATGCTGCAATTTAAAACAAAACAACAAATTGTTTAATAGGCATGTATGCATCTCTCTAGACTGTACACAAACTGAAGTGCATAAAAGTATTTTAAGAAAGAAAATGACATTGTTTTCCCAATTACTATGACAAGCATTTTATGTTCGTCAGCTGAGTTAACAATAACGGATTTTATGTTATAACTAAATTCTGTAACATTTAAGCAGCACCATGTGAATTATTCATCAAGCAGTAAGTTGTGGTAAATAAATGAGTTGCAAAACCTAATGTAAAAGTACGGAGTTCAAAACATTTTAGACTTTGTCTTGCAAGTAACTTGTCAGCTCACTAATACAAAAGCAAAAAGTTTCACGTATCTTCACGGCGTTCTGTGAACTTAATGCCCATGCATGCAGAGCTCCATGCACGCATTAGGCCTCCCCCATAGGAAAGCATTGAATCAATGTTATCCTGTGGGGTGTTTCAAGATGCTAAGTGTACTGATGCAAAATGTGAGAAAGTCCAGCGTCATTCCACGGAGTTAGACTGTGTAAATGTAGGAAGCGCCTCTAGTGGTTGTAGTCTTCTTAAGCCCGCAAGGTAAACACTGCATTTTCTATAAAACTGCAATGTTTTATATTGCAGTGATGGGGGACAGGGGCAGTGCACCCAGACCACTTCAATGAGATCAAGTGTTTTAGGTGCGTATAGTGTCCCTTGTATTGTGTGTGATGATTGATAATTAGTGAACAGTCAACCTACAGCTCTCAGTCATTTTATAGTGTCCCAGCTTTGTATGAGCTGGTATGATAATGTACACTTTAGCATATCAGCTCAGACCAGGAGCACTGCAGGTTTCTGACAGAGGCAGGTAAATGTCAAACTACGTCCAAATGCTTTGACATGGTGATTACACGCACACTGTAGTGGCTATGGTGCTCAGAATATTCCTTTAAAGGGTTAGTTCGAGCACCATGACCGCTTCTGTGTCTGTATGTGCATCGATTCGCTAAGAAATACTGCACATGCATAAACCAGAAGTGTTACTCCACTACCAGAAGTGTTACTCCACTACCAACAGCGTAATTGGGGTGCCATCACCCAGGCTGGAACTAGATTTCCGGGCTGGCTCATTTCAACTTTCTGCAATGTCAGTCATTGGCTAAGCGTGGTCAGCTGATGCTCTCAACCAATAAATGGTGACGGCCACAGCTTCCATGTTTAATGGCTCTGCAGAAACCGTAAACATGTCACAAACCCACCGGTGAGGCTCGGTAAGGTGCAAACCCATTGCTAAATCCCTAAAACCAGACCATGGTACTCCTGGCATCATAACCACCACAGCGTGCTTTACAGTGACATATGTATTCCTTCTCCGCTGCTTGTAAAATTACAGCCCTATTCTAAAATGTAAGATACAGCAAAACACTTTGCATTAATAAAAACTTAGCATTTTTCCATTCACTGAACATTTCAATACAAAATATCCATTCTGTGCACTTCATTTCATTTCCAAAACTAAGCCCTGATTTCTCCACAAGAATCGAGGGAACAATGAATCACAGAGATTTATGCAAAGCATTCCAAACTGAGAACACGGCAGTAACGAGGCATTCCCCAAATGGACCAATAGATCGGCCATTGACAGCCAACTATAAATAAAAATGAAGTCATATTGGCTTCTGGAGTATAAAAGGTCAAGAGACATCATAAAAATGAGTCTCTAACTTTAAATCTGTTTAAATTGCGGTGAACTTCTGAACAGTTGAATCCTTGCAATTTATCGAGGCTTATTTCATAGTCATTCACAAAACTTTAAGATAAGACAATATGAATCGATTTGAATGAGTTTCTTTATCTCTAACAGTTTAACATGCTGCCTGCCATTTGTTTGGGCAGCCTATTTCACTAGACTAGGGTAGGCACCTCAGATTGCATTTATTTATTTAAATAAATAAAAAAAATACAAATGGCTATTAAAAATGTTAGTTAGCATGAATATTTATATTTGTTCAAGAAACTAAATTTTATAAAAAAAATTAAAAATTCAAACTAAAACTTTAAAGGGAAACTCCAGTGCCAGGAAAACAATCCGTTTTCCTGGCACTGGAGGTTCCCTCTCCCTCCCACACCCTAATCCCCAGTTGCTGAAGGGGTGAAAACCCCTTCAGTCAGTAACCTGGGGCAGCGACGATGTCCCTCGTCGCGGTCTCCTCCTCTGCGCCGCTCCTCCTACTGATTCCGTCGGCCGGTGGGCGAGACTGATCCTGCCCACCGGCCGAGGAGATCTAATGCGCATGCGCGGCAGTGCCGCGCATGCGCATTAGCACTCCCCATAGGAAAGCATTGAAAAAGATTTACAATGCTTTCCTATGGGGAAATGAGCGACGCTGGAGGTCCTCACACGGCGTGAGGACGTCCAGCGATGCTCTAGCAAAGAAAATCTTTGCTATAAATCAGGAAGTTCCCCCTAGTGGCTGTCTAGTAGACAGCCACTAGAGGTGGAGTTAACCCTGCAATGTAATTATTGCAGTTTATAGAAAACTGCAATAATTACATTTGCAGGGTTAGGAGTAGTGGGAGTTGGCACCCAGACCACTCCAATGGGCAGAAGTGGTCTGGGTGCCTGGAGTGTCCCTTTAATTACAATTATAAACTTAATATATAAAGTACAAAACACCTCCATTAAAAACCTGGTGTATGATATATAATAGAAAAATATTAATAAAACAATAATATAAAAAATAAAAATCTCCTCTCACTCCAAAGATACATGCAGTGTGAGGACGTCAAGCGTCATATCATGGAGTAAAACTCTGTGAAAGGCCAGGAAGCTCACATGGTAGTCTTAAAGGATCACTATAGTGTCAGGAAAACAAACTTGTTTTCCTGACACTATATAACCCTTAGGATCCCCCCCATCCTCAGGGTCCCCCTGCCACTGGACAGAAGAAATTAAAACCCCTTCAGCTACTTACCTTTATCCAGTGCCGGCTCCCTTGGCGCTCTCCTCCCCCGCCGACATCAGCTCCCGAGTGGAGCGGAATGCGCATGCGCGCGCATTCAAACAGTCCATAGGAAATCATTTCTCAATGCTTTCCTATGGACGTTCTGCACGCTGAATGCGATTTTTGCATCCAGCGTCACAGAAGCGCCTCTAGCGGCTGTCAGGAAGACAGCCACTAGAGGCTGGATTAACCCTGCAATGTAAACATAGCAGTTTCTTTGAAACTCCTATGTTTACATCTGAAAGGTTAAAACCTGGCACCCAGACCACTTAATTGAGCTGAAGTGGTCTGGGTGACTATAGTGTCCCTTTAACCATGCAAGGTGACATTACAGTGTCTCTGAAAATGCAATGTTTGCAGCTGCAAGGGTAAGGGAACAGGGACACTGCAACCAGACCAATTCAATAAGGTGAGGTGGTCTGGGTGCCCATAGTGTCCCTTTAATGCTGTTTTCTCTATTTCCTTAAGCTTTAACTTCTAACTTTTTGTTAAAAAAATGTACATTTTGAAACAATGATAAATACAAAAGCATATGTAGTTCCACCAGTTTATTGCAGGACATTTCTACCCAACAACAGCATTTCAGCAGCACTATCCACATGGGCAGACCTAGTTAGCAAGACAACAGAGAATTCATGCAACCTTCCCAAATCTGATCTTAGAGCCAACATTTCGTCATGTTCTATTTATAAAGTAAATATGTATTGTAAAATATAAGAAAAACAGACATCATGCTAAAATGAATGCATCATGAGTGGTCCCACACTATTTAGGGAAATCCACTCCAAACAATACATCATACACTTTAAACTATTTTCTTTTACAGGTGACTTTTACTTGCAGGTGCATTCACAGCCCAGTAAAGTGTGCAAATACTATGTGCTCACAACAAACAACTTGTATAAGACATAGCTAGCTCAGAAATAAAGATTCTAGCCGGCTGACTTAAATTAAGTGGAGATGGTTCTAACCAGGTTACACCCTGGTTAGAAACATAAACCCCTATGAATTGTGGGTGTTTTTTTCCAGATAAATCGATTTGGATAAATCACATTTTTCTGCTATGCTCAAGTCAACAACTGGCCCAGGGTAACACATGTGGTCTAGCTGTACAAAAACAGTAACAAACACAGAATGTTGGGCAGCTCCATGTGCCAATGCCACTGCTATTTACCCTGTGAACATATGACCAGGACACTGCTGGATCCAGCTACTAGAAGTAAAACTAGCAGATGTGCCATGAAAGCAAGTTATTAAGGTTTGAAACAAGCATAAGCATTACACTGTAATGGCAACACTGAGGCTACAAGAACAAAGCCAATGAACATTGGGAAACTCTGAACACCACGTCCAATAAGCCTAGAGCCATTGAAGTGAAAAGAAAAAGCAAAACAAAATTCTCAGATGAAAGCATTAATGCTTATGAATGAGATGCTCAAGTAGTGAGCATTGGACTATTGTATCATGACTGGAAAGCGAATTTCTTCAAACCAAAGTAAACATGTGTAGAGAGACTGAAGCATGAAAGACCAAGAACATGGGTAATCAGACAAAGACCATAGGTGCAAGGGTAAGTTCTAAAAAAGTGATCTTCACACATTAAGTATCACATTGTTCATTTAACTAATGTCTATTCTCTGTACCAAACACACCTGTCACATATTTTATATATTATTATTATCATTTATTCATTATCAGGTGTTTTTCAAGTGAGATGGATGTTTTATTTTAATGAACAGTACAACACCAAACAACAATCGTAAGCACAAATGGAGAAGTAGAACAAGGAACACAGTGGAGCGGACTGCATGGTTGAAAAATAAAAGGCAAAGAAACCCGTTCGATGCTTGGTGCCCAAAACCTCTACTTCACAGGTTTATCCACTAGAGTGAAAATTCAAAGTGAATTTCAAATTTAAGGTCAAAATAGCCAATCTTTAGAAAATCTCTAAGTCAACTATGCTTTTCCTGGTGGCTACTCTGGCATTACATTTGCAATTCACTTTGAATTCTCACTTCAGTAAATAACCCTGTTAGACTTGGATCCAGCAGCCAGTGGTCCCATACATTATGTGTCCAAAGCATTACATAATGAACTAAGCAGTATATCTGTATATCTACTGATTTACTGCTTAACAATCTTTTTATTAGTTCAGGCAGAGTAAAAGCTACATATACATTGTACAAAAGTGAAACAGTTTATGAATCAAACATGTTGGAAGGAGTACAAACGGTTCATCCTTGCAATAAAGTTCCAAGCATGCATGTTCCACAGTACTCATTTAGCTATCCACCCCATAACCAAGACATAGATTTCCCAAGAGATTTTTTTTTAAATGTATTCCTTTTCAGTTATATCATCTGCTAGTATTCAATAGGTTGCACCCTCCAAAATTGTAGTAATTCAAAGGAGTAACATGTAGGATACAGGCTAATAAAATATTCCATCTCATTTCAGTACAAAAACGTGATATTAATGGGGACCAAATAGAAAAACCTTTTTTGTAACAATGTTTATGCTTAATACTTCTAAAATATATACAAAAGCCCATGATATATATATATATATATATATATATATATATATAAAGAGAGAGAGAGAGAGAGAGAGAGAGAGAGAGAGAGAGAGAGAGGAGAGAGAGAGAGTGTGTTTTTCAGGGACATTTGCAAAAGTGATTAAACAGGGTAGTTTATGTGGGCAGGGCAACTATGAGTCTGTACGCCTCTGTAAAGTTCCTGTGTGTCACTAATTGAGCTAATGTGCCCACTGCCAGGCCCCCACCTCTGCCAATGTTGGTAAACATGCAAGGATTGAGTTTGCTGGCTGTTCAAAACTTCTTCTGTGGTATTGAACATCAAATATCTAGATATCAAAAAGGTTTAGAAAGGAGAAATATCCAAAAATTATTTTAATGATTACCATTTATATAGAACCAATGTATTCTGCAATTATAGACAGGGGCTTACAATCTGTGAGGATTCAAGGTAGTCGAATAGTTATTGATGGTCTGACCAGAAAGTTGGGTTTCTCAGTTTTAAGGAAGTGCCATTACTGCTCTAACCAGCCCATATACTATGATTCTAACCGAACCTGCTTTTGAAAGACTCTCAAAACGAGTTATCTCTTTCCACAAGGGACATCTGGTGGTTTTGTTTTCTCTATATAAAAAGTTTTGTTGAACCTTTATTTTACCAATTCAGCAGATGTATGACACAATGTATGGTTTATATTTTTCAGAATAAAGATGAACACGTTTCAATCATCCTTACATATGTAACATATGTAACATTTCTTACCCTGTATTAATACTTTTATTTAACAACTATGGACATCATCTAACTAGAACATGCCGTAATCTTCCGATCTTTCTGTTTTGTGCCCTGTGAATCTTTTATTTCACATGAAACTAATGACCAAATAAGCACAGTGAACATCATCCCTTAACGCATTAAACAGGTTGACTAATCTCTCTTTTGAACATAATTGGATTTTCACGTATAGTGAATCTATTAACTTTGCACTGCTTGAAATAATTGCTGTAATTGTTATAATGACTTTATTTGCCATACTATTTCCCTAGAGATGGCACAGGTTTCTAGATCAGTGCTCAACCTCCGTTACCTCAATCGGTTAATATCTGTTCAAACTCTTAGTTACAAATTCAATATCTAACAAGGTTAACTCACTTTTTTATCCTTACAGGGTCAAGGACACAAGTGTCAATGAATTAGATAATAATAATTATCAGCTGCTACTTAGATCAAATACATCAACATGCTCTAAATGCACTGAGTCTCATTTGGGAAAAAGTGCAATATAAAATAACATTGTATTATAATAATCTTCTCTTTGTTTTAAGTTAACCATATTTCAACTTTGTGAACATTGTCTGGAGTTTTATCGTTTGAAAATAAGCATATAGAAAAAAAGTATTAATATATCAAATTGTTAATCTATTTTCCTATTTTAACTTTAGAAGGTAACAAAGTTAAACAAAAAAATAATAATTAAAAATGGACACCTGTTAATCATAAATATATTATTATTATTCTTAAGTGCACAAGTCTCTATACAATTATTCAGCATCAATTATTTTATACTATATTTAAGTACCGTAGTGTGTGTGTGTACTCACTGATATAGCTATACAACCAGATATGAAAAAAAGGAACAAGCAGATCAATGATGGTCTTAGCTCTTTAAGTCATCACATGACCTGTACAAATTCAGTCTTTGGCTCTCCACAGTTCACGGTCACTCAAAACATGGACATTTGGAATGTGTAGATATACCACTTCCTTTGATCCCTACATTGTTCATCAATTTACCAATTCATAAATTAAAAAAATAAATAATAATTTATATGATACATATGTGACACTAACTGCCCACATTGCATAGAAAACTTTTTTATTAACACAAACAGCTTAACAGCAAATCGTGTGACGGAAAATCAATATATAGAGCATGCAGACAAGGTCAAGCTCAAAAACAGATGGCTCCTTGGGATTCCCATGCTCCATGACTGCTCCACAAATAGAGAATGTTTAGATAAACACAAAACCATGGTGAGCAGTTCCATGGTCAAGGGAGTGACTACAGTTGTTATATGATCTACAAAACAACACGATTTTGGTATAAGAACTCAGAAGTTAATCAACAAATCTATCTCCATTGCATCTATGGTTTTACAAATAACTGTTTCTTTTTGTCCCAAGTTCCTTAGGTTAGTTCCTTAGGATGACATAAGACAGGAAAACATTTCTTGGTCTGACAAATATTAAATAAACATTTTCAGATCTACACAGATGTATAAATCTATCATCCTTTATAGAAGGGCTTGTGCATGGCAGGATTGTCTGGTACGGCTGAATCATTTTAACTAAATTGAAATAATGTTTATAATGTCTGATGCTCATTTGTGTGACGGATCAGCTTGGCCGAACATCGTCCATTTACAAGAAAAAAATCATTAAGTATGTACATGAAGTATAAAATTACAATACTTTACTCCTGCAAGATGGCAATAAAAGCAGCCACTACAATAAATGTAACTACATAAACTACTATATACATTGTAACATACAAATAAAACTAAACCAAAAAATTCAATACAAAACATATAAAGCTAAAAGCTAGGAACTAAAAAGTAAAATATACAAAACACAATAAAGGCAAAATACAAGTGCATAATGTATATACAGTCTAGGTGTAATAAAAACATAACTGACGTCAGACAAGAAAAACATATCGATGAGAAAAAACTTAAACAAATAAAAAATACAGATAAAAACCCGAAATCAGGGGGGCGGAGCCTAGCATCCGGACGGAGCGGTCGTGCTGTGCCTCAGCTCCCGCTCCACTCGACAATTTTCGGGGGTGATACCCCCAAATATCGGCACGACCACGACCGGAAGGCACCAGACATGCTGGGGAAACTAGGGGGTACCGTCCGGTACCAAACTCTGACCCGTCACCTCTTGGAAACCGGGCAGAACACTCGGAGGCCTACCGGAGACCGAGCAGCAGGGAGACGGCCGCTCCCCAGTCTGTCCGACCCGGCCAAGGATCCCTCGCAACAGTCATCTCCTACCCCCCCCCCTCTGGACCGATGGGGGACATCTCGGTCCAAACCCAACGACAGGCACCACAAGCATACCACGCAGTCCTGTACTCTGCAACTCCAGACCGGCCTAACGCATGGGGAACCCAAAATGGCGGCGGCAAGCGACCCCCGCAGTTCAAACAGCATGCCTGACACAGGGGAGCCCTGCGATATACACCAACGTATAAACGCAGCATTTGCAAGATTCTGGCACAAGCTGGAGCAGAGGCTTCAAGCCCAGAGGGCAAGCAGGCTATCCCAGCCGGCAGCTAACAAGCAGAACCGACCTAGCAGCATGCAGACAAAGGCGAAACCGCAACCAAGGCCAGACCGCAAACTTGAGGTGAGAGACACGAGGCAGAGGCGCCCCACTCCGGGCACAGCCTCTACCCACAAGAATACCGCGCAACCACGCAGCCCACCCAGCCCGGGTGCCAGGAGGGATATACCTCCACAGCATCGACCACCCTGCAGGAGGAATGCCCGCCGCTGGCGGCGAAAGAGATCCGGCACCAACTGCACCCACAACGGGATTGCCTCGACCTCACAGAGCCATCGAGCCAGTGGTCAGAAGATGTCACCCCCTGAATGGGCCTGGGGCAGGAGGGGGCCCGCGCCCTGTGCCGATCACTCCAATGCATGGGACTGTTCAGCATGTGCCTTACCAATGCCGACTGAAGGTATAGGATGACTCCCAGCAACTACCACCGCCGCACCGCGGCCTAGACTGCTGCCACGCCACACAGCAACGCAGCTATAATGGACTATATCCTCCTACACCTAACGCTGTTTACTGTAACCTGCAGTTTACTAATCTATGTTATTAAGCATGCCTTTAGTTTAAATACTGCTCTTATCCTGTGTATTAATTATTGGTAGTATATTAGACCTATTCTGTCTTCCTTTTACTTTGACTTAACACACTAAGCACTGAACCATATGTACTTGACTTAATCCTCTAAAGCGATGTCTTAGCATGTTTTTTCTACTCCTACCTTTCCCTAAACCACGTCACCAATCGATGGGCAAAGTGACGATCCCTTCTAGGTGGTTAGGAAGAACACAATGTAATCCTGTCATATCGTAAGAATAACACTACTGCTGAAACTCTTAATTAAAAAAAAAAAGAGGCCGTTACTCTCGGGAGTACATGCAATTTTTGTATAAACCAATTGTGCATAACCTGTACTTTTCATGCATTAACCCCCTGTTTTACTTTCTGTAACGTTCCAACTTTTGCCTCAATAAAAACAAAGATTGACAAAAAAAAGAGAACAGCTATTAAAATAAAATAAAAATCATAATGAATAAAAAACCCGAAATCAATAAGAGGGAGATGTCTCATTCAACATTTAATCCCAATGGATGCTTGGTTTTGTAAGTGAATATATCCTGAGTGACCTATTGTGAGACGCCAAAGTTGTGAGTACCCATATTGAGATTACTATTTAGAACTTTTTGCAGACTGTTTTCTAGTCTATAAATCCACAATAGGGGAAACATATTGGATGTAAATTGTATTGTGTTCAAACATTGTTCATGCAAAACTATTCATTTCAGTAAAGCAAAAGGGCACCTTAATAGTCCATTTAGTGTACTACAATATATATATATATATATATATATATATATATATATCATATAAATGCTATATATAATAAATGCATATAGAATATACCGTATATACTCGAGTATAAGCCGAGTTTTTTAGCACATTTTTTGGCTATACTCGAGTCAATAGTCTGTATTATGGCAATTTGCATTGCCATAATACAGACTGGGGGAGAGGGGGGCTGTCAGAGCTGTAACTTACCTTTCCTGCCGCTCCTGTCAGCTCTCTCCTCCTCCGCGCCGTCCGTTCAGCACCTCGGTCAGCTCCCACTGTAAATCTCTCGCGAGAGCCGCGGCTCTCGCGAGACTTACACTGGGAGCTGACAGAGGGAGCTGCACGGACGGCGCGGAGGAGGAGAGAGCTGACAGGAGCTGCAGGAAAGGTAAGTTACAGCTCTGACAGCCCCCCTCTCCCCCCACTGAACTGCCAATGCTGGACCACCAGGGAAGGAGCCCCCCTCCCTGCTATGTATCAAGCAGGGAGGGGGGACGAAAAAAATAAAAATTAATAATAATAAAAAAAAATAATAATTAAATAATAAATAATAATACTAAAACAATAATAATTAAATTAAATAATAATAAAAAAAAATAATAAAAAAAAATTAAAATAATAAAAAAAATGAAAAAAAACATTGCCCACCCCCCACCAAGGCTCTGCAACACACACACATACACTGCATTCATACACACACACTGCACTCATACACACGCTGCACTCATACACACGCTGCACTCATACACACACGCTGCACTCATTATACACACACTGTAAATAAATATTCAATTAATATATTTTTTTTAGGATCTAATTTTATTTAGAAATTTACCAGGAGCTGCTGCATTTCTCACCCTAGTCTTATACTCGAGTCAATACGTTTTCCCAGTTTTTGGGGTAAAATTAGGGGCCTCGGCTTATATTCGGGTCGGCTTATACTCGAGTATATACGGTAGATTCATTTTTTTTGCTGCTCTACTGTTTTTCCCTCTATTGCTCACTTTTCATTTGATCTATGAACAACATCAACATTTAGTGGCTGTCCCCTAGCGATCATCTTTTTCCTATAAATCATCAGGTTTTTTGCGCCATGGGCAGAAACCCTAATTCCGAAGCATCCGTACATATTCGGGCATCGACTTGTTATTAGCTTGATTTTATATCCTCATGGTGCTTCTGAAATACGGAACATGATCGAACAGCCAATCACCCAAGTTTGAATGAACCCACAATTTATAACTATTCATGATCTCACCAGCACAGCATACCAAAGCATTTAAGCAATTTGCTAAATATTTAGGAGAAGGACCTTTGCAGATGTAAATAATAGATGATTTGGAAATACATTTTGAACACAGAACATACTTGCCAATCAAGGCAATCTGGAACGATCTGTTTCGTTAAACTAATAAATAATAGACAGCTGCCAAAGTATGTTTTCCCCAAATGCATAGAGCTCATCATAGTAGCAGGTTGCATTGCGTTGATGAATTATTTCAGTATGGCTCAGAGAAAAAAAACAATCCAGGCAAAGCCAATGTATTATTAATTTTGGCACAGGAGAAAAGAATCAGACGTCGCTATATACCTTTAGGACCTGAATAGAAATACTCGGCTCGTCTCTATTCTCCTTTTAACGCTTTGCAGATGACCGTTAAACAATGCAGCCAATGAGCTCTGCCTTTCCTGCTCAAGTCTCGAGGTTGTTTTTACAGACGTGCAACATCTCCTTAGATTTAAGGACTGAACGTACTTGTAATGTGAAAAGCAGAAGCATTCGGGAGTTCTATACAGCTTCTCAATTCAAGAGTTCTTTTTAAAGGACCTGACCTTTTCACATTATTGCCTGTGACCCGTGGAGTGGGATAACTAAACACTGTTCATTCTGCAAGGTGGATAGACTAAGAATGTTGTATTTGCTATTGTATATGTCTTAGAAATGTAGAATGTGCACTTTTGATTATTCTAACTGCGCACACTACTGAGCGTTAAATTGACCACGTTTTTAGATCTAATGGAGGTAAACAAGTGTACATCATCTGTCTGTCTATTAGAATTAGAATTTAATGTTACAGCACATCAAGAGATAATATGTGTGATTTACAATCTAGAAAGCACACCATATTTTTTTATCTTTGAAAAACCAACCTAATTTAAAAAAAAACAAAAAAAAACTTGTACTGTATTTTAAGATCACTAGTGATTGGAATTATGTAAGGAGTTTGTTTTATTTCCTATCAATACAAATATATACTTTTAGATAATTTTTGGTCAATGGGCTTAGACAGTTCGTTTACCTGCAATAGTCTGGAATGACATCATTTATAAACATTATGGAACGTTGCTCTGAATACGATCAGACATTCATGAAATGTAGATTTTAAAGTATCCAGCAGAAAATGTTATTAAAAAAAGTCCACATTTCTCTCCATCATTTCAACAATAAATGATTCATTAAAGCGGTGAAATAATTTAAGGACTTTAAGGACGGTGCCTCTCTGATTGTGCACGGTAAAGAGTTCCAGAAAGTAGGGGCAGCATGGCCGCATGCCCTGGAACCTGAGTCTGTCTTTATTCTTGGCACTGACAGGAGGTATTTGCTGGCTGACCGAAGTGAATGGAAAAGAATGTAGGCTGTCAGGAGCTCTTTCAGGTACTGTGGGCCTTGCATGTGTGTAGTCCTGTTCCAAGTTAATGGAATGCAAAATTGTATCTAGTAGATAGACTCTCCATTGATTAATTTGACGTGGTTTGGGCTCCCTGGCTCAAATTTAAAATGACCCCGCAACTGTTAGCCATAATGCCCTAGTCAACCCACCGCCGATAGATTGAGTGGTATGCATGGAGTGTGATTGATCGGGCCCAAGTTGGGAAACATAAGCATGATAACGTAACACTAATACTTCTTATTTCCCATTTTGGGAACATTTAGTATTATCATTCATGTATTATAATCTAATTGTCACTCCTACTAAGGACCCAGTATGTTCTAATGTCTATTGTATATCTATCGATACCGAAACCTTTGTATAGAGATTATCTTATGTAAACTGGAAAAAAAAAATATTTGCAAAAATAAAGAAACTTAAAAAAAAAAAAGTGTCCACATTTTTGATGATATCATATTTTGATCATGTTTGATATTGAGGTATTCCAGTGAATAATACCAGTCTCTGTGTTTGTTTCAAATATACATTTATGACTGCATGTGTAAATAGCTAAACATAATTTGGCTATAGAGTATTTGGTGATGATAATTAGTCACAATAACTCAAAGTATGTGTTTATACACCTATTTACATCGGCGACACCATTTCGGTGGAATAAATGTGAAAAAAGAATGGAGGTCACTAGTTCTGAACAGGAACTCTCAAAATGGCAAGACGTCAAGTTCAACGGAAATTGTGCTCTATAAAATAAATAGCAAACACGAATAAAGCACACTTTGCAAATGGAAATCCAATTCAGGAGAACTGCCATTTATAAATAAATTAATTTGCATGTCAAGCAACTGGAAGTTCATCTTTATTCACCAACCTATTTCCCTCTCTCCTAAACCCTCCCTCTTTAAATCATATTCAGCGCATTTCAAAGGGCACGCATTTGGGTTATAAACGGTCACGTATCTAAAGAAAGAAAGAAAGAAAAAAAAAATGCTTTGGAATAAAAGATTCAAGCTCATACAGACCGCTGCTGGGTTCAAATAGCATTTTATGTAGGTCAGCATTAATGAAGGGGAAACCCTGCAATGGCCAGCCCTCTTTCTTTTTTTTTTAACAGTTTTATTTGGTAATGAACGTTTCTCACATTCCAAATCTCTTTTATACAGGCCAGTAGTAACCTGCAGCTGTCTAACAGATCTAAACCCCCATAGATCTCACACACGTGTATCCCTGACATGAAAATAATCTAAGGATCAAAAAATGGCAAATACAACCTTTTTGTATGAGAACAGATATGAGTGTGAGTAATAATTAAAACCTTAAGGACCGAGGTTGTATGGAACATTACGGAGACACGCCAAGTACATGCACGACTTTCATGCATAATACAGCTCCTGCCTAAATAACTGACTTGGTTTTACAGCGGTCTATTATAATAAGGATGTCATAGTCCTATTTTACACAATATTTAATTGTATCTCTACGTTGTACTAGCCAAACTATAGACAAAGATGTATCTTAAAGGAACATTAAGGTGTTAGGATGCTAGGAATAAAAGCATGTATTGCTAAAAATATAGTGTTCTTCTACCTAAAGCCCCCCCACACAGTGAGGTTTTAACTTACATTTTCTCCCTTACAATGTTCATGGCCTTCTTGGCGTGATGATCTCTGCCAATTCAATGTTTTGCCATAGAGAAACTTTAGGAGGCTAAGCTCACTCCCAAATCCACTTGTGTGTTTGTTTTGTTGAATTTGTTTATTTCATTCTAACGTACTGCAGGAAATGACTTTAAAAATCTATATTATGATAATGGCATAGATATAATTCTCACAAGTGAAAGGCGCACTACTGATAATGGAAAAAAATCATTATTTTCCCAATAGCTGCATTTTTAGCCATCACCTCCAAATTTTCCCTGCTACCTTTTGTCTCAAATCCCCACGGTATCCTTCAGATTGTAAGCTCACGGGCTAACTAGCTAAGCACTTTGTATAAAAGAGCTTCAATGGCTAGATATCAGCGTACGGGCAGGGCTCTCTCTACCTCTTGTATTTGTCTGTGTATATTGTACGTTCTTCACTAATTGTACAGCGCTGCGGAATCTGTTGGCACTTTATAAATACCAGTAATAAGTAAATAATGCAGTTTTTAAAGCACATGTATATATATATATAGTAGTGGTATTAAAGAATAACATTAAAGGGTTACTCCAACCACAATGACGACTTCTGCTTTTGGAAGTGGTCATGGTGGTTGGAGTTTGTATGTGTAGTGTTTTTGCTTCAAACGCTGCACATCCTGATATATTATTATTATTATTATTATTGACATTTATATAACACCAACAGATAGCGATTTACAATATTATGAGAGGGGGATTTAACTAGAAATAGGACAATTACAAAGAACTTACGGGGACAATAGGTTGAAGAGGACATTGCTATAGGAGGTGGGGTATAAAACACATTAGGACAGGAATTTGCAGTCAAATAAGATGGGCTGCCCTTTAGGAGAGAGCAAGAGACAGGTATGTGAGGTAGAGGTTAGTCTTGGAGGCCATAAGCTTTCCTAAAGAGATGGGTTTTAAGGCACTTCTTAAAAGATGCAAGACTAGGGGAGAGTCTGATGGCAGTAGGCAGGCTATTCCATAGGAAGGGAGCCGCCCGCGAGAAGTCCTGCAAGCGTAAGTTGGCCGTACGGGTGCAGACAACGTACAGGAGGTGGTCACTGCGCTGGGGACTAGTAGCACGCCCAGCACACATGACTTGGGCAGTCCAGAACTCTTTTCCAGACTGCCTAATGTCAATTCTGTGCAAAATGTATGTCTGTTGTCAGTGCACAAAGAGAAAAAGGAAAGGGGAACAAGGGTTAGAGCAGCCCTTTGACGGTGCATTCTAAACACCAGAATCACTTCATCTGAATAGGGGAATAGATTTTGGCCTTGCAGCCTTCCTGAAAACTGCAGTTTCTGAGAAACGGCACGGATTTCATTTCACAATTCTCACACCTGTCGTGACTTTAATTTATACTGCTACAATAAGTAAAATAGATTTGATAATTAATTATTTTACTTCCAACATCAGCATCCAAAGTATGATGACTCAGAAAGCTCTATATGAAGCCTCAGATTCAATGCTTCTCACAGAGAAGCACTAGTTTAGTGGATTGTGGTGATAGTTGTGCCTGTGTCCTATGTCTGAAATGTTTCTATGTTAAGGAAGTATTTAAATGTACAAAACTCATCGCATTCGATGAATTCACAGTAGGAGGTTGGTCTGCAGTGAGGGGGCTTTCATGAAGCAGGATTACAGGTAAATTTAAGTTTGTTTGTTTTTTCTTTAAAGGATTATTAATCTAAACGAAAACTCACTTAAAACTTATAACAAATTTGTTGATGTTTTTTTTAAAGACTGTTTATTTAACTGGTTTATTCCGGGAGCCTTTTTGTACAAATGCCGCATCTAAAGTTCTCCATGATGGCCAATTATGCAGCTTGGTATAAACATAACTATTGCAAATTGTATCATCTAATGTATGAGCATCTGGACCAGAGGACAAAATTGAATGTATGGTTTATGGGACAAGCAAATTCCACTCAGATGACTGTACTGCCAAAATTGCTGTATTATTTCAAAAAGCTTTCACAAGCACTTCCCAAGGCCTTGCGCGCATTTAGATTTACTTGAACAATGAACAAACGTTTTATATCAAGGGAAATTGCACCTTGCCAATGTTTAAAGGTAGAGGAACCTGTGCCATATATGAGATTGCGTATGATATGCTGTTGCCAGAATGCCACTGTTAGAACATGATCAACATTTCATGCATCCAAATTGAGAAATATAAATTCAAATTGGCAAAAAAAAAAAAATCAACAACAGAAAGAACAACAATTGTGCATTCATGAAAGGAGAAACCAATATATATTTTATATTTTATTTGATTTTAAAATGCTGGTAATGTTATATTTTTCATGTTTAAGAACAGTACCGAATTCCATAAAAGAAATGAATCTTGAATTGGTGTATTCGTACTAAATTTATAAATGAACATTTAAAATTATTAGTTATTATATTACTATATTATATATTATATCAGTTTCTGCGGAAGCCAGATGTCTAAATCTGCTTACAGAGGAGACGCCTGGCAGGGACACAAGTCTTTTTGCAAGTCTTGCAAAATAGTTTGCTTTGCTCCATTACCAGGGAACAGAGCAAGGGGACTACTACTGCCATAACAAGTACAGCCCGCTAGTTTGAATAACCCTTTACGAAGCATTTTAGATGTTATTAGATTTTCAAAAACATTTTCAGACTGTGAGAAATCTGACGAGGATGATAGGTCTTTTTCCTTAAATTAATCACACCAGTTATGATTTTTGGATTTAAAAGTTAACTAAATATATATATATTTTTTAAAGCAGAGGCATTTATTTACCCTTGTGATATTGAATAAGTTAAAGAGAACAAAGTTACTGATTAAAGTGTTGGAGTCTAGTTTTTTAGCCTATTCTCAGGACATATTGATGCCCATGTCAAGAAATAAAGATATGCCTTTCCAGACAAGAAACAAAGAATAATAATATATTATTATATAATTTAAAATTGTATCCAATTAAATCATTTGAAAAGCTTATTGAAAAATATTAAATCGAGCTCATAGTCTGATATACATGGCAACTTTCTGTGTAACATTATATTAAATTATACATTCTACCATATTAATCTGGAAGGTGTGTTAGAAAGATAAAGATAAGTGTGAGACATTAAAGGACCACTATAGTGCCAGGAAAACAAACTCGTTTTCCTGGCACTATTGTGTTAATAGGTCCCCCCCGCCCTCATGGCCTCCCTCCCGCTGGGCTCTAGAGGGAGGAAGGGGTTAAACACATCTTTCTCCAGCGCCAGGCTCCCTCGGCGCTGGGGACTCTCCTCCCTCTTCCGCTGAATGCGCATGCGCGGCATGACCAAAAGTACTCTCAGATGTGATAAAGTTCGAAACATAAAATCATGAATTATAATCTAATAAATAATATACCGGTTCCCATTTTCTGTTCCTGGAAAACTTGCTATGCATTGTAGCTGATTGCTGCTTGTTGTAGCGATTTGTCTCCGTGACAATCTTTTCAATGACGTCATCTGTGATAAATAAAATAATTTTAGGTATGCCAAAGGATCATTGTGCTCAACGTCTACCTTCATCCCAGGTGATCCAGTAAACGGAAATCTTGGCGGCGGTACCTCATCCATACCGCAATCAATAAGGCACCAAGTGCGCACATCACTGAGCTCGGGTGCAGAATCGTCGCTGTCGCCACTTCTCTGGTCACTGTCAGAGTCGGATGACGAATCTTGCCACGAATCGCTATCGCAGTCGCTCAATTCTGCGAGGGGCTCTGTGTCGCTGCCGCTGTCACTCATCTGATCCAAACCCGCTTTGGAGATGCTAAAGTGACGCTTTGATGCCATGGTAAAAAATTTATTTTATGGGCAGAAATTACAGCAAAAAGGGCAGGCAGGGCAGTGTAGGATGATCAAATTTCAAATCTGAGGTGATACTGTGTCAAATCTGAGGTGATACAATGTAATCTGACAGGATTTCAGTGTATCACCTAACTTTATGTGTGTGTGTCACTTTTATGCTTGAAACATTTGAATTACCCGCCCAGTTCCGCCCCCATGAGCCTCAGCGGCTCAGAGAGATGGAACCAGGAAGTCAGATGGAGGCATCCGCCGGGGCTCTCACCGGCAATCACAGTGCGGGGACATCGCTGGATCGCAAGGAGAAGGTAAGGAGACTCCGCTGCCAGCTCTGTTATCTACCCCGAGCGTGACTCGGGGTTACTGCTTCTGGCAGCGAAAATTAACCCCGAGTCACGCTCGGGAATACCGCTAACATGGTTAAGCTGAAGTAGTCTGGGTGCCTATAGTGGTCCTTTAATAAATTGTAAAAAGTAAAAACAAACTTCAGACAATGTATTTTACCATAACCTCAGAATAGACCCGCATGCCGGCTGCAAAGATGGGAATAAGATACAATGTCTTATCCAATGCTCTAATCAGGTGCTGTTATTTTAAAACTGTTCCTCTCAAATGAACACAGCGAGAAACCATATCCAAACCAGAATATGGCATAGTAATATATATACACATGTAAATATAGGTTGGGAAGAGGTATATGTTAGGTTAATGTGTAACATTATAATTACTTATCCCTATACTTAACAAATAGATATATGTGAGGTGTGAAAAATAATATTCTATTTAATAATCCACACCACACCTAGGCACCTGCAGCTCATCTTAGCTCCCTGTCATGCATTGTTATAAGCTCTATCTATTGCACACAGAGAATAGGATATATATATATATACACACACACATACTAACATAGCGGCAAATTGCCCCTCATTATGAAGGTGAGTCCCTATTTCTGCTCAAATCCTTCTGTCCTCTTCTATTGTCTCTTTTTCCAGGAGCTCCATATTGTTTGTGTATCTGAGTGTATAACAGAGCTCCACAGCAATATGACTTCTAGTAATGAGTCTTTAACCCCTTAAGGACACATGACGTGTGTGACATGTCATGATTCCCTTTTATTCCAGAAGTTTGGTCCTTAAGGGGTTAAACTACAATAAATGTGTTTAGAAATCAGTCTGTGTAAATAAGATACTTTGTTCTTGTTCTAAATTAAATTTTAGTTGCATAAATTGTTATTAGTAAGTCACTTGCAATTCATCAGCACAGCCCTGCCCCCTGGCTGCAGCCCCACTCCCAGCTCTAAAATTAAAATGTACCTCTTTGTCCATTTGAAATGTTGGGAGTTGTGTATATACCTGCTCTCACTCTCCTAGATGGGAGCCAGGACTGCTCATTGAAGTATGAATTATCAAGAATTTTAAGTGAAATTAAAATTTTAAGCCAAACTAACTTAAAAAAATAGCTGACATGGAGATTTTTTTTCAGTTTGGTTATGGTGACCTAAAATATTTAAAGTCATTTTGGGTTCATTTTAAATTCCCGACAATACACACTTTAGTGACATAATTTATGTTAGAGCAGTTCTGTCTCAGCTATATCATTTTTGAATATTTCACCAAGATACATTTTTGGGGGGAATACTAATATTGGATGCATCTAACTGCTTCTGCTGTCAAATTTTTTCAAATCCCACAGCTATGATTAGCCATGTTGCATAGCGATAGTTGGTCTATTATTATTATTATTTATAAATCGCCAACAAATTCGCAGCGCTGTACAATGGGTATCTTGTGGTCTCGCAGGATCCTCCTTACACCTCTCTCCTGTACTCTTGACAAATGAAACACCAGGAGCCGAACACAGAATAAGAAGAAACCTTCAGGTAAGTATACTTGTCTTCAGCATCACCCCTGGCCATTTCAAACCGAGTAGGGTAATTACCTTCAAGGTTCTTTTTAAAATATTCAAGCACCCTCAAATGTGACAGGGCCACTTTAAGGCTTTTACGCATTAAAAAAAATCCTGTTGCCAAAGTTAATAAGGGCATTCATACGCTATAGCTCTGCTCTTTATTACCACTTTCATGTCTACAGTGACTATAATCTATTTGTGACCACATTTGTTGGTTAAGGTCGACGTGCTGAAATTAAATTAAAAAGGACGTAAAAAAATAGCCTTGCTTAATGTCATTCATCAATATATAATTAGTAGAAGAGTTTCAAAACTGAATAAATAAGTCAAACATGGGAAAGAGTTTGAATTGCCACATGTTCCAAGTCTAGAATTCTCTGTTAAACACTCTTGTAACTGGCTGAAGGCATTTCTGGCGTCGATCTGTAGCCCATTCACTTTGGCCAGTAGCATAGGGAATATGAATGCTTTGCCAAAGCAATGACATTGGATATAAGGATACATCATGAGCTCTTATTCAGCCACATTTAATTTGTACAGGTGCTGTTGTGATGATACAGACTCCTAAAAGCTTAAACCCAATATCAAAGATACTGTTAAAGTTAGTACGTGTGTTTTCTAAATCACAATTCAATAGGAAAAAAAAAAAGATCAAATTTAATGTTTAATTTCTTTTTATTAAAGCCATCTCCCATATATTTCTATTTAAAATATGCTATTTGGTATTTGCGCTTGCCGTAAGACATATATTTCAAATGAGAGAATATTGAGTTATTCATCCCTGTAAAACACTTTCAAGGTTATTTACTAGAGTGAACCAAACTGGAAACATTCCCCAAGTCAGTTATGCTTCCAGTCAAGCTACGTTGGCCTTAAATGTGAAATTAACTGTGAATTCACCTTTAATTCCCAACAAATCTCACTTTAGTAATTAACCCTAAGAGTAAGCAAATAAATCAAATATTAAAAAAAAAAGAAAAGAAAAAAAGAACAGTGAATATGTCGAAGAACAGTATTGGACTGGTCCCTCCAATACATAAATTACAACCAAAAATGCCTGATTTAGCCTCCTATGTCTACGGCAGTGTGATGCTGGTGAATACTCACTGAGGCATACTGCAACATGTCCAGTTCTGGATTATCTTTTAGTTTGGGGATTTCCTAACATTATGCAAATAAGCAATTGCAAAAAGTACAGATAACATATTACCATATCAGATTGATCTCACCAACATTGCCAGCCGTAACGGATATGCCAGGCTCTTCCCACTTTAGATAAGAGATACTGTAACCCCAGATTACCATTTATAACTCTCGCAAGCCAATCCGCAACATACACTAGTAACCCATCTAGACGCAGTGAGTACCACATGTATAAATCTTTTTTTCAAAATATCCACGTATGGCTAAAATACTTCACAGAATTAAATTAAATGTTTCCATTCTTAGATAGTTACCAAAACTTCATTAAAATGTGTGATAGGCTAAAAAAAAAAAAAATGCTACTCCGGGACTGCAGTGATAACACAAATATGTACGAGAGCAGCTGAAATTTGCGGCATACTGCACCAAGTAGAACACTGTCTCAATAGCAGAGAGCTAAGCAGTTTAACAGATATCATAACACATTATTTCATGACCTAGCAGTCAGAGAAAGCTAGTCCCTCCCCCCCCCCCTATTATTTACTGCTACCCAGAGGCCAAATTAGTTGGCACAGCTTAGCTACCAGGGTTTTACAGTAGGAATGCTTTTAACCTAAAAACTCTAGAGGCTAACAGTGGACTAACAATGCTCATTTCTCCTTGATTCGGAGACATGCCTTCCTTTCGCTATATAGCAATGCCAAAATGTATTGCTTAACAAATATCATGTATTCTGATATGTTTAATTGACTTGAAACCGAAGATATGTTTGAATTTCTTTTCTAAAGTAAGAGAATATTAAAGTGAATATAAATGCTGAATTGAGGTCCTTATGCTAAAGCAGTACTCGTTTACTAAACAGAACTTTAAGGTTATCTTGAAACTATAAAGCACCCCACTTTGGAGTTTTCAAGTCAAAAATATTCCTACTTTGATGACCCTGGTACATAACTGTGCCAATTTGTTTGGCATCACAGTAATCCAAATAATAAGGGAGAACTAATCAGGATGTAGACTATCGTAGGTAAAAGAGGGTAATCATGTCCAAAAAAGTGGGTGAGATTATTAAAATAGAGGTTGGGACAAGTGGAGAAAAATGAGGTCATGTCTATAGAGAGGTGAGGTGTTTTGTTTTTGGAGCTGAAAAATTGCGGACTGCAATTGGAATCAATACAGCTGCTGTCTGCTCAGTCATTTTTAACGTTTGTGTTTTTTTGGATTTTTGTTTGCAATCATTTAATATACACTACAGCAACATTTTTACTATTGGTGAAGTATACTTCATATAACGACTGACATTCTGGAAAATGCAACAAGATGACACCTGGAGGGCCAGGTTCGGACACCTCTTTCATAAATAATGCTCTGCAGAAGAAAATAAATAATTGCTCTTGAAATTAGGCAGACTAGATGGGCCAAATGGTTCTTATCTGCCATCATATTCTATGTTTCTATGTTCCTAAATCTCCCACCACATATGAATTTAATTTAGACAGACAATAAACTACTTTAAAATATTGATTCAGTACATAATAACGCTACGTTATTTATAAAAATGTATACAAATCCGGTGATTTTTTTAACACTACAAAAGGACTACATATTCACGTTAAAAGATAAGGAAATATCGTCTTGTCTTCACGAACAGTAGCTGAACAAATCACACCCAGCCAACAAGCTGATAAATGAGCTGAAGATGCTGTCTGGATAGCTGAACAGCCAGTAACTTATCAGTGTACAGAAGCTGTGGGAGGACAGGACCATAAATCCATCCAGCTGGGATAAGGAGTTGGATTCATTCATTGTCTATTGTTTACCTACTTATACAGTATTTTTTATGTGTTTTTTTACTTATGGAACTTAAATTATTATATATTGTTGCGAGAATAGTGTACATTGCACTGTTTAAATTATTGAAAGGCAACAAATTGATCCCATTTCTTTCATATACATAAGGAACACACGGAATACAAATTTAGTGGAATTTAAGGGAATAATAATCCCTGGTACCCGCAGAAAGATAATCCTACCTTACTTCTATTATGTTGTGCAAACAAAATTTAAATAGCAATCAGCATGTCACTTTTACAGTCCATATTAATTCCTCTTGCTTATTCAAAGTTTTAGTACCACATATATGGTTGTAAAGAGGATATGTATCAAAATGACAATACTGTATTATTATTATTATTTATATAGCGCCAACATATTCCGCAGCGCTATACAATTATAAAATGGGGATATTTCACAAGTGATTTACATACAAAATATAACGGAGACAAGAAGTGAAGAAGGCCCTGCTCAAACGAGCTTACAATCTATGAGGAACTGTACTTCATATCTGTAGACCCAGGACATACTTGAAAACGAGAGAAATATCAATTTATCCATCCTGGTAAAATATTTTATAAATAAATAAATAAGCATCTAGAAAATATTTGGCCAGAAAAAAAGACAAATGTAAAAATAGTGTTTGTAGTGGATCCATAAAGTCTGATCTTTTGAAAATAATAGTTCACTAATCAGAAAGCATGCATACTTTTAATAAGTGAATACAAGCACCTCGGAACACCTCTGAACGCTCCCACACTCTGCAACGCTCAGGAATCGGATGACAAGTCGGGATGGGGATGCAGCTGCAGTCTGGTGATGGAGCTTCACTCAGTGGGACTAAAATGCTACACAGATGCATGAACCTGCTTCTGCCTATTGAGACTTTATGTAATGTATTCCCACACCACACACCAGCTCTCACCACCACCACTATACAACATGCTGGCATCTTATAATAACGAATGTGCACCTATTTAGAAACGCTAACGTGTCTGTTGCTTTTAGACCACTCATCCCTCCTGAGTCATGGTATCTTTCCACAAGGCTACTCAGAGCTTCATGTTTATATGCTTTAGTACTCAATGGCTTTATACGCTTACGTCTTGCTCTACAGCAATAGACAAATCTTTCTCTGCCATGTTTAACCCTTAATCGTTTAATCTTGTAATCTACCATCTATCTGCAATCAACTTATGACAACTCCTAGATAAGCAATGGTTTTATGTATAAAACTGTGAGATATACACTGCCACTTAACTATTGTCAAGCCATGCCAAAACTGATTACCCTAGCTGTGGTGACAGTCTCTGCTCTCACCAGTTGAATGTATGTGTAACCAATTTTCTATAAAAATGTGCCTGATATTCCAATGTCCCGCATGTTAAGCGGTGTAAATGCTTGGGGACTGCTCTCGGGGCACCTCGTGCCTGTCTGTAACCCTTTTTGCGCACAACAAAAATAAAGAATTAAAAAAAAAAAAATAAGTGAATACAAGTACAGAAAGATAAGTCCTGCGATCACTCCCATCACTCCTGGGCGGCAGAAACGACTACAGTACACATCAGCCCCAATACATAGGAAAAACCAAAGAAAATCAAGTTACCCGCGCTCTCTCCTTAATCCCTATGTATATTTAGACAAATGGAGGTCATTTAGTTGCTCCAATGGCCACTGAAGGGAATGCTCGCCTGCCAACGTCAAGGCAGACCCCCCTAGACGGGTCCTACACTGACCCTTCACCTTGCTTCCTTGGCAAAGATCTCTAATGAGACAGAGAGGGGTATTTTTTTTATATACACCCCTATATACTTGTTAACCCTTAATAGGGAACACATGGGATGCTAAGTTTTGTATGCATGTATTCACATGCAAAAATACCCTTCAAATGGAAACCTATATTACACTAATTTAAAGTCGATAACAATTTACTTTGGCAACATTACCAGCAAAAAGGGAAAGGAACGTGACATTTTGTGTCTTGTGATTTAATTGAAAACACTCAACAGAATGCAATACATGTCTACGTTCCAAAAACATTAACGATTGAACACCAGCGATAGATTGTGACCAGGGTGTAAATCAGGGAGAGATTTCTAAAGTGTAGAATCAGAATGGCCTACAAATTATATATGTGCACTTTGAATATGTCAATAGTGAAATTCCACACGTCATATGACAACGCTCTCAAGTTGCCACATTAAAGTTTGTACAGTCATTAGAGCATGGTTTGTAATCAAATGAGTCATTATAGATTTGGGCACATAATTGTACACTGTGATGTAGGATACAGCAGCCCTAATATTAAAATTACAGCACAGATACACTGTTATACCTTGTATTGTTACACGTACAGTAGTTTTACAGATTAGAGCAATCACAGGGTGAGTTTACTTTAACATTAAGTGTTATTACAGTGTTTGAATCAAGAATGGGCAGTTCCAGCAGACATAGAGCTTAATGAGTGCTGAAAGTGACAGACATATTTTGGATTATTATGAATTAATCAGATAGGATGGTATAGGGTAAAGGGAATATAGTCAGTTTGAGGAGTAAGTGTTGGCAGACTCCTCAGAGTAGATGTCAACATATTTATTTAAAGGGGCATTCCAGACCCCTAAACCACTTTAGCTTGCTGAAGTACTTTATGTATGAAGAGTGTGTGTGTTTTTTTATTTTATTTCATTTTACAAAAAGTGCAGATTTTAATAGAATTTAGCACTATTATAAATTAAAGGAATACTATAGAGTCGGGAATGAAACAGGTATTCTTGACACTATAGTGCTGGTTTGGCTACTTGGGTCCACCCTCTCCCGGTCAGTGGCTCCATGACTGAGGCTCCAGAGGCTCCATGACTGAGATCAGCAATCTTAATTATTGCCTCCAATCCAATGCTTTTCCATAGGAAAGTATTGGGAGGCTTTTGTGCATGGGCCAATTAGCATCTTATCATAGAGATGCATTGAATCAATTTCATGACACAGGAAATACCTCTAGTGGCCATCTGAGTGACTGCCACTACAGGTGTTACTAAACACCAATGTAAACACTTTATTTACATTAAAAAACCTGCAGGGACAGGCTATAGACACCAGATCCACTACATAAGCCGTTGTGGTTCTTTTGACAATATTGGCCTTGAAACCTTGCTGTCAATCAGACAACCAAACCTGTTACTTCCTGGTTGTTTAGCTAAGCAGAGCTAAACTCAAGAGGCCATACAATTACCCAGAGTACCTGCCTGCAAATATTTCTCATTGAGCTTCACTGAGAAATCTGTAAGTGGACACCCAATTAAAAGTCTGAACTGGGTTAGAAGGGAAGGGCTTGCAAATGCTTAAGAGAAGACATCTGCAGCTTTTGCAAGCTGTGTTTGCAATAAAAAATAAATAAATAAAATGTCATGCATGTTTTTATTGGGTTTATATACTAAACAGATATATTTTTTTTTATTGCATTACTGAACCGCTGTAATCACAATTACACTATAAACACACATACACTAATAATATATGCAAATAAAAACATGGACTCAAACTGAAAATGCACACAGAACAAACATGCATTTGTATAACAAACACCATACATACAGATTGCTACTAAACAGCATATCAATTGTGAACCATAGGACATCTTAATGTATTAATTATATTGGACTTCAAAAAGGCCACAGTTAATTAGTGGATGAACATGTGATAACACAGTACATTTATCCCTACAAATACCATAGAAACATGATGTGCGCGAATTGTGTTTGATTTCAATAAATCTCTCCTAATTGAATCATTCAAAATATTCTTTCCTACAGCCCTTGAAAAGTGAATTTAATCTATTATCACTTGGCATTTGCACACCATGCTGATGTTTAAATTCATCATCCCAATCACATATTCTCCTTTTAACAACTATTGGTTCTGCTTGTCATCTTTACAATCAGGTGCATGACTACAGTGTGTTTTACTGCAAATTAGCCAATTATCCGACTGCCACAGTTGCCTCTTTACCTCTGACTAGCACATCTAATACATTGCTTGGCATTGAATACAATTTGACTTTAAGATTTCACTGTGCTTCTAAAAGTATAATCAGCGGAAACATTATTCCCGCTTAAGTAAAAGGCAAGCACTGTTTCTACATATTCAATCTGATGTGCTGTAGAATGGGCACTTTCATACGAAATAGATATCTCGGAACCATTTCCTGAAAATAACACAAACTGATACATATCACTGGATTGTTGGTTATCTTTTAGGGCCTTTATAATGGCAAACTATCCTGCTAAGCAAATGATGTTTCAGAAGCATTTTACATCTGTCTTACAACCTCTGTGTCTCTCCTACATTTCTAAGCTGGGTTTTATTATTATTACTTTTATTATTTATGAGGCATAAACTTGCAAAGAAACATTACACAATTTGTACATAGAAAAATGTATTACCTTTACTCTGAGCCGTGAAATAATTAAATACAGCAGCCTGAACATACTGACCTTAAGAAGACCTGAGAATACATATATTTATTTTTTGTTATACACATGCATAGATACATAGTGCTAGGAAATGAATTAAGGTTTTGCTATTGTAAGAGTTCACAATAGCATAGTAGGTTATTTGGTTGATATGGATAATACCCTCCAGAGTCAGGTGACAGAGTTATTCAATTTCCCAAAATATGTAGAGCAGATCACTAGGAGGGTATCTTGTAGTCTTCTTGGAGAATGTTTAGTTTCAGAAAGTGTTTAAAGCAGAGGAACGTTGGGGAGGTTTTGAGAGAATTAAGTATGGGATTACTGGTGCACAGGGAAAGACATCAGATAGAAGCGTGTGAAACAAGAAAAGATGCACAATGGGCAGAACAGCAAGTGTGGCTGGCTGTGTGCAAAGAGATAAGGGGATGTGTTTCGGTCAAGACACAACAGTTCTTCAAATGTATCTTCCAGTAGGAACATGTTTGAGTCTGTACTGCTTGTCGTAGGGTCATGTTTCTACTTGATACTGGTTGCGGTATTCTACTAAATGGAATGAAAACACACATACAATAATAGCAACAGTATTTAATAGCTTTTCCCCTTCTAATATGCATCAAGCAGGTGGTTACATAAGGAATAGAGGAAAGGCCAAACAACTTGTACTATATAAGAGTCTGTCAAGAGCTGACAGAGTGTCTTTGAGGTGCTTGCATATTCTCCACAACCTTCTACACAACCATGTCCAACTGGAAAGTTACTTTTATTTAATTTTAGGAGGTTTAAATAATTTTAAAGATATGTGATATGAGTCCCCGCCTGGATTTCTTCTTAAAAATTGCTAGATGTAGAAATTGGATAGAAGATGAATTATTTGGCATGCATCGGATAAAATATGTATCCAGTTGAGGCTTATATTACAACATTTCCTTTTTTAATGTCATGTCTCAACTGGGGTTACCCTTGTTTGCCTCTGAAGCTGTCAAACTTGTCTAGCTTGATATATTTTTATTGTATTGGACAGAGTAAAGGATGTAATAGTAACCCCAACACATGGAATTACTATAATATCAAACCCACATGCCGGAAAGCTTCAAGAAATTAAATTCCTACAATGCAACTCTTAACCCTAGACTGATCACGTATATAGAGAGATTTGTTCTGTCAGCATTCTGTGCCGTGTAATGCAGTGTATGGCATCTAGGACTCAATTTGCAGGTTGCCTTCATTTAATATGGACATGTGGGTAACAAGGTATCTATTTGATATGCACTGACAATGCAAGCAAGTCTAGGCACCAAGTTTGCATCTCAGATCTAAAACACAGAAATACTCAAACTGGGTCTGAAATTCCAATTTGGATATTTACTGGAGTCAATTCAGTATAAAATCTGCAGAGTAAGCCACAAATATGCAAATTCACTTTCTTGATATTAGTGCAATAGTTTCAATTAAAAAAACATAATAAAAATATATCATAATTCAATGGAGCAATGATACCTATGATGATAACAATGAGAATCAAAAAGGAATAACATATACTTCATTAGAATGACTATAAGACCTATAACTCCTCCTTGAATATCATGTGATCAACCTCCTACAACCAACTTAACCTCCTTAAGGGAGGTAAGCAATTATTGAAGAATTGCACATCTAGTGATTTTTCCACGTTCAACAGGCAAATAGTTATTGGGTTTTGATATTCAGAAACAAGAGGAACAATTAGGGTAGAATGAAATGTTAAATATAAAACGATTGTGTGAATTTTCACTTAGTCTGCACCTGTCAGTGGTATCCCATCACTACCCATGAGGAGAGAATGGGTTGCCTCTTTTAGATTGACATAGTCAGAAAAGGTTGACAAATGCATGTTGAAATTTGGAAGCTGAAAATAATCCGTAAAGAGTGCTGCAACATTTGTCTGTTGATCAGGGTTTAAATGTTTACAATGTTCTACAGAGACTTCTTTCTCCATAACATCAATGATCCTTGGGATGATAGTTGCTAAAACATGGCAAGCCACAGCAGTTCAATAACTAACTGAAAATTTTGGATTCATTATATATCCGAGCAGTGCAACAGTATGTTTGAAAAGTGATTTTTTTGTTCTGAGATTTAACACCGCAATCAAATACATGTGACTCCAATATGTACCATTTGACGGACCTGTCATTTATAGTTACCTCTAAGACGGTACTCATGGATCACAGTAGTAAACATACATTCATACACTGGTGAGAACTGAACATCAATGTATACTATGGATACACAGAATTCAACAAAATAAGCTTACACTTGCTATTTAACTTTAGAAATGTATTTTCGAAAGGTCTATGTTTTCTTAACCTATGTCTCGTCTCATGTTGCTTATCTGGTAACTCCATTTCTCCTGTATTTTATCATCTTGTTAGCACCAGTGCACTTCTTCTAGGTTACATTAACCAAAAAATTCCCATACGCTGGGGACTTATAGAAGCATTTACAAGACTGCAGCTGTAAGAGTTTATTGTTTCGTGCAATCAGAAGAAATGTACTGCTGCTTGGTGTACACACAGAAAGCAAATTGCCCATTCAAACAGCACAGAGATCAGGACTGTTTGCATGGTTTTATAAGCATAATCCAAGCACAATGTTGGGAATTGATTCATGAGGATTTTAATAACTATGTGCATGCACTGGGGATTTGCTGTGTTGATCACAGTGCATACGAAAGTTATACAACAGAAGGCCAATATGAGAGCAGCATAAGCAAGCATATAAGTGTACTATGACATGAAATGGGAAACCAATCACAACTTCTATGCCTTGAAATTTTGTTCTATTGTTTATTCTTCCACTATATTACAGGTACAAGCTTTTAATGCAAAACACATTTGGAAAGAAGAAAAAAAAACAAGAAAAAGCTTTAGAGTAATTCTATTTTAGCTTGTACAAATCACCCGCGGTTCTCACAATTCTGGTTTGTGAATATCTCGGTCAGTGGTTTCAACTATTATGAAGTATCTGCCTGTTTGTGAATAAAGGGAGTTAGCCTACGCTCTCCAAAGTGCCATGGTTAATAATAGTGGCACTACATAAACAATACCTACACGATTTCCCCAGAATTTGAAAGGCACGTGCCTTGCTGTCCTTAATTGCACTGTGGATTAGATTTAAAATCTAAATTTTAACAAGAATTAGGACTACATTTTTAAATTGCTACATTTTAGTGAGATTATCTTTCTGTTCTAACATTTCAATAGGATTACTTTTTTAAAATTTTGATCTCTCAGTGGTTATTTCAATTCCTTATTATTACTACCTTTATAATTTAAACTTACACGCTTGTAATTTAGGCACTTTTTTGCAGTCTAGTTTCTACATCTTGACCTTACAGAATGTGTAGTCTCCTTCATTGTTCATTGAGTAGTCCGTCCTACGGCTCACTGTACTTAGAGGGTCATCAGCCACACTTTACCCATGAGACCCACCATTGGTGAAACAACATATTTGAGGTTGCTGTATCTCTCACGCTGAGGGAACGTGCCAGCATTTTCAATTTGCACTGCAATTTGGGTGAGATCAGCCTAATGTGCAAATGATTCAGACTCTCCTTATAATGTAACAAGTGAGCTAATATTGGAAAATCTATGAGATAAAGGCAGGGGTCTACTGAAATACAAGCTGTTAGAATTGTTGTCCATTCTCTGTGTTCTCTTGTAATCGTTTTCTTTGGCTTCATATGACAGATAGTGTGCTCCAATTACTATTGTTTCTTATGGACACACCAGATTGTATTTTAACAATCTCTATATCAAATTTCAGATGAGTTATATGGTATGTTTCTGTGATTGCATTCCTATGATATATTAAATGATAACGGGGCAATATTTTGTATTTCTTTTTATTGACTGGTTCACCCAAGTCTAATACAAAATCCTTATTAGATCAAACTACAATTTACATAAAAAAATAGAATAGGAATATGAGGAATACAGCATGTTAAGTCAGAAGAGTAAAGTAATTTTAAGTAATAAGAAATTAAGTAGCCAAATGACTGAATATGTAAAACAGTCTACTAAACTGATAAGAGGTCTTCTCACAGAATTACTGAGTCATCCTTGAATATTAACCCCTTAAGACCAGAGGGCGTACTATTACGTCCTTTTTAAAGCGGCTCTAAATGCCACAGGACGTAATAGTACGCCCTCCGTTTTTTTTTCACTTACCCGGTCGCCGGCGATCCCACGCCGACGATCGCGGTTGGGGGGACTCCCAGGGAGCCCCCCGCGGCACCTCCGTCCTCTTCAGCCCCCCCCCCCCCCCCCCCCCGGGCCATGTGAGAGTGAGGTCCTTGCGAGGACTTCACAATCACATGGCCGGGATAGCTGGCTGCTGCATTGCCAGCAGGGGGACTAACTGTAATGACAGTTGGTCCCCCTGCTGGCTGGAAATTAAATTTAAATAAATTAAATCAGTGTAAAAAAATATATATATACTTAGATCATATATATATATATTATATATATATATATGATCTAAGTATATATATACCTATATACACACACACACACACTGTCTAGGTGTATTTTACTATTAATATATATATATAATTATATATATATATATATTATATATATATATTAATATCAAATTACACGTAGACTGATACTGATTAAATATATATATATATATATATATAATTATTGTTATATATATTTCCTGACCAATTCTACATGGCAGCATTTACTCTTGGGGTAGCTCCTCCCCTCACAGCAGAAAGGACAGGAAACAGAACTCTGAAACTGGTATATATAGATCCTCCCCCTACCCATCAGGCAGTCTTTTTTCCTGTCCTTCACAAGCAGTTTGGAAGGAGTCTGCTTATGCAGGCCAAGGTTTTCTTTTATGCTCACCAGGCTATATTTTTGTAGCCATGCCAGGGTTCAGCCTCTAAGCCCTGAAGACCCAGCAATACGCACTAAGATGAAAAGCTGCTACCCTGGGTACCCCCTTTAGTGACCGGGGGTTGGACCCAAACTCTCCCTGAAGGGGATGAAAATGGTCCACTGCATGCCAGGGTTCAGCCTCTTATCCCTGAAGAACCAGCAACAGGCCAGCTTGGGTACCCCCTAAAGGGATGTATGTGATCTACTGTATACATGAAGCCCAGCAAACAGCATACCGGTAAGAGTTTCCAGCCTGGGTACTTGCTTCAGCATCCAGGGGTCTGTCCTATCTCTCTTGGAAGTAATGACAGTTGTCCACTGCATATATGAGGCCCAGTTGAGTCTAAGCCTTTATCCCTGAAGACCCAGCAAACGGTACATGTGTAGGAGTTACCAGCCTGGGTACCTCCTTCAGCAATCAGGAGTCTAACCCATAACTCTCCCTGCCGGGGTATACCTATTATTTGTGTTCCACCTTGTATGGTGATGATGAATGGCATATGGGGTACAGATGGAAGCCTATAGTTTAAACAGTTTAGGCTGTCAGTTGTTCAAATCCCCATTTTTTCCGCTGAAACTCAGTCCTGCAACGGTTCAGGTGAGTGCATTAGTAGTTTGGATTAAAACTAGTATAGGCACCTGGGTCTCTGTTCTTTCAGTCCCTCCCAGCTGCTTATTTTAGGCTTCCTTCTAACAAATAGGTCACATTTAGGAGATTTGTGTGGTGAGCATTTTAGGTAAGTTTATATTGTTTGGTGCAGGTATATGTACCCAAAAGAGTGCTGATGATACAAGTATGCATTGGGCAAAGTAGTGCTGATAATGCAAAAAGAGTGCTGATAATACAAGGAGGCATTGTGCAAAGGAGTGCTGATAATGCAATGAGACGCTATGAAAAAGAGTGCTAATAATGGATATCCTGGCTGTACAAAGTCTGCTGGAATTCCACAGCCTGGGGTCAGAGGAATATCCAAGGTAAGAGAACCTTCCTGGGTGTCTGTTTGAAGTACACATATGTATATGACAGGTTTTGAAAAACCTAGCTCCAAGGCCACACACACACTTGTTTCTATCAAGGTATGTGGCATTGATTGCTGTTATCTGTGCATTATCACAAATAAACAGGCTTTTGCAGACATTGGAAGAATATGCTGCACAGGAGACCACCGGGCCTCAGTATCTGTACATGAACTGGTGGTGATACAGCATCGGTATGTTTCCACTACATGCTCTAATGTATGAACAGTGTGTGTCCGGTATATGCTCTAGGTATGAGTTGCTATGAGGACACGGCCTCAGTATTTGTATCCACTATATGCTCTAGGTATGGGTGTGGGGACATAGCCTCAGTGTAGGTGTCCGCTATATGCTCTGTGTATGAGTTACTGTGAGGACACTGCCTCAGTATATTTATCCACTATATGCTCTATGTATGAGTTACTGTGAGGACAAGGAGTTACTATGAGAACACAGCCTCAGTGTATGTATCCACTATATGCTCTATGTATGAGTTACTGTGAGAACACAGCCTCAGTGTATGTATCCACTATATGCTCTATGTATGAGTTACTATGAGAACACGGCCTCAGTGTATGTATCCACTATATGCTCTATGTATGAGTTACTATGAGAACACGGCCTCAGTGTATGTATCCTCTATATGCTCTATGGATGAGTTACTATTAGAACACAGCCTAAGTATATGTATCCACTATATGCTCTATGTATGAGTTACTGTGTGTACACAGCCTCAGTATAGGCACGGCATCAGTGTATGTATCCACTATATGCTCTATGTCAGGGGTAGGCGGCCTTCGGCGCTCCGGGTGTTGTGGACTGCATCCCCCATAGTGCTCTTACACCCATAATGCTGGCAGAGCATCGTGGAGGGTGTGGTCCGGGATGGCTGGGGTGCCGAGGGTTGCCTATGCCTGCTCTATGTGTTAGTTGCTGTGCGAGCACAGCCTAGGTATATGTACCCACTATAGGCTCTGTGTGAGTTACTATAAAGATGCTCTGTGTGTTATATTGGCTGTGTATGAGTTGATCTGAAGACTCTGCCTAAGTGTGTGTTCTTTATATGCTCTAAGTCGCTGTGAAAACTCAGCCTCAGTGTATGTCCTCTACATGCTCTATATGAGACATTGCTTCAGTGTATCTGTTCCCTATGTGATTGATGTATTAGTGGAAACACAATATGTGTGAATGATAAAGGGCACATCCGCTATATGAATCCAAGCTAATACTGGTTCTATGTCGGTTGTGAGTCGCAACCTCAGTATATATGACTGGTGTAATATGTGCATGAAGTTCGGTTAGAACACAGCCTCAATTTAGCTCATTCATATAATCTTAATATGTGTACAGGCATAGTGTCACTGTATATAGCAGAGGTAGGCTATGTATGATTTCTGTTTAAACAGACTCCGTATATGTAACTGATATATCTGTGCATAAGGTGCTGTTAGTAACTCTCACAATGTATGTGATTCATATAATCTGTATGCAGGTTGGTATTATTATATAACCCCAATTTATATACGGCATTGGTAGATTTAGTATATACGATTGATCTAAGGTCTGTTTTGCGCTGAAATGTAGCACTGCCCAGTTCTAGCAAATACTAATGCACTAGTAACTGGATAAGTAATTATTGCCTACTGTGGATTTTCGATTTCAATTTTTTAAATGAAGTAAATAAGGGAACATACTGCTGTTGGCTTTGTATTAGATTCCTTCTCCCACAGGTGTTTCAGGATAAGCAATTAACACATTTTTATCACTTCAGGTAGATTGCAGGTGTTACTGAACCTGTCTGAGTGCCTCTCCCAGGAGAGAAGGAGACCTGATTTTCCAAAATGAAGCATGGTACTGTTTCACAGAATCAATGTTAATTATTTTTATTTTTTTTGTGGGTGCACATCTATGTAATTATTCATGAGACAATAGATTTTCTATTACCAGGTATCCTCTCCTCTCTGTCCAAGATAGGGAATGTTTTTTTAATTGGTGACAGTGTTTTACCTTTAGATATATGCTGATTACTAATTCACAGCTAAGTAGATCATACTAGTTGCAAGAGTACAAATTGGGCTAATAATTGATCTCACAAGTAGGTAACGCTGAAGCCATTACCTGATTTAAAAGCTGTTCATATTGTTTTTTTCTCTCACCTGGTCATAACCTTTTAGTCTTTAAATCTGAATTCATTTCCTTAAAGCATAAATCTTATTATCTTTTATCCCTTGGGGTCCTGAAAGATTGGCAATCCCTTTCGTATATGTCAGGAGTGTCATGCTTCTGGTTCTTAATGTGTTAATGATCAGAATCTTCTGACCAATTCCCCTGTTGTGAAGGGGAACATTATACATTCCTTTCTGCAATAATGGTATTATTTTAGGCTCATATGCTCAGGTAACTTTGATGCTGTGGATTGCATGTATTTTAAGGTCTTTCCAGTCCCCAGTCCTTCCTACCAGGTTTTCTATTTTAGGTAAAAATTCACCTGCTACCTGAACAATAGTGGAAATCCCTAAACAGGTTCTGTAATTGCGACCAACCTGTGGATTATATGTTTGGATTGGGGTTGATATCTTGCAGATATAACAAGCTGCTTATTATCACCATAGGCTCTGCCATAAGTCCTTCTTCACTGTCTGAGGATAAGGTAAGAGGAAGTATGTGGTTGTTCTCCTAGGGATAATTGAATATCTTCTACTGCCCTGCTTATTGTGTGTCTGTTGCCACAATGTATAATGTGCCTCTGGTTACCACCTTCCCATCAGTATCTTGCCTAATATGTGTGTGTATATTTTCTATTACCATGTATATCTTACTTATGTTGCACAACAGTCTCTAGTAAATGTGATTAAACTGTTTGGCATAACCTGTACTATTTTACAAATATAGGTACTGACATGGTTAGCCTCCTTATTGATTATTAGTTGCCACAAATTCTATGGTTATACCGATATTTCTTTATTTTCCTCAACTAATCTGTATATGGTTCATCTTGCCTTTTGCCTAGTAATGTGATTAGTTTATCTCCTGTGGCTGATCATTGCTGTATCAATTCGTCCACTGTGTGAGGTTGTGAATCTAAATTTAGCAACATCGGGTAATTGTTGCAGTGTTTTAATGACCGACTCTTATTTCTCTACTAGGCTCTGCCCCTTTCTGACAGGCAGGTATTGATTTGTTCCTGTTGCTTCAGGTAAGTAGTTCACAAGGCAAGAGGAAGCGGTGTGAATCGTCTTTATTAAATACATCCAGAAAGTAGTAAGATTCTCAGTGTTATTCTCCCCATGTTTAATAGCATGGGGTCTCCGTTCTCATCCAACATTTATCTGCGTGTTACAGTATGATCACTGGAAGTTATGCCTTTGAGGTTTTGATTTGATGATATCAATTCGGTTTTATATCAGTAACATTTTTCTTCTCTAGTTTATGCTTTTATGGCCTTAATTCCTATCTGACTCTATATCTATTCAGGATATTTCTGGTATTGAATGCCAGGAGGTTGCTGACCTTGCAGCCTCTAGGGGAAATTTGTCTTGTCTGAGCAGATTTTTATGACAATTTCCTATTGATTCTTGTTTGGCTTTGTAAAGTCTTCTACGGTTTATACAGCTCAATAATGGTTTTATAGCTATTGGCTGTTTTTGAACTCTGTCCCTCCCTCTATGTATTGCTTGGGTATTCCCCAAGAGTAAATGCTGCCATGTAGAATTGGTCAGGAAAATGGAAAATTCCTTCATACTTACCGTAATTTTCATTTCCTGATAATTATACATGGCAGCATTACGGTCCCACCCATATACTATAGGAGGTGAAGCTAGTTGCAAAGACTGCCTGATGGGTAGGGGGAGGATCTATATATACCAGTTTCAGAGTTCTGTTTCCTGTCCTTTCTGCTGTGAGGGGAGGAGCTACCCCAAGAGTAAATGCTGCCATGTATAATTATCAGGAAATGAAAATTACGGTAAGTATGAAGGAATTTTCCATTATTTATATATAATATAAAAAAATATGTAAATACGTAAAACAATAAAATTAAAAAAATAATTAAAAAATATATAGATGTGTTTTATTTCATTCTAACTGTATTGTGATATTAATATATATATATTTATATCAAAATACATGTAGAACGAAATAATAAATATATCTATATACATAAATATATACGTATATATCACTATATATATACCTATATATAAATACAAATATCTTAATTTTTTTCATATATATATGTATATATACACATATGTATATATATATATATATACATATATTAATTCTACACATATATTTATGTAATAATTTTACATAATTAGGTATCCTTATTAATTACAATTAGCGGGACCTGCCTGACAACCCATGCCGAAAGTATAGGGAATTTAATTTGCTAGCACTATATTCAACCCTATAACTTTCCAAGACACCATAAAACCTGTACATAGGGGGTACTGTTTTACTCGGGAGACTTTGCTGAACACAAATATTAGTGTTTCAAAACAGTAAAATGTATTACAACGATGATATCGCCAGTAAAAGTGACGTTTTTTGCATTTTTCACGCACAAACAGCACTTACATGGACGATATTATTGCTGCAATACTTTTTACTGTTTTTACTTTTTACTGTTTTGAAACACAAATATTTGCGTTCAGCAAAGTCTCCCGAGTACAACAGTACCCCTCATGTACAGGTTTTATGGTGTTTTCAAAAATTACAGCGTCAAATATAAGGCTTGTGTTTCATTTTTTTCACATTAAAATTCGCCAGATTGCTTACGTTGCCTTTATGACCCTATGGTAGCCCAAGAATGAAAATTAAACCTATGATGGCATACTATTTGCAATAGTAGACAACCCAAGGTATTGCAAATGGGGTATGTCCAGTCTTTTTTAGTAGCCACTTAGTCACAAACACTGGCCAAAATTGGCGGTTTTTGCATTTTTCACACACAAACAAATACTAACGCTAACTTTGGCCAGTGTTTGTGACCAAATGGCTACTAAAAAAGACTGGACATACCCCATTTGCAATACCTTGGGTTGTCTACTATTGCAAATGGTATGCCATTATGGGTGTAAATTTATTTCCTGGGCTACTATACAGTCTCAAAGGCAACGTAACCAATCTGGCGAATTTTAATTTCAAATGTAACACGCTATATTTGACCCTGTAACTTCCCAAAACACCATAAAACCTGTACATAGGGGGTACTGTTTTACACGTGAGACTTTGCTGAATACAAATATGTGTATTTTATTGCAGTAAAAGCAAACAGTATTATGACATTGACAGTTAAAATGTAGAACTAAAAAAAAAAATTACATTTTTTTCATATTCAATTATGTTTCATAGCTAAATATTTGATATTAAATGAAAGCCCTGTTTCCCCTGAATAAAATGATATATAATAAGGGGGGGTGCATTTAATATGAAAGAGGTGAATTACGGTTGGACAGACATATAGCGCAAATGCCAGGTTTTGTTTACATTTTGTTTCGTTCACAACTTGTACATTTGTCTCAGTCCGTAAGGGGTTAAAATACGAGGAAGCTTTCAAAATTAGACAACAGAACTGGGAAACTTACAGCCCTGTAATTTATTACATAATACGATGTAGTTAAATGTTTGAAATCGCAATCAATGTACATTGAGATTTTTCAGGGTATAATTATTCCCAATTTGGCACATTTTCTACTGTCTCCCAATCAGGGCACGGATACATTTGTCCAGCTCTTTCTATTTACAAAGATTTTGCTGGCCGATAAAAGCCAATATGTAGTATTGGTTTTATTGAATGAAAATCATGAAGAGGACAGCAATGTGTCTATCCCACATTTTCTGACTCTGATTATAAATGTTATGCATTATATTTTGCTGGCCGATAAAAGACAATATGTAGTATTGGTTTTATTGAATGAAAATCATGAAGAGGACAGCAATGTGTCTATCCCACATTTTCTGACTCTGATTATAAATGTTATGCATTATATTTTGCTGGCCGATAAAAGCCAATATGTAGTATTGGTTGTATTGAATGGAAATCATGATGAGGACAGCAATGTGTCTATCCCACATTTTCTGACTCTCATTATAAATGTTATGCACTATATTTTGTTGGCCTTACAATCCATCAGTATATCTCATATGTTAAAAGTAGTTCCCTGGTGATTCATAAACGTCCCTTCGCAAACTTATTTAGGTCCACTTTCTTCTAAAGGATATGGAGTTTGCTTTGCCCGTTGAAATAATTGTGACGCCCTTCGCCATTATCCATTCTTTGCTTGAAACTAACATTTTCCTAATATTCTTCAAAAAAAAGTATACTGTGAACCAATTCTAAAACCTCATTTACTGTACACTATACAAATTATTCTATTATTGTTTTATTTTATTTTTTATAACTTGTTCGTTCCGTCACAGTTGTCAATATGAAATTGATTAATACGCTTTCATTTAGCATATATATTTATATAACAATAACAAAAACATAATAACTTGTATAGTGTACAGTAAATGAGGTTTTAGAATTGGTTTACAGGATACTATTTTTGAAGCATCTCATAATAAACCAGGTATTAAAAAAAAATAAAAAAACTTGCACAAATGGTTTAACCCCTTAAGGACACATGACATGTGTGACATGTCACGATTCCCTTTTATTCTAGAAGTTTGGTCCTTAAGGGGTTAAAAGAGGAATGCTATTCCAGCTATTCCCCACAATCTGATATAAAACACATCAGGCTACTTACGTTCGGGTTATTTAACAACATTTTGCAAGGCTCACATGCATTCCTCCATTGGAAGTTGTCTACATGGGGGACACTAGACATCATACATACTGCGGACTATATGACAGTTTACTGATGTCCCATTTTGAAATAAAATATTGAACAATATTCAATCTAACAAAAATGGAATAAAATATTTATTTTATGAATTCTCAAAGAAAATAAAACCACAAAAAAAGTTAGAAACAGTACAAAAAAAGCATTGTTTTTGGAACGTAATAAGATGGAGGAATTTTATGACTGATTTACTCCAAATACAATTTTGTTATAAACTAATCCAGAAAATGCTAATTTTACTAGTCTGCCACTCTGCACTATTTTAAATTGTAAGTCTGGATATAATTACTGTAACGGAACGCAGTATATTAGTCCACGATATCCGTTGGTATCCTCAGGAAATCCACAGTCAAGACAGAAAGCACGGCAATATTCCCCATCCTCCCAATAACCGGACGAAACACAGTTTGGGAGTCAACTAACTCGCTTTATTCACAGACTTCCGTATTTATGCAGTTCCCCGTGCAAGGGGTTTCCTTACAGTTATTACAGGGGATTTCTCCCATCAGGCATTGCAATTATCCCAACAGGCATTGCTGCACGAGGGGGATACTCCCACTAAAATGGACGATTAAGTGGATTATCCCCTCGTGGAGCAAAACCGACAATTTATACAGAAATCTGTAGTTTATCCATTACAGCTCGCTTTTAGATGAATGACCGTTCGGTAGATAGCTGGGGTCGGTGGGCACATTTAGTGAGAATACCGCTCCGATCCCAGCTAAATTAACCGAACGCCGCACAAAATACATCCAAACAGGGAATTCGGTCTAAAAGTACCGAATATATATGGGGCACATAATGTACTAAACGCGGTACTCCACACCGCTCTGGAAGTCCAGCGGTGTTCGAATCATTGAGTAGCCGTTTTCGGTTCCAGGCTCTCGACGACCGAACACCGCTGCAGAGACAAAGGATCCAAGATGGCCGACCGCCGCATGGTCGGTAGCCGATCGGCGGCCACCAAGGAGAGCCTTTAAATACCGATTGCACCCGGAGTGCAATCGGTTACTTGGTGCCACACGACTGGTGAAGGTGTGGTCTATTTGGGGAGCCCATATTCGTACGGCGAACGGCTGTACATAGCATTATCACAGGTAACAACTTGCAGTATACATTCAGCCTATGGACAACATACGATACATATAAGTCAGAAGTGGCTGGGTTTGCCACAATGCTCCCCCAGAACCAAGCCGGCATACACAGTCTGATCCCAACGGATCGGCTTGGGGATGTCCGGGGGAGTACTCACAGATCATTTTTCTAATTCTGTTTGTCTGGATAACCCGTCGGCGTTACCGTTTTGTTTTCCTGGTCGGTAGTGGATGGTAAAGTCAAAGGGCTGCAGCGCCAAACTCCAGCGCAGCAGCCTGGCGTTGTCTCCAGATACACGGTTTAGCCATACCAACGGGTTATGATCTGTGAGTAAGGAAAAAGGTTGTCCATACAAATACGGCTGTAACTTTTTAAGGGCCCACACCACGGCCAGGCATTCTTTCTCAATGGCGGCGTAGCTTACTTCGCGGGGTAATAACTTGCGGCTTAAGTAGGCTACGGGATGTTCTCCGCCATCGGCTCCCACTTGGCTCAGCACTGCCCCCAATCCAAACATTGAAGCGTCTGTGTGGACAAGAAATCTTTTAGTTGGATCAGGAGCCATCAACACAGGAGCATTAGTTAGTGCGGTCTTGAGCTGTTGGAATGCCTGCTCACACTCTGGGGCCCAGACAACCAGTCGGGGAAGGTTCTTTTTGGTCAGGTCCGTCAGGGGTTTGGCCAGGGTACTGTAGTCGGGTACAAATTTCCTATAATACCCTGCAGTCCCTAGAAACGCTAGCACCTGGGTTTTGGTCCTGGGGGTAGGCCACTTGGCCACGGCCTCAATTTTGGCTGGCTCGGGTCTCTGCTGCCCACACCCTACTCGGTGTCCTAGGTACTGCACCTCGGCCATCCCTATGTGGCACTTACTCGGTTTCAGCGTTAACCCCGCTCCCCCAATACGATCTAGGATCGCCCCTATATGTTGGAGGTGATCCTCCCAAGTCTGGCTGAAGATGGCTATGTCGTCCAGGTAGGCACAGGCATAGTCCTGGAAGCCGTCCAGTAGTCGATCTACCATCCGCTGAAAAGTAGCCGGAGCGTTTTTCATCCCGAAGGGCATGACCTTGAACTGGTACAGGCCAAACGGGGTGACAAACGCCGACTTGGGGATGGCATCATCGGCTAAAGGAATCTGCCAGTATCCCTTACATAAGTCAATTGTAGTGAGATACTGGCCCCGTGCCATTTTATCTAGCAGTTCGTCTATACGGGGCATCGGGTAGGCGTCAGACACGGTCTTGTCATTCAGCCTCCGGTAGTCAACGCAGAATCGGGTCGTGCCGTCCTTTTTAGGTACCAGGACTACCGGCGATGCCCAGGGGCTATCGGAGGGCTCGATAACCCCTAACTGCAGCATCTCATCCAGCTCGGCCTTCATATGAGTCCGGACCGATTCCGGGACCCTATATGGGGCCTGCCGCATAGGTAGCTGTCCCGGGGTTTCAACCCGGTGGGTGGCCAGCGGAGTGTACCCAGGTACATTAGAGAACGTAGCCCCTTTAGCTACGATCAGCGCCTGTATCTGGGCACGCTCACGAGGGCTTAGCCGCTCCCCCAGTTGAACCCCCCGGGAGGGCTCTACCGGCTCTTCCTGTTCTAGCAGATCAGGTAATGGTAAGTTCTCCTGATCTTCCATGGCTGAGGCACAGATTGCCGTCACATCCTCTATCCGCTCGTGGTAGGGTTTGAGCAGGTTGACGTGAAGCATGCGTCTCTTCCCTACCCCGGAGCAGGGGCCAATCACATAGGTAGTGTCGCATCGCTGCTCCACTACCTGGTATGGGCCTTGCCAGATGGCCTGCAGCTTATCGGCGCGGACAGGTTTTAAAATTAAAACCTTCTGCCCCACTTGAAAGCTGCGGTCTCTGGCTCCCCTATCGTACCATCGCCGCTGACGTTGTTGGGCCGCCTGGAGGTTGGTGTGTACGGCCTGGGTTAGCGCCTCCAGTCGGTCTCGGAACTCCAGTACGTACGATACTATAGGGGTTTCGCTAGCGATACTCTCCCCCTCCCAGTGCTCCCTAATTAAGTTTAAAGGTCCCCGTACTCTCCTCCCGAACAGTAGTTCGAATGGGGAGAACCCGGTCGATTCTTGGGGAACCTCTCTATACGCAAAGAGCAGGTGAGGTAGAAACCTCTCCCAGTCTTTGTGGGTCTCCCCGAACGTCCGAAGCATCTGCTTCAGCGTCCCATTGAAGCGTTCACATAGTACATTGGACTGGGGGTGGTAGGCTGAATTGACTATGGGCTTAATGCCACACACTTTCCACATCTGTTGGGTAACCTCAGCAGTAAATTGGGTGCCCCGGTCAGATATTATCTCCTGGGGGAACCCTACTCGGGAAAATACTTTTATGAGAGCTTCCGCCACGGTTTCAGCGTGAATGTTAGAGAGGGCTACCGCTTCGGGATATCGGGTGGCGTAGTCCACCACAGTTAAAATATATTTCTTCCCCGAAGGACTGGGTTTTGGCAGGGGCCCTATTATATCGACTGCGACCCTGCTGAAGGGTTCGGCGATAATGGGAAGGGGACATAACTTGGCCTTGTGGCGATCCCCTCGTTTTCCTACTCTCTGGCAGACGTCGCAGGACGTGCAATATTGTCGCACATCCTGTGAGATTCCGGGCCAGAAAAACGCGTGCGTTAGGCGGTACCGGGTACGGGTCATCCCTAGGTGCCCTGATAAGGGGATGTCATGAGCAATTCTGAGCAGCTCCTGCCTATACTTCCGAGGTACCACTAGTTGTTTGTTCGTTAAGGTGACGGACCCCCCCACGTCCTTGGCCGTGACACGGTACAGTAACTCTTTTTCCCACGTGAAATGCTCCCCCTCTAGCCCGGCCTGGACAGCTTGTGCCCGGTCCCTATAGACTTGTAGAGTGGGATCGGTCTGTACTTCGGTGATAAAGGTAGTCGGGGTATCCCAGGATATGTAAGTCGGGTGAGGGTCGTGGTCTCTTACCTGAGCCTCAGAGTGTATCGGTGTAGCCGTGGTGCGTGCCTGTTGCCGTGTGGTTACCGGATGGGCTTCCTGGTAGGGTGCCTGAGGAACAAAGGCAGAGGTCATCTGACCCAAATCATTCCCTAACACAACATCTGCAGGTAAGTTCTGCATTAGTCCCACTTCTATTGTCCCCTCTCCCGCACCCCAGTTCAAATGTACTTTCGCCGTGGGTAGCCGGTATACAGCTCCCCCGGCTACCCGAACGGCCACTGATCCGCCGGTATGCGTGCCCTCCGAAACCAAATGGGGGGCTACCAGGGTTAAGGTAGCTCCCGAATCTCGCAGACCCTGCACTTCGGTTCCCTCCAGAGTTACTAGTTGTCGGTGATGTTGCCGGTTATCAGTGGCTCGGACCGACATGACCTCGTGCAATATGCCCAGAGGTTCCTCCGCCTGCACACTCCATACATCCTGAGTGGCGGGGTCCCTCTGGTAATGGTGAGCAGCCGCCCTGGGTGCGGGGTTTGGACGGCCCTGATTCCAGGCGGGCCGGCTGCGATTCTGGTTGCACTCTCGGGCCATATGCCCCCATTGTTTGCAGGAATGGCATTGGATGTTTGCCCGCCCGTTGTATCTGGACGGTGGCGGTATCTGTCCTTGGGAGGGACGGAACGGGGCAGCGGTGGGTGCTAGGGGTGTTGTAGCGCTAGGTAGTCCTGGGGGTCGGGAGTAGCTTTTGGCTACGGGTCCCTGGGGTCTCCGGGCATCGAAATGTTGATCGGCCAATCTAGCCGCTTCCGTTAGGGTAAGGGGTTTCCTATCCCGTACCCATTCTTGCGTCTCCGGGGATAGTCCATTAAAAAATTGTTCCAGCAACATCAGCTGGCGCAATTCCTCCATGGTGGTGGCGTTGCTGGCCTGGATCCACCCTTGGGAGGCTTGATCTAATTTGTGTGCCCATTCGGCGTGCGAATCTCGCTCTGGTTTGCGTAAGTGTCGGAACTTGCGCCGGTATGCCTCCGGGGTAATGGCATACCTCTCCAAGATTGCACGCTTTACTTTGGCATAATCTTTGCTGTCCTCACTGGGTACAGCACGGTACGCTTCGGCTGCCCGACCTGCTAGTTTGCTTGCTAGCAGTTGCACCCATACGGACCGTTCTAGCTCATGCAGATCACCCAGTCTTTCAAAGTCCTGCAAGTACCCGTCTATCTCGTCCTTTTCCTCGCAAAAAGCCCTGAAGGCCTGGTACGGGATCTTGGGCTTTACTGGGTTGTAGAGTGACCCTGGGTTTGACTCGGTTCGAGCCAGGGTGTGTTGCGGGCTGTGTGCCATAACGTATTCCTGCACATTTGCCATTACCATATTTAACATGGCATCTGATACCGGTTGCGGCAAAAACGCTAGCCTGGTCCTCATCTCTCTTTCATAGAGTGTTTCCTCCATAACTACCGGGGGGGTAGCGCTGCGGGCTTGGTCTCCCTCCATCAGCTCGGCAATGATCGTCGCCTTGTTTTTGCTGCTGGCTACTTTCCCTCTGGCTTCCAGTAGTTCCTTTAACGTCTGTCGCTTTAGTATGGTATAGTCAATCTCCATACGAATTGCCTTTGCTTTCCTCGTTCGGTAGTTCCAGTTACACGAACTCTGTTTTTCGGCTGTAAGGTTCGGATCCCGTCGCTTGCCACCAATTGTAACGGAACGCAGTATATTAGTCCACGATATCCGTTGGTATCCTCAGGAAATCCACAGTCAAGACAGAAAGCACGGCAATATTCCCCATCCTCCCAATAACCGGACGAAACACAGTTTGGGAGTCAACTAACTCGCTTTATTCACAGACTTCCGTATTTATGCAGTTCCCCGTGCAAGGGGTTTCCTTACAGTTATTACAGGGGATTTCTCCCATCAGGCATTGCAATTATCCCAACAGGCATTGCTGCACGAGGGGGATACTCCCACTAAAATGGACGATTAAGTGGATTATCCCCTCGTGGAGCAAAACCGACAATTTATACAGAAATCTGTAGTTTATCCATTACAGCTCGCTTTTAGATGAATGACCGTTCGGTAGATAGCTGGGGTCGGTGGGCACATTTAGTGAGAATACCGCTCCGATCCCAGCTAAATTAACCGAACGCCGCACAAAATACATCCAAACAGGGAATTCGGTCTAAAAGTACCGAATATATATGGGGCACATAATGTACTAAACGCGGTACTCCACACCGCTCTGGAAGTCCAGCGGTGTTCGAATCATTGAGTAGCCGTTTTCGGTTCCAGGCTCTCGACGACCGAACACCGCTGCAGAGACAAAGGATCCAAGATGGCCGACCGCCGCATGGTCGGTAGCCGATCGGCGGCCACCAAGGAGAGCCTTTAAATACCGATTGCACCCGGAGTGCAATCGGTTACTTGGTGCCACACGACTGGTGAAGGTGTGGTCTATTTGGGGAGCCCATATTCGTACGGCGAACGGCTGTACATAGCATTATCACAGGTAACAACTTGCAGTATACATTCAGCCTATGGACAACATACGATACATATAAGTCAGAAGTGGCTGGGTTTGCCACAATTACTATGCTAGAAAATGTCTCTGTAAGCTCTATAGGATTTATGTGGGATTTAAAGCTTAAAGCGATATAACTTGGAAGAGACTGTGATATTTTACCTGTTAATATTTAAAATCAAATAAAAGTGTGTTTTCAAATTGTCATCATATGGAATATTACCGATATCAACAAGAACAGCATTTGTGACTTTTTGTTTAACATATTTCATACAAAAGGGAATTGAATCATTTTATAGCACTAATTTGATTTAAATCCACACCAACTCAAGGATTGTAGAAGGTCCATAGCAAAACCAAACCTTGGGCCAGGTCCATGATTTGTGGAGGTTGCAAGAGACAGATTGGATTTTCATAAAAGTTTAGGTTGATAAATGGAAAGATTCTTGTAGATAGAGAATAATATCAATTTCTTAAATACTTAACAAAAAATACCACAAAGGCTGTTTCTGTCCTTTGAATTTAATGTTTTCTAAAGCTGTGCAGTTAATAACATACTTACACAGCACACGTACAGTGGCTTCTCTCATAGAGGATACAAAAGAATATGAAATAATTGGCTACAAAACACTGAACAAATATTTGCTGTGGAGTCCGGTTAGCAATCATCAACATATGCATGAATCCAAACTCTGTTCATTCTCTTGAAGTTGGAGGTTAATTGTGACCACAAATCTTGTAGGTATGGGAGTTTGAAAGATGAAGAATGTTTGATGGCACGGAAATGGGAAATGCTGGGTGTGTTCGAAAATAGTCACAAAAACAGGTCAGATTTTTTAAGAAAATAAATGTATTTTTCTTTTTTCTACTGTTTTTTTCTACTGTTTCTAGTATTTCCTGTTTTTAAGTCAGCATATGGATTATCTAGACTTGGGTACAGTAAATTGAAGATTTTTGAGAGAAAAAACCCACACATATACAGGATCTCACAAAAGTGAGTACACCCCTCACATTTTTGTAAATATTTTATTATATCTTTTCATGTGACAACACTGAAGAAATGACACTCTGCTACAATGTAAAGTTGGAAGTGTACAGCCTGTATAACAGTGTAAATCTACTGTCCACTCAAAATAACTTGACACACAGCCAATAATGTCTAAACCGTTGGCAACAAAAGTGAGTACACCCCTATCTGGAAATGTCTAAATTGGGCCCAATTAGCCATTTTCCCTCCTCGGTGTCATGTGACTCAGTGTTACAAGGTCTCAGGTGTGAATGGGGATCAGGTGTGTTAAATTTGGTGTTATCACTCTCATACTCTCTCATACTGGTCACTGGAAGTTCAACATGGCACCTCATGGCAAAGAACTCTCTGGGGATCTGAGAAAAAGAATTGTTGCTCTACATGAAGATGACCTAGGCTATAAGAAGATTGCCAAGACCCTGAAACTGAGCTGCAGCATGGTGGGCAAGACCATACTGCGGTTTCACAGGACAGGTTACACTCAGAACAGGCCTCGCAATGGTCGACCAAAGAAGTTAAGTGCACGTGCTCAGAGTCATATCCATAGGTTGTCTTTCGGGAAATAGACGTATGAGTGCTGCCAGCATTGCTGCAGAGGTTAAAGGGGTGATCAGACCATACGCAGCACACTGCATTACATTGGTCTGCATGGCTGTCACCCCAGAAGGAAGCCTCTTCTAAAGATGATGCACAAGAAAGCCCGCAAACAGTTTGCTGAAGACAAGCAGACTAAGGACATGGATTACTGGAACCATGTCCTGTGGTCCGATGAGACCAAGATAAACTTAGTTGGTTCAGATGGTGTCAAGCATGTGTGGCGGCAACCAGGTGAGGAGTACATAGACAAGTGTGTCTTGCCTACAGTCAAGCATGGTGGTGGGAATGTCATGGTCTGGGCCTGCATGGGTGCTGCTGGCACTGGGGAGCTAAAGTTCATTGAGAGAACCATGAATGCCAACATGTACTGTTACATACTGAAGCAGAGCCTGATCCCCTCCTTTCAGAGACTGGGCCGCAGGGAAGTATTTCAACATGATAACGACCCCAAACACACCTGAGATGACCACTGCCTTGCTAAAGAAGCTGAAGGTAAAGGTGATGGATGGCCAAGCATGTCTCCAGACCTAAACCATATTGAGCATCTGTTGGGCATCCTCAAACGGAAGGTGGGGGAGTGCAAAGTCTCTAACATCCACCAGCTCCGTGATGTCGTCATGGAGGAGTGGAAGAGGACTCCAGTGGCAACCTGTGAAGCTCTGGTGAACTCCATGCCCATGAGGGTTAAGGCACTGCTGGGAAATAATGGTGGCCACACAAAATACTGATACTTTGGGCCCAATTTAGACATTTCCCCTTAGGAGTGTAATCACTTTTGCTGCCAACGGTTTAGACATTAATGGCTGTGTGTTGAGTTATTTTGAGGGGACTACAAATTTATACTGTTATACAGGCTGTACACTTACACTTACTACCGTATATGATAGACAGCCACTAGAGGAGGACTTAACCCTGCAAGGTAATTATTGCAGTTTATAAAAACTGAAAAAAACTACACTTGCAGGATTAAAGGTGATTGGAATTGGCACCCAGTCCACTCCAATGGGCAGAAGTGGTCTGGGTTTCTGGAGTGTCCATTTAATGTTGAACAAAAAATCTGCACACCAGTCAAGCCATAAGACTTGCTTTTCCCACAGAAATCACAAATCTGCAGTGATGTTACTACCGCAAAGATTCTGGGTGGGCATATGCAAATTAGTTTAACAAAGAATCACATTTTTGCCTCATTCCATTTTAAACATGGATTCCTTTGAGCTTTGAAACACAACTTGGGAAAAGATGCAAAGCCAGTGAACCACTCATGGACAGCTGTTTCATAGTCAATGCAAATCATCAGCATGAGGTTGGTTGCTGGCTTGCTATTGAGGCTTGGCAGTACTGTGTACAGTGACCATCCATGTTGTTTATTTAGTGTATGGGGTAACAACATTAGGGGCTATATACCACATCTTTTTAGGCCAGCCAAACTTTAGCAGTAACAATTAAGTGGAAATACACATAATATATCACATTTCTGTTATGCCACAGATGTATCACAGAGTGTCTCTTTACCTAACAATATGAAAATTCCACAATCGTGTTCGTGACAGAAGCTCATGTGCCATGGCCTTTTGAAAAGGCTTGAGGGCCAGTCTCTGAGCCACATACTGTGGACCCGGTTCTAAGAGCCCCTGTGAGGGGCTTGTGACGGTAGCAATTGAAAAACAAATTATTCATTGTTACGCGATAATTTTGTAGTGCTCTCTGCTGACTGAATGGAAGCATACAATTACATATTGCTGGTATGCAAATGAGAGCAACAAAATACATTGATAAATGTATTTATTGTTGCTTTTTATTTTGCTTGAAAATATTACTTCTATGATATAGTTCATGTATTAAGTATTATTTAGCATTCTACAATGTTCTGTATATTTGTATTTTAAAAGTCCGACACCATATGTTTAAGGACTAGTCTCCAAAAGCTAGTCCTTGCCCCAAAATAAGGACGTGTGTTCGTTCCATTGGGAACTGTGTCCTGTGTGGTATGTTCAGGTTACCCAGTAACATTAGTCTTCAGACCTGTAAGCTGGCTGCATTGGTCCCCGATTTCCAGGATGTGTTAAACAGATATAGGCATGAGAGCCACAAATGTCTTTTGTAAAGGCAGTAGCTGATCACACTGTAGACAGAGGTGTGGAGGAACCGTGATCTAGTGCATGTACAATAAGGTGCCACAGCCAACTCTCCACATTGCACAAAATGATGACTGTTCCCATTAGCCACCTAGAGTGGTATGAAATTGAGGATGCAATTCCACCTTTTGCGAAGATTAGCAACTACATAAGACAAATTGGTTCCTATTTTATAAGCTCAAAAGTGACTTCAAAGCAATAACTTGTTTAAAGTAGAATTGTCACATCCCGGGATTTTGAGTATTATGTTTATTCACACATAGAGAAATCCACCCAGCTACCTCCTTCTTGGCTCCCTACTAATCATTGTTATAAGCTCAACCCTCTTCTGTCACTAAACTGGTCATAATTAGTATTCTTTGTGTTTATTCTCCTCCAATGCAACAAGTGCCCTGGCTGTGCCAGACCTGAACTGGATTTTGATGTCAACTGCAAAATATTTATATTTAGGCAAAGGAAAACAGAGTCTAACATGGGAAAGTGGGTAACCTACATTATATGTTATTTTAATGTTTTGTTTAATTATGTAACTTAAAAAAAAAGTATGGTATTGGTTACACTTTAATTCACCTTTATTGTGAAAAAAATACAACCACGTCTTGCAAAAGCATCATGCTTTGCACAGCACATACATCAACACGTATATAGCTTTCGCGTGAGAAAATAAGCTTTTTGAGACCTACTGACACTTCCAATTAAACTCATGTCCAATACACATTACATATCTGTGACTTGTCATTTTATAATACTGATGTATGGCCCTTGTGTACATTCTTTCAAAAACAGCCCATCACTCTATTTACAATAACATTTTACAAGTCTCTATATGTGAACGTTAACAAATGGAAATCCTGATAATGCACTGTATATTCCACATCTTTAATAAATAAACAGCATACAGATGGAAAAGTTAGAAGAGCTGACACGTATAATCCGTCTGAAAAATGCATTTAAATAAGCCAAAGAGAAGATAAAGTAAATATCCACGAACTTTACGTCTTTCAGCATAAATTACTTGGGGCAAAAACATGGTGTTCAATCCTTGGAAACATTATTACAAGCAGAATTATAGGACTAAAAGCTGTGTTGAGAATTCAGAAAACGTAAACAAGTTTGGCAGTTACCTACTCAAATAGGAGTTATAATTGAGTATCATGACAAGCATCAAGCGGTCACATCTCTCTTACACAATATACATTATTTAGAGGGACACTACAAGCAACATAACCACTAGAGTGCTTATGCCAAGCATCATAACCTCTACAGTGTTTAGTGTCTCTTTAACTGTTTAATGGCATTGAAGAAGGCACTTAAAGGAACACTGTAGCATTATGAATATAGATGTGTATTCCTAATGCTATAGTACCCTGTTAAATGTTTAGGTCCCCTTCTTCTCTTGTAGGGAGTTAAAATGTGCTTCTCTGTTTGCGGCTGGACCCACCTTTGGAGCTGAGATTATCAAGATCGATGACATCAGCCAATCCAATGCTTTTTCTGTCTGAGTAATGCCATTAGAGGCATTTAAACTCTACAATGTAAATATTGTCATTCTGCAGGACAGCAATGTCCTACACTGCAGAGAAAAAAAAAAACAGAGGGACATAGCACCCAGACTACTTTGTTGACTTGAAATGGTCTGGGTGCCCATAGTGTCCCTTTAAGGTTTTCCCTGTCCACCAGCATTCCAATTCAGGGGACTCCAATGTTTTAAGCTATGCCATCAAACCATGATGCACCATTCACTCATACATCTTTTTATTTTTAGCCATACTACTGGATAGATACTCTGGCATTTCTTCAATGATTTAAAGCAAATGCGTGATCTTGGGACTGCATACACAGTTGATTTGCAATGTATGCCACTCTGAATAATAGCTAACTTTTAGATAGGTACTGGGATGTGCAAAAACCTTATGCATGTTCCTCATTTCAGCTTTTCAGTCTCTTCTCATTTCATGTATGTAAACACTGGTCAGAATACCTATCCGGGATTGCTATTGAACTCAACCTGTGATTGTTCCATTTTAACTTTGAAAGAGAAGAGTAAATAAAGTAATGAGGTGGGGTTAGAGGTTAAGTCAACCTAAACCCCAAAATTAAAGAATATGCAGAGAAAACATACACAAATAATTGCTAAATTGTCATTGGTTTTAGGGTTTAGTTTAGAGGAAAACAGAAATTAAAAATAAATAAATAAATATTAACACCCCAACCCGTCCCAGTTTTGCTTCTTTGTGTCTAAAATTATACAAGTCAAATGTCAAGACACTACAGCACACAAATTATTTTATTATCCCCACAATGCACTTCGTAGATTAAAAGTTCATTGATTATACCCTAAACAACAAAGATGGGAGATGGGTCTGAATTATTGTAAAATTACATCAGCTTAATATACATAGACTGGTAGGAGTTTATGTCAGATTTAGTCAATGACAGAGATGTGCAATATACATTTGTGCTCAAAAGTTTGCATACCCTGGCAGAAATAGTGACATTTTGGCACTGATTTTGAAAATAAGACTGATCATGCAAAAAATGTATTTTATTGAAAGATAGTGATCATATGAAACCATTTATTATCACATAACTGTTTGGCTCCTTTTTAAATCATAATGATAACAGAAATCACCAAACTGGCCCAGATCAAAAGTTTACATATCCTTGAATGTTTGGCCTTGTTACAGGCACACAAGGTGACACACACAGGTTAAAATGGCAATTGAAAGTTAATTTCCCGCACCTGTAAAATGGCAATTGAAAGTTAATTTCCTGCACCTGTGGCTTTTTAAATTGCAATTAGTGCCTGTGTATAAATAGTCAATGAGTTTGTTAACTCTCACGTGGATGCACTGCGCAGGCTAGATACTGAGCCATGGGGAGTAGAAAATAACTGTCATAACACCTGCCTAACACAAGGTAATAGAACTTTATAAAGATGGAAAAGGATATTAAAAGATATCCAAAGCTTTGAAAATGCCAGTCAGTACTGTTCAATGACAAGATGAATGCAAGATGTTATCAGAAAATACTGGCAGACAATTTGCATTCTTCTGCACGAAGGCTGAGCATGGGACACTCTTGGACTGTTCATGCAAGACAACCAAAGACTTTGCATTACCTGGAGGCATTTTGCCAAGATGAATGGGCAACTATACCACCTGCAAGAATTAGGGGCCTCATAGACAACTATTACAAAAGACTGCACGCCGTCATTGATGCGAAAGGGGGCAATACAAAATATTAAGAACCAAGGGTATGCAGACTTTTGAACAGGGGTCATTTCACTTTTTTCTTTGTTGCCATGTTTTGTTTTATGATTGTGTCATTCAGTTATAGCCTACAGTTGAATATGAATCCCATAGGAGATAAAAGAAATGTGTTTTGCCTGCTCAGTCATGTTTTCTTTAAAATGGTACATATATTACCAATTCTCCAAGGGTATGCAAACTTTTGAGCACAACTGTATAATATATTACTTTATAAAAGAAATGTTCTGGTAATCGGTCTATGAAAAGTATGTTAGAGCACCAGGTAAGCATCCAACATTCATGCAATCTAAATTCTGATGCTGGTTGTTTGTGAAACAATGAGACATTTTGATGAAAAAAGAAAATCCACCTGTAATAATCAAATCAGTCAACATGACTCATCCAGCAGAGGAGGGGTAAAAGAGCAGAGGACACCTCCTAAAAGAAAAAAAAAACACATCTAGAAACTCTAAAAAGGATGGGTGGATGTAAAGATGTAATTTCCAATTTGCTGTTTAGTTCATCCATCAATTGGAACAGTAGGACACCAAAGTGATAAGGAAAGCTGCAAAATTCTGATTAAATTAGTAAATCTCCAACCATATAACATTAGGAAAAAATGTCTAGCTGAACCCTGGACTCTGGCTTTTTGAATCCTGCTCTTTTGCCACTGTCCTTGCCTTGTTGCCAGCACTGGGAGCTGAACTTACCCGTGGCTGCTCTAGCACACCTCTATCCCATATTGATTGGCTGGATATAAAAGCCTGCCTCACCCTGGGAAGGGGGTCAGTTCATTGACTCTGGTTCCCTTGTGTGGTTCCTGTCTCTCTGTATCAGCGTTCCAGTATTTCCTGTCTGATTCCGGCTTCTGACCTTGGCTTCCTCCTGGACTACTCTGACCTCTGACTTCCACTGACTTTGGCTTTCCTTGACTACGCTTCTGCTAATCCCTGCTGTACTGCTACTTGGAGCACTATTCCTGGAAAGCCCAGACTCACAGGTCAGGTGGCGTCTTACCTGGTCACCCTGGTCTGTGTCTACTTTGCAAGGGTGAGCGTATAACTCTGCGAGCCGGACTCCCCATCAGCTAAGACTCCTGACAGTCCTGCAATGTAAATCATTGCAGTTTTAGAGAAAGCGCAATGGTTAATTTGCATGACTAAGACTGCACCTAGTAACTGTCAGTGAGACAGCCACTAGATGTAAATACTGCTTGCTAGGTGACTTTTAGTTGCCTAACTGACGCTGGACGCCCTCACTTTCTGTATGTGGACATCCAGCGTCAGAGAAAACCCAATAGGAAAGCATTGCAGCGTGAACATTAGCCTCCACCTTCCCCCTCCAATCAGATGATGTCAGAGGAGGCAGAGAGCGGAAAGAGATCAAGAAAGATTGGCGTTGGAATCAGGTGAGTACAGTCAGGTTTCTTTAACCCTTACAGTGCTGGGCGGGGGAAGGAGTTGCACCGAGGGAGTTGGGGGGGGGAGCAGAGGAAAGTATAGTGTAAGGAATACAGCTTGGTATTCTTTATACTATAATATCCCTTTAACGCTTAGTTAACGCTTAGTATTTTGTGTTAGTCATACTGAAGTTCACAGTTGCAGATGTTTAAACCCTTAAGCAATAGATATCAAATCCACATTTTTTTTTTTTTTTAACTAAAAAGTCTGATTTGAATAATGTGCTTCTCTTGATGTCATCCAGTTGCATGTTGGGAGATACTGATTGACTACTAAAAAACAAACACAAACTTACAAGTTCAACATCATATATAATGTTTATTAGTGATATATATATTGTAAGTTCCTTCGAAAAGGGTCCTCATGAACCTACTGTTACTATCAACATTTCTACTAGTTTGTCACATTTGTTGTTACATTTCCCAATGTAGAATACTCTGAGGCACTGTGGAGTCAGCGCTCTAGTAATACTAATATTACTTCTAATCTTTTCATTTTAATCTAAACAAATTAATCTGCCAATTTTGACACTGGAAGACATTTGCTCCTAGGTTCAGGTCTCAGTCCAAGTATTACAACTACAGGTGGTCCTCATTTTGCGACCTACCTGTTTAAGATGGCTCGCACTTACGACCAGCTCTCTCGCGAGGTGGTAAGTGCGAGTTGTCGTGGGAATTAGAGGGATTCCCTGCTCTGCCCCGTTTTTCTATGTTTGGGGATATTTCCCTGAACATAGATGAACGCAACAGACCAGGGAATCCATCTAATGTATGTTTGGGGAAATTTGCCCGAACATAGACTAGAGGGATTCCCTGCTCTGGTGCATTAGTCTATGTTCGGGGAAATTTCACTGAACATATAAGGACGCAGCAGAGCAGGAAATCTCTTAACTCCTCACTTACCGACCAATTCGTTCTATGACCGCGTCGTAGGATGGAACCCGGTCGGTAAGTGAGCAGTGTCTGTACACATGTTGCGATTAGATAGTGTGATACCCAGCAAGATACTGTACTAAATGAACTAAATTGTATTTCTTTCTAGTCTGCAACTTCCAACAATAGGGGGCATGTATTCAAGATGGGGGGGAGCAGGTTTAGCATGGGGATGAGGGGGGCATTTGGATGATGCAGATTGCATAATCAATTACTAACTTGCCCCTAGAAGCGGCATATTGAGTGCTGAGATGATTGGTTGCCTTGTCAGCCAGTACACCCTTTTCACAGGCATGCTAATGTATATGAGCTGAAGTGTCACTTTTTTAACTGTTAACACACTCATGCTGCACTTTTGACCCCCATTATTGGGAAACTAGAAAAAGATCCTAGAATGGAGGGGCATGTTCCCAAAATCAGGACTGTCCAACAAGATTTGGGACTGTTGGTAATTACAGTGTTAACCTTACAAGTTTAAACTTTTTTTTTTTTTCAAGAAGCTGCTTCGGGGGTTGGTGATACCAAACTTGTCCCTGAGGACGTATCAGGTACAGCAAAACAACACAGTAAGAACCTGTGTAGCTTAAAGGAATGAGTCTGATTGAAGTTCTATCCTCCAGAGTGTATTTGCTGACATGGTAAAGTTTATGCATACACAAACAGTAAAGGTTAGTGTCTGATGTAAGAGCATCGTTAACAAATTCAAGTATGACTGCAGGAAACAGCCTTTGTTTTTTCTGCCTAAATACTGAACTAAACACTAAAAATAAATCAGCTGCTAACTGAAGTATGTGGAGTCTATCAAGAAGTTAGAGAGAAATATAGCTACAGATCAGAAAACCGAAAATACCCTTTCAAGATTGCCGAGCACACATACACCCCCCACTCTCAATGCCATCACCCCTTATTTTGTTAATGCTGGTAGCCTCACATTTATTTTTAAGGTGCACTGTAGTGCCTGGAATACAAACATGTATTCCTGGCACTGCAGGCATAGAAACCCATTCTAGGTTACCGGCCCCTCTTGGCTCCTATTAAAAAGTTAAAGAACTTATGTTATTTCCAGCGCCAGAAGGGTCCTGTCGCAGCTGTCCCCACCCCCCTCCGCCTCCTTGGCTGAGATCATTACGCAGCAAGAAACCACACCTCGACAATCAGCATTTACTAATAGAGATGCATTGAATCAATTGACCTCTATGAGGAGCGTTCAGCATCTCTATGAGGAGCGTTCAGCATCTCTATGAGGAGCGTTCAGCATCTCTATGAGGAGCGTTCAGCGTTTCCATGTTTAACATCAATGCTGCACATTGTGCAGCACTGAACCAGGAAGAACCTCTAGTGGCAGTCTGAGTGACAGCCACTAGATGTGTTTTTTTTTTCTATGAAAAGGTAGTGTTTACATTAAAACGTCTGTGTAGACAGGCTTCAGACACCAGAACAACTACATTAAGCTATAGTTGTTCAGGTGACTATAGTGTCCCTTTAAAATCACTTTTACAGACATGATCAATGATATGACATGTACTAGCCCCAGAACTTAGTCTAACTGTTCTAATTCTCAATGTTCTCTAGTGTTTCTAGATCTAGAATTATATATAGTATGACTTGAAAGTGAACTATAACAGATATCAGATATTTTGATAATTTTGTTATGCTTCATCCAACAGTATACCAAGAGTGTTTTGCCTTACATTACATCCATAAGCCATATTAATATTTCTTTCAATCATTAAACTGCCCTTTAGGTGTCTTCTCTCATCACTTTGACTCCCATCTTAAATTGATCCAGCTGGCTTTAACTGCAGCCAGAAACTCTATAATGCAACATGATGATGGCCCCAACCTATCCTCATTTTAAGCTAAATTGTTTTACATTTTTGCAATGAATCGGGTAAATTTTTTCAACATGCAAAACAGAACAAAAAGAAAATGTGACCTACTCAAGAAAACGTACTTTTTGTTATAGTGATCTGATTCTTCAACAATTGGTAGAGAGTCATTCTCCTGTTCCCCTTTGAATGGGTACCATTATAGAAGTTGGCAAATTTCTTCTTACTTGGCATCAAAGGAATTCTCCAAGCACCATAACAACTACAGTATACAGTACACTATAGAGCTTATAGTGAGTGAAGTGCCCAGGCCACCTCAAATCTAAGCAGTAAAACCATTTAGTAACGGTCTGCAGGGTGCTGCTTCCCACGTGCTGTAGTACTTATGGTGTTTGGAGTATTTATTTAACTTTGGGTAAAAAGGAGTGTGGTGTGGAGGGAGAATACTAGGTGTTTGAAATGTGAGTGTGATACCGCTAGTTTTCCTACACTTATGTCCACTAGATCTGAAATATTACACTACTGGTGTTCCCGGCTTTTCTCGCTGACCTTGTATGTGGATATCCAAACTATCTGAAAAGGCTATCTCCCCCCAAGTCACGTCACGTCTCATTCAACCGTTACAGCTGCTTCTCCCTCTCTCAGTAGAGGCATCTCTATGTGAGAACTTTTTGGACCATACACTCTCCATATTTTAAGACTGTGCAATATGTTATCCTTGTTAAATCTTTGAAGATAGCTATGATGTTGTTGTTTGGTTTGTGGCGCAGCCATTTCTTCTGTTGTTTGATTTTATGATCTGACACTTTTATGTTGTTTTCTTTTTTCTTTTCTTTTCTTTTTTTTTGTTAATAAAAACTACCTTCTTTGAAAACCATAAGAAAAAGAAAATGTATTTATCATCTTGATCTTAGTGAATTTACTAATTGTCATCTTGACTATCTACCGCAATAAATATTGCTTGAAATTTAATTTTATTAATATTCTGTTAGAAAAACTAAGTTCTGGTTCTTCCTACGGTTATGTTTGTAGTTTTGGTTTTTTCGGTACTTCTCTTTTCTGTACATACCTAAATGTTATAACTGGTCTGAAATATAAATAGAAACAGAATGTTTATGAATTCGTTTTTTTATATTTTTTATTTGTTAGATATTGCTTCCCTAAGTTTAATGAAATTCATATTTTATTCTATATCTAGTATATACTTGTAAAATGCTAATGTATTACTGTCTTTAGACATTTATACATCTGGGAAAAAAATATTATTTATATAAGATGCCAAAAAAAACACAAAAAAACAGAGAGAGAGTGAAAGATAATAAAATAGATACTAAAATGGTGTAAACTTTAGTCAAAAAAAAAAATCATAGTCCTAACTGTGCGCCTGTGGTACACATTTGTCATTTGACCACATTTCATTGCTTATTGGGCAACTCCTAGCCATTAAAATTGCATCATCTGGAGCTTGAGCAAACTATCGTGACATGAAACCTGAAAGATGTTTACTTAAAGATGTGAACCCCCCCTGCTCAAAGTTTGGATAATTTTTTTTTTTTTGCAGGGATGCTGTAACAGTTTTCTCTAATACAGTAAGGCAAAAAAAAAAAAGTGTGTGTGCCATCTGTTAAGCATAATAAGATTAGATGTTTAAAAAAAAAAAAAAAAAAAAAAAAAAAATATGTCTACAAGACATCTACTGTGACAATTCCTTTCCATATTACCTTGTAACTGCATTTTACAGGCTTTTCTTCCTGGGGAAACTAACATGTGGCCACATGTTGCATTCATGCTGCTTTAAATTTCCTCCAAATAGCATTCTAGGATTTTATTTGCAGGTAGGAGGTGAAGCAAGCATTTGCCTTCTTAAAGTGGCACTGTCATTTTTTTTTCTTTCAGTTTTCCTTTCCTTAAGCCTCTTGTATCTTAATGATTATACAAACACTTTTGCCACTTGCTTGTATTTATATGTATTACATTTTCTTTGTGTAGAATTAACTTCTGTTCATGATCTCTGCACTTTGCCTCTTTTGTGGGATTCTGTTGCCCCATGTTCGTAAAATTAGCGTAAAGGCCAAAATAGATTTGATGATGCTCTGTCCATTTAAACAAAAATGCCAGCGATCATGCTCCCCATGAGAAAAAGTAGTCTAGTATAATCATCCATATCTAAAAATCTAAGGTGAATTAAAAAAAATAAAAAAATAAGGATAAATAGATATACAAAAAAAAAAAGATTAATCTAAAAACAAAACCTGCAAAGCGACAGAGACGGTAAATTAGCAACTATTTAGTAGTTAATAAGAAGCGAAGCAGGATTAGATGTTCTATGTGTAGTAGAAAAGATCGTAGTCTATAATTGGCCAGGATAGATAGTTTATATCTCACAAACCGACAATGATATAAAACTTTTTTCCCCCAGGGATCTCCACATTGTTACGACCCGTTCTTCAAATATAAAATGAGTGAACAGTAAAATACATTTTGCTACACACCTTAATTACATGGTTTGTAATACCAAAGTGGTCTCCACTGCAGTAAGGTTGCAGAGTCACAACAATAAGCACATTTTTCAGAGCAGTTGCCTTGTATTATGGAAAAATAATGTTGAGGCTGGTATGCTGGCAGAACTGGACTCATTTGATAAATTTGCATCCTAATATAGAGGAGCCTGTCATCATTGCTACCACGAGTACTCTATGTCTGTAAATGATACATTATGGCATCTGAAATTACTCATTTAAAGGGACACTATAGTCACCAGAACAACTACAGTTTAATGTATTGGTTCTGGAATGTATAGTAAGTCCTTGCAGGATTTTTAATGTAAACACTGCCTTTTCAGTAAAAAGGCAGTGTTTACATTACAGCCTAGGAACTCATCTAGTGGCAGTCACTTGAACACTCTGCATGGAGGTGCTGAATGTTCCTTATTGAGATGAATTGATTCAATGCATCTCTATGAGGAGATTCTGATTAGCCCAGTGTGGCGTCTTTAGCTCATTTGCAATAGTCTCCCCCAATGCTTTCCTATGTGAAAGCATTGGATTGGCTGCAATCATCAAATGTACACCTTTTTCTTTTAATGGGGGCAATGGGAGGCCGGAGGACAAATGGCCCATTTAGACGGTTGTATTCCTGACACTATAGTGTTCCTTTAATTACCATATTTCTTGGAGAGGAGAAATTCCCTTGGCATTTCCCAGAATTCCCAGCACTGAAGGAAACACTGCTGTTTACCCTGTGTATTGATCTTCCTACTAACTGCAAGCTTCAGAACTGATTCAAAGAACTAAAATGTGTTTAATCCCTTAAGGATCTATAATATAGACAAGCTTCTCCTTAAGGCGAGATACCAGCATGGAATGCCCAGTATATTCAGCTGGTGTATTTAAATTACAAAGATAATGCATTATGATATAGGCTCTTTTAAACAAACACTATGATAAAAAAAAAAAATAGCACAATTAGAGTGCTTGTCAGATATGCCCCCCCCATTTCTAAACAAAAAATAAAAAGCCAATCAATTTAGCCTGGCAGCCTCAGTTTGGAAAACCTTAGTGCCAATCCAGTGACCTTTGTTCCAATTCAATGCTTCAGATGCTTTCTATATAAAAGTATTAAATCCAATGCTTCTCTTTAAGAACCACCGTGACACTGAACATGAAGATGTTCTGTCATTGAAAGTCTTTACTAGGATGTGTCTTTAGTGTCTGTCTGATTGATTGACTGGCACCTACCAGAGACATACTGACTGCCAATTTTTTACAAGCAGCAATGTTTACATTTGTCAGACTGCACGGACAGTGTCTATGCACTAAAACTCTAGATTAGAATGTAGTGGTTTTGGTACTTATGGTATCCCTTTAAGGAATACATTTATACATAATTATACGATTGGCACAGTAGCTGATTTTTCATTCTTTCTTTCTTTGTTTTTCTTTTTCCCTGCAGTGGTGTGAGCTAAATAGTTGCCATTTTATTACATTCTTTCTTGACATGACTTATCTTTTGCTAATCATCAGAAAACTCAATTGCAAAATCTAAAAAGGAAGTCGTATAATGAAGTTATAATGCAGCTTTGTATAAATATCACACAAAGGATAGCTGGGGAAGTGTACACCTTTGGAGGTGTCTGAGCCTTGGACCCTAGTAAAGCCTACTAATCAGCAAAAACAGATGTGAGAAAGGCTAAAATTGATGGACACATGTCTCTTTTCAGCTATGTAATGCATCCTGCTTTGATGAATACAGAGGCAGAGGAGTAGGTCTTCAGAAGCCATGATGGCTCCAAACATGCAGAGAAATAAACAGGCCTTTAACCCCTTAAGGACCAAACTTCTGGAATAAAAGGGAATCATGACGTGTCACACACGTCATGTGTCCTTAAGGGGTTAAATCTGCCTTTTTAATCTATTTAAAACTAAAATATGCTTAGAAGTTCAGTTTTTTCTAACAAGTCTTGATTACATTTATTTCCACTTTGTCTAAAAACAAATTATATAAAATACACACATTCCATGAACAATTAAACGCTCACAAGCCCCCCAACCCAGTAGTATCATTCCCTCTCCCGCGCCAACCACATTTCTTTACATCACAGCATCAAAAACTAAACGGCCATAGTAGAAATATATAAAATGACTCCATTTACTAGGGTAGTGGAATTGTGGGACTAACTACACTCCTCACACTACAAAAGGATGTGGCTCAACCTTATCCTGCAGCGACGTTTTGCAAGCAGAGGCAAAAGGACTGCAAGATTTAGTGGGCCCGGAATAAAATTAAGGGGGCTTCTTGTTGCCCAGTAGTGAACTGCAACACTGTTTCTTGTTGTGGGAGGGCCTGCTTTTACCTTTCTGAGACCTATCCACTGCCTGTTCTTACTCCATTTTTTTCCATCATTCCTTTTGGTTTCAGCCTGGACCTGCAGCAGTGTTTCAAGTCTCTGCCCTTTCTTGCAGGTAAGTGCTATATATGTCTTCTTTGGTTGTTTTAGCATACATTAGGCAGTGTAGGACCTGCCAGATATGGGGTACATTGGCATTGTTGGCAGGCTTATGCAATGTATGATCATATAATGTAACTAAATCCCCATGATTTTAATATGTAGTACTTAGTTATTTCTTGTTTTGCCTATGTTATCTTGTCTTGTTTTAGTTTGTATACACAGTCCTGTCCAGTCCAGTCATGCCCATGTTATGTTCATGTTTTCCTCATGTCTTGAGTATATGTTCTGGGTTTAGCTTACTATCTTTCTCTGGTTCTGGGTTCTATTAGTTCTGTCTTGTTTTCATGTTTGGTGCCTATCTCTAGTCTTGCCTTGTTTCTAGTACTGGATACAATCTTGCTGCAGAGCCTCCCTATGAGGCTGCTTTTTTGTACTGTATTAATTGCAATTTTAATATTGTTGGTCCCTGAGGAAGTCCCATACTTTACAAGAGGGACGAAACGCGTAGGACCTTTATTGTATTCATTTTTATATATATTTTATTGAAAATTAAAGCCGCTTTTTCATACCTACACCCGGAGTCCTGCTTTTTGGTGGAAAGATCCAGGGAAGTGTCCAGGGGAACTCCCCCAGCCCCCCATACAATCAGGGGAGGCACCATATATGCCTGAACTGTCCAAGATCCTGTGAGTGCATTTCATATTGCGCAATGTTATTTTTGTAAAACTTTATTACACTATATTCGTTTTGTATTTATCTCAATTTAGGCAACCAGCCGGTTCCCTCGTTGTGTTTTGTATATATTGGTATTGAAGTTGATTGCTAGCTGGGAGCGATCTGAGGGAGGCTGTATTTCACCTACCACTGATAAGTATCATTGTATATAAGTGTGTGTATAAGGTGTATTTCTTTGTTGTATTGGTTTGCAGAGCCTCCCTATTCAGCTTAATTTCTAAGCTCCTAGTTCCTGGTATCCGCTGAAGCTGATTCAGGGTCTTGGTATGTGGCTGCACAAGCGCTGGTGCTCAACACCAGGGGGCGTGCGGTTACCCTGCACCAGACCCTGCTAATCCACCTCCACACTGTGACTCCTACTCTGAACATCAGGCATACTGGGTCCCGGTCCTCGCACCGCCTACCGGACAGTGTCTGGGTCCCGGGCACTGGACCGCCACCCTAACAGTATGGCCGCAGGCCCTTCGAGTTCGTGGAGTGGACTTTGCAGCTTTCCTGTTCTGTCTGTAGCGTGTCATGCCTGGTTCTTCTGCATGCAAGAGATCCTGTATCTGGACCAGTCTGGAGATGGCTTCCTTATTTTTTGTCATGGAGGAGGTCGATCTGCTAAGCGGTACGGTGGTCGCTTTAGGTGTTCTCTTGTGATGCTTGGTTCCTTGTTCTAGTTCCTGTTGGTTTTTCGGCATGCAAGAGTTCCTGTATCTGGACCAGTCTGCTGGAGATGGCTTCCTTATTTTTGTCGTAGAGGAGGTTGATCTGCTAAGCGGTACGGTGGTCGCTTCAGGTGTTGTTTTAAAAAAAATGTTTAGTTCTGCGTGGCATTTTAACTGTGAATGGCATAATACTGTTAGTTTTTACTACAATAAAATGCACAAATACAACAGTACCCACCTTGTACAGGCTTTATGGTGTTTTGGAAAGTTACAGGGTCAAATATAGCACAGTTCATGTTTCAGTTTATACAAAGTGAAATTTGCCAGACTGGTTATGTTGTTAGGGTGTCTTGGAAAGTTACAGGGTTAAATATAGTGCTAGCAAATTAAATTCTCTGGACTTTCGGCCTGGGTTATCAAGCAGGTCCCTCAAATTGCAATCAAAAAAATTACTTAATTATGTAAAAATATTACATAAATATGAAGTTAAATATATTTACATATTTGAAGTCTACGTGTATATTTATGAAAATATTTATGTAATAATGAATATGGATATACATATTTTGTATTATTTTTCATTTATTTAAATAAACACATAGATTATATATATAGCTGGAGTTTCGCACCGAGGTAAAAAAACAAGACCGGTTAAATTGAGTGCGGGGAACCAGGATTTATATATATATATATATATAAAATTTCATTTTAAGCGTATTTAAAAAAACAATATATATATATATATATATATATATATATATATATATATATATATATATATATATATATATAAATATCAAAATACAGTTAGAATAAAATTACATATATATATATATATATATAGAAAAAAGCAGTAAAGGGAGCACACTAGGTCTTCATTCAAGTGAAACAAAATTATTTACTGCATTCAGAAAGAATACATAAACTGTTTTTTGCTTAAACCACAGTTTATGTATTCTTTCTGAATGCAGTAAATAATTTTGTTTCACTTGAATGAAGACCTAGTGCGCTCCCTTTACTGCTTTTTTCTATATATAACGCGGGATTGAACCTAGGCATATGTACTATCTTTAATACTTTGGAGGAGTGCCCTGCTTCTTATATTGTTCATATATATATATATGTGTGTGTGTGTGTAATTTAATTTTAATGTATATATTAATATAAAAATACACTTAGTTTGACATGATATATATATATATATATATTAACATATTATTCTTAACATATTTTTTCTTATTTTACAGAAGCAAGGGTGACGGTCTGTCAGTTTAGGCAGTCCACCTGCAGGCAGCACTATGGACCCCTACTGCGGCCATGTGCCGCTCTTTCAGAGCGATCAACAGGCCCACGGGGGCCTTATTTGCCAAGGGGGGGACTGTCTGGGCTTTCAGACAGTCCCCCCAGACCGGCAGGGACACCGATCACCGGTGGGGGAACGGCGAGGATCGGGTAAGTGTGATGGACAGCGGGGATGTTCTATGGCGTGTAGGCTCGGCTCCTTAAGGACAGTATATAAGACCCGCCGTGCTTAAGGGGTTAAAGACACAGATAGAAAACAAAAAACAGAAACAGATACATTCTAAAACGTAATGCATACAGTATCACAGCTGACAACGGGTTCATTTCCATGGTTTACACAATCACAGCTAAGGAAAAGACAAGTTACCAGCTGCAAACTCTCAGTATATCTTATATTTAAAAATGCATCTATTCTATTTTTAAGAACATTTAAGCACTAAATCCTATCTATAAGGATGGTGTATACCGTTTTCAATGAATACCCATGATATTTGGCAGATATCAAGCTCAGCAAACATTTCTTTTAGTCTTCTTGCTATTTTGATTTAAAAAGCCCCATTTGCTTGATGTACATGCAATATGCACAATGGTAAAAGCAATGTAATGGCGTACTGCAGTGGTTATGGTGCCAGGAGAGCCCTGTTGACCCTCCCAGTTTAAGTAGTCAGATCATTTGTCAATGTTTTGTGAGCTTACCTGGGGTCTACGAGGCATTAGTCGCTTCCTCCGGGAAGCTTTGATCTAGGCCCTGCAATGTAGGGATGGCTGATTGGCTGAGAGCCAATTTAGCATATAACTTGCTTTTGCCAGGGAGACAGGAATTTTAACTATGAAATGACCTATCTACCAGTAGAAAGAGGCCAGAACATGGATTCATTATTGATGAATCTTTATTTAAAAAGTATGCACATCTTGATTAACACCCACACTGTGTTATACAGTGAAGTCAGGGACTCGTATGAGTAGGTCACTGCATTGATGAATTATTTATGATTAGGGCCTTATTTTTTTTATATTTTTTTTATGAAACTCTGGATGTTTAATATACATCTATTTTTTTAACCATGTCTCCTTTTAATACATCTTCTTTTCTATGGATAAATGAGTAAAGGGATAATTTACAGTTAAAGTGGCCCTCTCATCAGAACTTGTTTATTTATTATCAAATAGCACTACATACATGGCAGTCAACGGTAGTGATTTTAAATATGTTCTGCTGGTTTGTTTTATGGTAACAGAAAAGAAAATAATACATTATTTTTAGTATCATTAGAGAGTTAAATTAATAGATTCATTTTTCCATACAGTGTAATGCCAAGATCTATGAATCTCATTTATGAACAAATCATAACTGGTGATTGGCTACTGACATCACATGACACTGGTACATTATCTTTTGTTTTCTTTTTTTTTTTATTGGTATCTTACATTTTCATGGTTGTAAGGCAATACCAAGATGGCCACCAACACGCTAGAAAACATTTCAGATCTCAAAGTGGGAATTACATCTATTAACCCCTTAAGGACCAAACGTCTGGAATAAAAGGGAATCATGACATGTCACACATGTCATGTGTCCCTAAGGGGTTAATACAGTTTTATTAAAAAAAATATTAATTTGTTGAGAATATTATTTTATATTAAAAGGAAGGTTTAGTAGCATTACTGCTTTAAATTAAAATATCATGTTAAAAACAAACAAAAAACAATGAATGCTCACAGAATTCTTTAGAAGTGCATCATATTAACTGGAACTACGTCATATGTCATAGGCTACTTTTTTTACACCAGTTAGAGGAAGAATATCAGTGACTCAAACACAGCCAGTATAAATTCCATTTCACTTACTGGACACTTAGAACCCCAAATCTAGAACATGTGACATTGTGTAGCAGACATTATTCTGCTTAATGCAAGTTTTAACCAGGTGAAACATTTTTCATGGTTCACGGAGGAATGCATTCCTTTATTTTACAGATTATAACAGAAGAAGCTTTATTATTTCCCTGCATATGTTTAGAGACTCTGAATATCGTGGTTTATTTAAAGTTATTAAGGATTTATATGTGCAATATCTTATTTTAAAACCAAATGTCCAGATGTTGCCTTTTAGTAGTGAAGCAATGCTGATCACGCAGACAAAATGGAGTATCCGTAACTCTTAAAGCACCTGTTTACTTACCAAATAACTGCTCCACTGCTAGTACAGGGCTATACAGCGGGGGCTCTATCAGGTCATGCTTGGCTACAGCTACATGAACCAGCACACCTGCACGATGTCACTGCAATGTGCGTTTGCCATTTTTTGTCTTTGTTATCCCAATGGAATCAATAATTCCTGCTGCCTACTGAGGATGGGGAAATTAATTGGGTGTGAACACACTAGAGAGTTATGGGAAAGATTGCTACATGGGCTTTGTGGTTTGGAAGGATAATGATATAAACAGAGGATGCTCGTAAAATGGAGGAGAAATAGGAAAGAAGACAAGTGGGAAGGTTACCAAGTACAGAAGGGTATAATGGAAGAATTAGCCTTCGAGTCGTGCAGGAAGATGATTAATATTCCTGTTGGGGTTTCCCTATAAGAAATAAATCCACAGTGAAAAGTATACACTGTATTGAAACATATGATGCTTTGAAGAGATACATGTCAATTGCATAACTTTATTGTGGAAAGGAAAAGGAAAATTCCTTGATAAATCTATGGTGGTCGAGTGGGTGGAACAGGCAATCTGCGCCCTCCGTGGCAGTCATCACTTTTCCCTGTTCCCTATACAAAGGGTTTAACTCAAATTGCATGGTGAGAGAAATATTCAGATCCAAGCACATGCTCTCTGTGTTGCAGATCTCATCAGTGAGCTGGGGTGAGGATTATATGGGAAGGTAAGCACTGTTAGACAACATCCACACCTATTGGAAGAAAATATATATATATATCCAAGCACACCTGAGGTTTCTTCTAAAAGGCAGACTTTTATTAGGAACAAAAAAATGGAGACAACGTTTTGGCTCCTCTCGGAGTCTTTATCAAGACTTGAAAAAGGCTCAGAGAGGAGCCGAAACGTTGTTTCCACTTTTTTAATCCTGATCAAAAGTCTGCCTTTTAGAAGAAACCTTTAGGTGTGCCTGGATATATATATTTTCTTCTATTCTATCTCTCCTTAGCGATTGGCCCTCCTTATCTGGAGTACCCTGCAAGAAGTATTCCGCCTTTTTTAGTTTGTGCATTATACTCTTGTTTTCTTGCAAACATTTACACCTATGACTGCAACCACTTCCCCACGTCCCTATCATTCAATTTTATTTGAAATGTGATTGACAGCAAGCATGTGTCAACAACATGAACAGTGTACATTAGCTGCAATGTAGGATTTTAAACAAATGCAACATTATTTATATATTACGCAATGTGATGGACAGATAGGCAGACAGAAAGATGAAATATTACAATGAGTAACAGTATTTCGTAACAGGTTTACCCCTAAGAATGAAATGAAATTCTGCATATTTACAGTAAAACTGAGTAAGTTGTCAGTTGACTTCATGAACTTTTACCACGATCTCCTATTATATAATTATGTATATTTATATCAGCAACCATCAATGTTTTCAATGATATGACAAATATCAAAAGAGCTTAACTGCCGTGGGCTAGCAAAGTATAGAGTGATATGCAAAGAGTGGAGGAGTGGGAAGGGGATTTTAAGAATAAGCAGCCAAAACACAGAAATGAATACACACTGCCTCACAGTTTTAGAGCTTGTTGTTGAAATATGAGAGTAGGAAATACTGGGGTTCAGAGATAGAGTGTGACTCAGCCTTGCTCAGTTGGCTAAGAATATATGGGGTGGGAGGACTAATAAATTGAGTATGGTGGTTTAGAGCAGTTACATGGTTATGAAGAGCTTAACCTCAGAAGAACAAATGTGCCAATAATATTTATAATGGGTAAAAATTCACCTCAAGATGTAACCTTAACCAAAATGGATGTGACAGTTTTACATTCCTTAGGTGCAGTTACAGCTATCACTGCAGTTAAGATAGTATGGATGTAGTGTGAGCAGTGGTACCACAGCTATATCCCTTAATTTCTATCCTTACTTGATGTCCTCAAGTGACTCCACTTCTAGAAGTATCCTTGTTTTCCTGCTTTTTTGTCTGGCTAATCCCAGTTTCTAAATGCACTGGCCTGGGCTTGCACTAACTTCTGGCTTACGGTACCATGTCTTATACTGAACTCAGTTTGGGAGTTTTGTCACTATTCTACTCAGCCCTGGCACAGTGGGTACCTTTGCTTTACTGTCCATCACGGATATCATGTGTTTCTTGCTTAATCACTCTGGTAGGAATTTTATGACCTCTGGAGAACATCTAAGTTCAGATGCTACTTTCAACCCAAAGGCTCATCTAATATGATACAGGTTAAAGGTTCAGAGAACCTTCAAATCTGAGGTTTTGTAACTTTTGATAAATGTCTCTAAGTTTTATTATTAGAACTCCAAGCACCTTAAACACTAAAACCCGTTGTAGGGGTTATGGTGCCATGGGTGTCCTGTTGCCATCTCAGGGTAAGGTACTAAGCTGTCAAACCATTTTATTATGGTTTTACAGCGTTCTTGGGTTACTTTGGGTATCTGAATTCTCCTTCAGCCCCTGCTTCTGCTCTTCTCTTACAGGAGAATCCAGTTAGCTATGCAGAGCTAAGCAGGGCCATGCTTGACTGCACTCATTGGCTGAGAGCATCAGCTGAGCGTTCACAGACAGTGAATATACTCTTGAATTGTCTGTGAATTGTTCCTGCAGTAGAACATTGGGTGTAGTGCGGTGCTCAAGGGACCAAGATAAGTCATCAAACCATGCTAAATACGTTTTACTACTTCTTGTGAGATGAAGCAGGGCAAGCATGGTACTATAACCACCAATGGGCTGTAGCAGTTATGGTGATTTGCAGTGTCCATTTTAAAAATAATTCTCACAGATGATTTATTTATTAACAGATGCCTCAGGATCAAATCAAACTAAGTTATTATAGTTATATAGATATAAGGATCATATTTACATTATTCTCATGGTAAATCATAATACAATGCGAAAAAGGTATTTATAGCAAAACATGTTGAAAGACATATACTTCAAGTTACATATGCATTCAGTTTTTTTACGAAACATATATTTAACGCCATTTAAAGAATTGCATCACCATTACTAAAATTGCACAGCCATTTAGCTATTGAATAAATCAAGACTCTTCTGCTAGAGTTTAGATTTCGGTAAACAGACCACTCAGAAATAGGATTACACTACAAACATCGCACTAGGTCATTTGTATGGTAAAAATAAACAATATTCGTTTTCTGCTATAACCAATGCAAAACCGTTACAAAACTACAAATAGTTTAATGAAAAAAACAAAACAAAAAAAAACTCTAAACCACTCCAAATGGGCATGCATAATAAAAAAAAAATTAGATATGAAATAAAAAAAATATTTATTTATAAAACTTTTCTACAAGTTTATATATGTGTAGTCTGTAAGACGTAAACTGTCTGCACATCCTATGCGAAATGTGATGCTTATAAAATATACCTTACTTTGAAAATGTCAAGAACGGTACATATCTAAATTCTTCAACATGTCAGGTTCAGTTTGCCAGTGCTAAATCTAAAATAACCAGGCGCTTTCTCTCCAGCAAGCATGACAAACACATCATCAGATTATGCAGTGGGAAAACATCTGACAAAAAACTTTAGACACAACGTAACTTACCTCTACCCCAGGTCTTGCTAACACTGTATCTTGAAAGGAGAGCAACGTTAACAACAGGTAGCTGACAAACATTATCAAGTCAATGTCAAAGCTATCCCTACAGGGGGAAAAAATCCTTCTGCCAAGCACTAACAACTAACAGATGCACTTGTGCCTCAATATCTCAAGTCAACACTGCAGTTCTGCAAGGCACAAAACTCCCTCTCACTGAGCTACTTTAACAAGGAACTTGCTTTCGGCTGCAACACTGAAGACAACTAGAAAGCTGATCCTCTAATATGGAATAAGTTCTCCCTGCTAGGGAGGGGGGAGGAGAGGAGACTCCAGCGAGCAAGGGGTTGTAGTTCATAAAAAGGAAAGAAGGGGAGGGGACAGAAAGTGGTCCATGGCATGCTATGCATCTGCTTAAAGAAAAGGTAACTTTTTTTCAGAGCAATAACGGATAATTCACAATGGGATTGCATGAAACAAAGTGGTTTTTATGAAGTGTTTAAATGTTTCGTAAAAAAAAAAAAAAAATACTTTTCAATAGGAGAGGTGGAGAAAAGGTACTGATTTTAGAAAAAATAGAAAATATCATCCAACTCTCGGAATGGATTGCACTAACCCTTTCTTGGCAAGTTCAGTTAATTCTAATAAAGATTTGAAAGGTTATTTTTAACCAGGGCATGTGTAACTTTTCTGTATTTTTTCAAACATGTCCCTGGATTTCTTGTCAGTACTGGCAAGCCATCGGTCAAGAAGGGGTTAATCAAATAGAGCCTACTTCATTTAAAAATGATGATAAGCTGATTGCTAGTGGTTTAAAGTCATACTTATGATCAGATAAGACTTCCAAATGGGTGTAATTATAAATATGGGTAATTAAGTCTCAGACAGATAAATATTATCGGAGGATACCAAGGCTTTAAATCAGTGGGTGTTTTAGTAAGATATGGGTTTCCTGTTTGAAATTCGTAGTGTTGCTTTAGAGAAGCACCTTAGTGTTAGGAATGCAAAAGAAATCACCGTGCTCCCATCCCATCCATGAAAGGGTTAAAAATCCTTTCAGTCATTTACCTGATTTAGTTCTGACGTCTGGGTGGGGCGACCTAATGCGCATGTCCAGTAAGTTCCACGTGCGCATTAGTCTTTTCACATAAGCAGACATTGAATCAATGCTTTAATATGGAGTTTTACTTGATACTGGACACTCATGCAGTGTTAGGACATCCAGGGTCTTATCGCGGAGTCAGACTCCTTTAGTGGCTGTCTAATAGACACAGTCTTAGCACTCCAATGTAAACCTTTCAGTTTCTCTAAAACCGCAATGTTTAAGGGTTAAGTGAGAGGAAGTGGTCTGGGTGCCTATAGTGTCCCTTTAAGTGAAATTCAAAAACAACATTAAAATTGGTACGGTAGAGTTGTTTTTGTTTGTGTATTTAAAAATATTTTATAGTCCAGTTAAGCCTAGAAAAATGTTTTACACAGCAGTATTAAAACAATAGGAACATTAAGATGAAGTAGTGTACCTTTAAGTGAGTGCACTTTATTTTTTATTTTTTTTTCATCTTCATCTACAATTTGAATGGGTTGTCTACCCAAAAAAATGGATTACTGTAAATAACCTGCAAAAAAAAAAAGGACTGGGACTCCCTTCCACACAATGCTGTTAGATTTGGGACAGTTACTTAGTATAGTGAACTCATCATGTCAATGGTACCCATGAGGATGGAGCTCGGACACTGACCCTTGTCTTTTACTTTTCTTTGCAAATCTGCATTTTCGACAGTAAACGGGAAGTGGATGTTCATCTAATTATTTCCAATTGGAACACTGTGCATATCGCCAAACGTACTGATTACAGAACCCATAGTTCTAATAAACCAGTCACCAAATACAGGATCAGCAGACCACAGTCCTCTGGTATCTAAAACAGAAAGCTCGAGCAACCCACTCCATCTATACCAATCAGTCACCCCATCGGCAGCTTACTCCATCAAAACCTTACATTGGTGACAGGGGTCACTTTTTAAAATATACATTGTCTTTACAAATGCTAGGTGTACACTAATAAAAGTAGCAGGGCCTTCACAAATGCTTTATGGAAAAATCATACAAGGATTTTGATTGAACCCATTCCATGTGGGGGTGATGACAGGCGTACAGTGTTATTTCCTGTATGTATTTAAATATGGGCTTCTTCTGAACTACCTGCAACAAGGGACATGGCTATACGATTGTGAAAGACTCACAAGACAGATGGGATTTTCCTTGGATTTCGTAATAAATCATGTTTTGTGTTAACTGGAAAAAGGAGCGTGAATGAGACATTGTCTGTGACTTTGTCCCTGGAAAGTTAGATTTCTTTATTGGTTCTTTGCTTAAAAGATACTTAACACATACAGTGTTTCTGTTACTAAAGTATTTTATCAACTACCAGCTATTACAGAAAGGTCAAAATACAAAGAACACCTGGATGCGTAGAAAATGAAACTGACTCCCTCATGCTCAGCTTGAAATGATTTCAGTAGAATTTCCCAGTTTTTACATTTGTTCATAAATTCCTTAATTCAGGAACCATGTCTGCAGTTCAAGTCGTTAGATATCACAAAATAAATGACCCACTGTGAGAGACATATATTTCCATGATAGCATTTTATTGCCCACACAATAGTATATTAACGCACAATGACTTTGCCATATGCTCATCTTGGATACACGTCTGATATGTTCCGGTGAGTACATTTTGGAACATGTATACATATGACATTTCCTTTGATCTCACTTGACAGATGTGGACATTTTTATGCACCCACATTCCTCAAAACTTTTTCTATTCAAGTATAACACAAACTTTAATTAATTTGGTCACAAAACATCACTGATGGACAGTTTCCAGTGTACTCTGCTATACTACAATGTTCTATCGCTAAAATACAGCTGGAACGCTGCCGAATGAATGGAAGGCAAGTCTTTTTTTTTTTTTTTTTAAATCAGGCATATGGGTGATTATCAGAAAGAGAATAGTTTGGCCAAAAGAAATTAAAGAATACCTGTCCTGCTTTGGATTATAACTGAAAAAAGCAACTGACACCATTAAAGTTAATGTCAATTCCTTTTTATCTCACCCTGGCAAATGTTACTGAATTGTTTGCAGGGGCGAGAAGTGCAGAGGAGATAAATATAAGCTGCTATACTTCAAGGTGATCGACATTGGTATCATCCCAGAATGCACTGGGCAGCTTTTACATATGATGCTGTACGAGCACATATTTACGGATTTGTTGCACACACGGAATCATGGGAAGACGCTTAATAAGTTGCACACAAGGAATTATGGGAGACACTTAATTGCATGAAATTCCAAACTGGGCCTTTTAAAAAAAAAAAAAAAAAAAAATACATAAATGAATAAAATACTTTCTTTAAAGGACCACTATAGGCACCCAGACCACTTCAGCTCAATGAAGTGGTCTAGGTGCCAGGTCCATCTAGGGTTAACCCTGCAGCTGTAAACATAGCAGTTTCAGAGAAACTACTATGTTTACATATGGGTTAATCCAGCCTCTAGTGGCTGTCTCATTGACAGCCGCTAGAGACGCTTCCGCGCTTCTCACTGTGATTTTCACAGTGAGAAGATGCCAGCGTCCATAGGAAAGCATTGAGAAATGCTTTCCTATGGACCAACTGAATGCGCGCGTGCACTCTTGCCGTGCATGCGCATTCAGCCGATGATGTCGGAAGGAGAAGGAGAGTCCCCAGCGCTGAGGGAGCCCGACGCTGGAGAAAGGTAAGAATTTAACCCCTCCCTCCCACTTCAGCCGGCGGCTGGGGGGCCATGAGGGAGGGGGGGACCTATTAACACTATAGTGCCAGGAAAATGAGTTTGTTTTCCTGGCACTATAGTGGTCCGTTAAGTGAAATTAACCCCTTAAGACCACAGGGCGTTCTATGCCGTCCTTATTTTGGTGGCTCTAAACGCCGCAGGGCGGCATAGAACGCCCTGTGATCTTTTGCACTTACCCGGTCGCCGGCGATCGCGATATGTGGACTTACCTGGGAGCCCAGGGAGTCCCCCTCCGTCCTCTTTGGTCCCTCTGGGCCATGTGATCGCGAGGTCCTTGCGAGGACCCCACGATCACATGGACGGCATAGCCATGTCAATGCCAGCAGGGGCAGTGCCTGTAATGACAGGTCCTCCCCCTGCTGTCTGAAAAAAAAAATGAAATGTTAAAACAGTGTAAAATTAAATAATATATACTTAGAGTTATTATATATATGATCTAAGTATATATATACACACATACACATAAATACACATACACTGTCTACATGTATTTTAATATTAATATATACATAATTATATATATATTAATATCAAAATACACGTACAATGATAGTGATTAAATATATATATAATTTTCATTATATATATTTATATATAATAAAAAAATAAATAAATATATAAATACGTTAAAAAATAAAATTATAAAAAATAAATAGATAAAAAATATATATATATGCGTAATTTCGTTCTAACTGTATTCTAAAATTATTATATATTGATATCAAAATACATGTAGAACAAAATATATATCTATATACCTAAGTATATACGTATATATCACTATATACACCTATATATAAATAAAAATAATTAAAAAAATTATATACATATATTATACACATATTATACACGTATATATATAATTTTACGTATATATTTATGTAATAATTTTACATAATTAGGTCATTTTATTAATTACAATTTGCAGGACCTGCCTGACAACCCAGGCTGAAAGTTCAGGGAATTTAATTTTCTAGCACTATATTTAACCCTGTAACTTTCCAAGACACCATAAAAGCTGTACATGGGGGGTACTGTTTCACTTGGAAGACTTCGCTGAACACAAATATTAGTGTTTCAAAACAGTAAAATGTATTACAACAACGATATCGTCAGTGACAGTGAAATTTTTTGCATTGTTCACACACAAATGGCACTTACACTGACGATATAATTATTGTGATACGTTTTACTGTTCTAAAACACTAATATTTGTGTTCAGCGAAGTCTCCCGAGTATAACAGTACCCCTCATGTACAGGTTTTATGCTATTTTCAAAAGTTACAGAGTCTTACAGAGTCAAATATAAGGCTTGCGTTTCAGTTTTTTCACATCAAAATTCGCCAGGTTGCCTTTGAGACCGTATGGTAGCCCAGGAATGAAAATTACCCCATACCATTTACAATAGTAGACAACCCAGGGTATTGCAAATGGGGTATGTTCAATCATTTTAGTAGCCACTTAGTCACAAACACTGGCCAAAATTTGCGTTCAAATTAGTTTTTTGCATTTTCAAATATTAACACTAACTCTGGCCAGTGTTTGTGACCAAGTGGCTACTAAAAAAGACTGGACATACTCCATTTGCAATACCTTGGGTTGTCTACTTTTGCAAATGGTATGCCATCATGGGGGTAATTCTCATTCCTGGGCTACCATATGGTCTTAAAGGCAACATAACCAATCTGGCGAATTTCAATGTGAAAAAACTGAAATATGTTACACGCTATATTTGACCCTGTAACTTCCCAAAGCACCATAAAACCTGTACATAGGGGGTACTGTTTTACACGTGAGACATCACTGAATACAAATATGTGTATGTTACTGCAGTAAAAGCAAACAGTATTTTGACATTCACAGTTAAAATGTCACGTAGAACTAAATTTTTTTTTACAAATTCTCATTTTCTTCCATTTTTTTTTATTTTAAATTATGTTCCATACCTAAATATTTGATGTTAAACGAAAGCCCTGTTTCCCCCGAATAACATGATATATAATAAGTGTGGGTGCATTTAATATGAAAGAGGTGAATTACGGTTGGACAGACATATAGAGCAAATGCCAGGTTTTGTTTACGTTTTGTTTGGAACACAACTTGTACATTTGGCTGCGGTCTTAAGGGGTTAAGAGGTAACTCTTAAGTTTTTCAAATATATGATTGACTTATGAATGACAAATCCTCTTCCATTCAAAACAAAAAACTTTTTTCCATACAAGTAGCTAGAGTGGAGTCTTTTTTCCGGAACCAATTTACTCTCTTTGAAATTAAATTTTCCTGCTGATACTCACCCCAAACATGAAAGAAAATTAAAATCTAAAGCAGAACTATTGAAGTTAAATTTCTGTACACCCAGTTTGCTATTTAGAAGTTAGATTTGTGTTGAGATAGTAGTATTCACTTATTTGTTTTAATGTTAGCTGTTTTTATTTTTTAATTTACATGGCCTGTCTGGCTGTCCTGGCATAGCAAGGCATACTATGCAAATTAATTTAATCCACACAATACTATATGCTAATTTACAAAACTACTGAAGGAATATCTAACCATGTATGGATTTGTTCAGCATTTCACTGTGGATGCTAAGCAAGCGTGAGTGCGCTTGAAGCATAATGGGATGATTACATCACTATGGACATGAATATGCTACAAAGATAAGTGTGCTTTTTCACTTATCTCTACTGCTACTTTGCTGCTCATCCCAGTAAACACTTCAATAGCTCTTACGGGGGTGAAGGAATGAGAATCTGTTACTAGCAGAGAAGTGATATCTGCTTCATAAAATAACACCAAATAACTACACATTGAGACATTACTAAAGATATATAAAACACAGCCTTTATTTATAATGTAAGTTAAAAAAAAGCTGGATTATTTTTTTTATAGAAATACAAGAGCTGACCTGCAGGAAGTAGGGTCGCATTTATAGAATCACATATGTAATGAGAGAGTGTGTGGGATCAGACTTTTCAACTTAAAGGGACAGTACAGTCAAGAGAGCAACTACAGCTTATTGTATTTGTTCTGATGAGTATAATCAGTCCCTGAGGACACTGTCTTTTCAGGTAAGATTGTAGATGGTGGTTTTAACACTATAGGATCAGGTACACATGTTTGTGTTCCTGGCCCTACAGTGTTCCTTTAAACTAAATTGTGTACCATGTGATCACATACAGTACCTAATGTATTAAGGTTTGATTTTTATCATAGTTTAAAATACAATGTTGAGAAACTAAAGGATTATCGTAAATATTAATGTTTTGTTTTGGATTTTATATTTTTTGGGACAATCTGAACTGTCAAAAGTAGAAGCGACATGCACAAAATATTTTTTCTATTCTTTTAGATTAATTTACTAATATGAAAACTCTAAGTGAATTTCAGAGCAGAATTAGAGATTTTTTTTTTTTTTAAACTCCGGTTATAGTCACCTGCAATTTGAAATTCATCTTGAATTTTCACTTTAGTAAATAACCCTATACATTTTTCATAAGCCATACATAATATAGTTTGCAAACTATATATATTTAATAATAATAAAATGTTCAGACATAAGCATATTTTCTGAATACAGGGACTCCAAAAATAAATGAAATACTCACATGGAAGGTCAAACTGAGGCCTTGATTTAGAACGGATCTGTCACTTTTTTTTTTCTTATATTGCCATGACCCAAATCCCCTCCTTAGTTGGCCCGTTTTTTTTATTTAATCAAAAACATTATTTCCCCATTTCTTTGGCTGTCAGCTATACTGCACACCTAGCCAGGGGCAGATAATACTATTTCTGGGAGCTGCCATCTTAGAGAACTGAGGCCTAGAAACAAGACCCAGATGGAGTGGTACTCTGTCAATAATGGAGAGTAAAGCCCATCCGAGGCTGTGAAAATGGTTGGGGGGCATCAGGGGGCATGAATGCATGGATCCCTTGGCTTTGACTTTAAGCCAAGAGATCCTTATGATGAAAGATCTACTTTAAAAATGGTTGGATAAGCTTTTTAAAATGTTTCATATTTTTGAGTAAACTTTTAAAATGACTAGAATGGAATTTTTAAAATGTTAATGTTTTGAAAACATCATTTAAAAATGTAGCTAAAAATATAAAATTATTTGAAGAGCTTATCCAACCAAATTAAATTGAAGAGTAAATAAGTTACCACCATTTTTTGACAAACAACCTAGATTTCCAGTAATCGCTCCCCCTCCCGCCAAAACCAAAAAAAAAAGCCTCTTTACACCTGTTGTTTGCCTGAAAGAATACAGTGGACTAAACACTAAACAGTGGAAATCAGGAATGTCCCACTGAAATTGGGACTTTTGGGATGGCTGATGATGTAACATTGCACAAACAGTCAATATTTTCCCCTCTAACATATGTATTTTGCATTTATACAGACCATGACCTGTACTTTGCAAAATACATTGTGCCTTGCAACAGGCCTGCCATGCAGCACAGCTAAGAGTGGAGAATAATCATTAGAATCCAAGAATCGGTCCTGTCTTGTTTGCCAACTTGATGATTTGATATATGGTTAATAAGCACAGCAGTTAAAATCCTTTGCTGAAGAACAAAAAAACTGGCTGGGATAAAAGTTTCTGTTCTACTGCCTCCAACTACATTAACATCCACAGCATGTGCTATAATATACATTTCACTAACTCAACATATTTGGCTTCAAACAGGCATTGTGAAGAGTAATAGGAGAGACATCTTAACAGAATTAGCAGGGGATTGTATAACACCGACTTAACAGCAGACTTTAAATTGTCACCCCTCCGCCCCTTTGAATGTAGAACAGTAATTATGGGTACTTTTACATCTTGGTTTATTCACATCAGTCATTATTATGTCTAGTTTGTCAGCAAAAGACGTGCTATAGTTGAGTCCAGTGTTTGACTTAAACCTAATTTTCTGGGCGTGTGCATAAGAAACCGCAAGAAATTTGCCAGATATTTAGCATTTTAGATATTTTCTGTGCAAGCCGTTCTAAAATATAACTCTTACATCTCAGAGTTATCTGATCTGTAAAACATTTAATGTTTTCATAATCGGTACAAAATATGTACTGCTCAAGTTGAGGGTAAAAGGTATATCATGGAGACTGTCAAAATACTTTAGATAAAATATTACCTACATACTATAAGGCCAAAAATAACAAAATTTAATTAGAGGAATAAATACGTTAAGCTTTACTGTGGTTCCTTGTTAACACATTTCAAAATAAAATGGACGAACAAAATAGACAGTCAACAAACACAGATTTCTGGCCATTGGTTCTGGCACTGGTTAGTCTACATTTCGTCAATTAGAGTTCATGTGTTTCATCAGACGTACTCACAATGCTTTGTCAATGCTAAATGACAATGTAGTAATCAGGAAAAACAGGCAGTATAGCGATCTATTGAACTATTCAGAGTTGGTCGTCCAGCACTTGGACATTATGTGGGGCATGTGCATTCTATATGCACACATTATCAAAATCTATGAAACTCATTTAGGCCTTGATTTAATATTTTTGGATAAGTTCTTCAAAGATGGAGAATTACTGTGGATATGGAGAAGAAGACATCGCTGCCCAGATAGGATTTTCACACAACATGATACTAGTCTGTACATGAGACATGAAGACTGAACAACTGATACAAATTAGGGTTTGTAAAGATTTTCAACATTTGGTTCAGCTGCAAGAATTGTTGTAGGACTTCCGAGCACTGTTGAATGCAGGGTGAATGAAACAGCAGGGAACAGCTGGCTAGAATCTTGATGAGAGTAGCCATGGCATGATGTCTGCATTCACAAGCACAAGAGGAGATGCTTCTTTTACTTTGTGCCTAACCTTCAAAGGGGCAATAGTTAGATACCTGATTCCAGGAAGATTATATTGATCATGTTTCTATAGAAATTGCTGGCCATGTGTAACAAAGCAGCCATCGGGTTCTGACCATACATAATCTCCATGACTTTTTATTCATTTAATTATGGGGTTTTCTGTGTCCACTATAATGAGTGCACTTTGATAATATATTACAGAAAAAAACTTGTCAATGGATAGTGAAAGAACAGCCTCCGGTGAGTCATCAGCAGAACACATGTTGACAAATCACAGGAAACTATGTTCATAAATACAGTTGAGAATGTCCTAGGAGGTTAAAAGAATAGTATTAATTAGGAGATCATTGTCTGTATCTGAACCTAAAGAAATATTTATCATCAGTAGAAACACCTTCTTTGTCAACCTATGTTTTTATTGTGGCATAAAGGTTACACGTGACAATAACAATACAGCAACCAATAACCACATTTTATAAATGGGTTTATAACATCAAGAGAATCAGCGGTCACAAACAGTAATAACGTATACCGAGCAGATGACAAGAAGCTTAATCAATCTTAAAATGTAAGGTCAGATAAATAGGATTATGTGTAACTTTTATTTGTTGGCTGAGAAAATATGACACTGACCAGACACGCAAGGAAACTCACAGGCATATCAAACAACTTAGATATATCAAACGGATAGCAACATGAAAATGAAATATTGTGACAACTGCATCATGCAGACTTGTAAGCAAAGGGATTGTCTCAATGAACTATCCAACACCTTGTCAAGAGAGAAACTCAGGCATATAATAGTTGACATGGGTACATAGTCCCACTGTGAACCAGCTCAAAATCTCCAGGTAAGCGCCAACCAAGGGCACCTTTCTTCCCAGTTAGGGAGCTACAGGTGATATGCTCTGTCCCAGGTTTAGAGCCTATTACAGGCCCTCATTCATCCAATTTTCTACACTCTGTTTCTTTTAAGGTCCCTCCAGCAATGGAAACTACCTGAAGAAGGTCAGCCATTCTCATCCACTTCCACCAGACTCAGCGCCAGCAGTCTATGAAAGCCCTTCCCAATATCCTGTGTGCCAAGACGGAATGTGCAGGAGATACAAACAGTGATATAAGAGTTGTTGAAACAGATAAATCCAATCTGGCTGCTAGTCTCTGCCAAAATGACTGGCAAACATGGTCAAATGGCATCCAAGGTACACTTGTTTCTGCTCGGCATTTACAGGAGCGTCGGATATATTGGAACCACTAGGTAAGAGTGTATCCTCAGGGTAGCCACAAATTGCCAAATTGGTCAGTGTGAATAGGGATAACCACCACTGGCCCAAAAGGAGGGAAACAGAGCACAGGAGATAACAAGAGCACACCAAGGCAGAGAGTCGGCCACCTCCACCGCCTCATTCCATCCAGCAGGCCTCAGATAGGCCTTAACTCTTAGCACCTGACCCAGATAGAGAAAGTCAGTTCCAAGGAGTGTCAGGGTGTTGTTAAGTTCAATAGATATCAGATAGTTGTGATAAATGTCAGGTGAGCTTGCAATTTGGGCATTATTTCCCCAAAAAATCAGAGGCGATCCATCACCAGGTGACTTTTTTGGTCAGTATTTAGGGTCCGCCCCATAGAAACACCTTTTTAATAGCATTAAATTAATGTTGTCCACTTTCTGAATATACGCAGTTCATATATACACATACATATTGGTATAAATATTACTGTGTCTTGTCATTTTCATAGTGATACTTAAATAGTAGTTCAATAATCATGCAAACCTAATCTGTCCCTCCTTGGAATTAAAATAAGCTCTTGCTTTGATATCACAAGAGCCACTTATTTCAGATAGCAGAGTATGAAAAGTGCAGTTAAATCAGTCAAGAAGTGGCCATACTATGAGTGTTTGTAAAATTGAACACTGCATCTCTTGAAAAGCAAACATATTTGGAATATTTCTTTAATCTCTCTCCTTACTACTCCTTCACAAAACAATTAACACTATAATTTAAACATAACGATAAGGAATCTTCAGTAGGCCTAAAAATAGGTGTGTACTCAGCATTGGAACCAAAGACATCGGAATCGTTTCTCTCTTGCTACATAGTAAGTAGTATATGTTTCAGAAATTATTGCCAAGTTAGGTTGACATATACTAAAAAAGTGTAAAAAATAGACGCTAAAAAGAATTACAATTTTTTTTGCATTTCGCACCAGATTGGTGCATAAATGCTTTTCAAGTGGGACAAACAAATCAAATGCCTTTAATAAACACCCAAACGAATCAATGCATGCAGGATTTGCCTCTGGAAAAACACTCTGCATTGAACAACACGTCAAAGGTAAATCCTAGGCAGATCGATTTGTTCGCATGCCGATTAAAAGACATTTGATTTGTTCACCCCATCTGAAAAGGATTTGTCCACGAGCCTATTTAACACAAACAGTAACAGTTGTTAGCCATTTTCATAACTGCAAATATAATCAAAACTTTTAAATATTTGAGCATGTTGGATTATCTCACAAAATAAAGATAAATTACATCTTCCTGTTTAATATTCATTTTTAATTTCAAGTTATGTGAGCGTTCTCCTTTAAGGGAAAACCCCTTGGGAATGTTAGAAAACTATAATTGCCACAGTTTGGATGTCAAATGTTTTAGGCAAAGCAAACATGTTCTGTACTTGTTTACATTAGTCGTGCACAGTTAATTTTCATCAACAGTTCAACACTATAAAAGTGTGCCTGGAACTTACTAAAATGACCTTGAGCAATATTTGCTCCTGCATTAGCATCGCAATGTTACATTTGGCAAGCTGAGAATCTTTGTGCAGTTCCAGGTCTGCGCAGATCCAAAACAGAAGACTTAAGAAAGACATGAAAAATTAGTATTTTTTTTTTATATTTAAAAGTAACTATTAATCAAGCTAATCATTTTTCCATTGTGGTGTTCCCCATTTCCCTTATTTTTCTTTAAAGTTGGGTCCCTACTGAGGTCCCAGAGAAATCAATGTTCAAACACACTGTTTTGCAATTATAGGATCATTGAAAATATGATTTGTATGAAATGCCATTTTAGAAAGCAAATATTTTTCTCTTTCTTTCATTTACTTTTACTTTTTATTGTAGCTACAGTAAATATATATATATATATATATATATATAAAAATAATAAATACAAAAAGTTATTGTATTTTCTACCCACATTATGGTTTTCTCATTATCCACTGCAATTGCAATGAAAGAACGGCATTGGCTTTTTTTAAAGTTTTGACCAATTTTGGAGAAATTTAGGGAAATCAAAGGGTTACTCAATGCACCATAACCACTTCATTGATTTGAAGTGTTCATGGTGCCTGGAATCTGTATGTGCATCATTTCCCTTTGAAACGCTGCACATCCAGAGATTAACCTCAATAGCAGCAGCACATACAGAGATTAACCTCAATAGCAGCCTTATCAGAGCATCACAAACCAGCCCAGAGTTCCCAGTTGGCTATAGTTAATTCTGTGCAAAATTGGCATGTGACGTCAGCACGCACAGCCTGCTGGTACCAGAGAGCCAATGGTGGCAAGAACCCCTGTCTTTTCGCATGGGCATGCTGGGCAGTTGCCCAGGGGCCCCACAGGCATGGGGGACATACTGTGCTGCCTTTGATCTCCCCTGCCAGAACATGGAGAGTCAGCCCTTCTCTCTTGCCGTGGACCCTCTCAGACCGGTGAGGGAGATCAGAGATGCCCTTCATTAGAGGAGAGAGGGCAGGAGGACCTGGAGGAAGGGAAGAGGGACCTGTAAGGCTGTGTGGAGCATTGCCGCACCACCACTCGACCACTAGGGCTGGCTGTGCTCACCCACCCCTCACTAAAGGTAAGAAGAAGGGAGGGGGATGAAGACTTTATTAATGTATAGCAGTGTTAAAAAACTACCTGCACCCCTCAAACTCTGCAACACACACACAGCACCTCTCACACACACAGCAATGACCCACCCACACACACACACAGCATCCCCCTCCCCTCCCACACAAAGCACCCCTCCCACAAACACAGCCTATAGCACCTTTCACACACAGCACCTCTCTCTCTCTCACACACACACACACACACACACACACACAACACCCCTCAGACACACACACAGCACCTGTACACACAAACCCATACACTGACTCCCTCCATACAGTATGTTGTGTGTATTCAGCAGTTTGTATGTATTGAGCAGTGTGTGTGTGTGTATTCACAGTTTGTGTGCGTGTATATATTCAGCATTCTGTCTGAGTGTGTTGGTCAGCAGTCTGAGTGTGTATATGTTTGTGTGTATTCCGTGGACTGTGTGAATGTGTTCAGCCGTCTGTGTGTGAATGTGTTCAGCAGTCTGCGTGTGAATGTGTTCAGCAGTCTGTGTGTATGTTTTGTATGTTTGTATGGTATTTGTTGAAGGTATTAATAAATATAAGCTTAATTTTATCTATAATTAAACATTTTTATTCCTGTGAGTTGTGTATAGGCAGGGCCCCAGTGCACTGCTTTGCCCCGGGGCCCATAATGTTGTTACGATGGCACTGGACCACGCCACCCCATTCTCTCAGTCCACCATCCCTGACTTCTCAACCCCTCTAGTGAGGAACGTCAATGGAGGAAGATAGGCCTAAGGTAGATTTTGACCAGACCAGGCTAGTTGAGGTTACTCCAACTACTACTGCAAACACTCAGCCATATACATACACTTGAGTTGAACAGTGTTTTAAAAACAACAGTTAGTGTCTCTATGGTCTTTCCTGTTTCTGTGCAAGAAGTGAAGCAGGTATTAACATAGAGATTAACTGTGCGATTCAAACACTGTCTGACCCAAGGTGTGTGTATGTATATGAATGAAGGATCCTGTCACATACTAAAGGTAGGGATGAAAATGTCACATTTTGTACATATAATTCTTTTTTTTTTTGGGGGGGGGGGCATTTCCTTTCAATACTTGATTAAAAGATTTGTATATTACCAATTATTCTTTTAATGCTACCATTATATCTTGACAATAAATTCCCTCTAAAAACCCTACTTCAAGCTGTTTTTTTTTTTTTTTTATGTTTTTCTTGTTTTCTTATGGCAGTGAAATTCGGCTACAATTCAATTCAAAAGATTTCTTTTTTAATACAAAACTTACTACAGCAGCGAGATCCATTTGAAAATAACAGGCACATGTTCAGCTCAACGTGGCTTCAATTTAGTCAATAGAGAATTTAGGAAAACTCAGTAGAATTTTATCAGCTGAAGTGAAAAGAAGTGATCCAAATAAAAGTGACAAAATTTGCTATAGCCAATGCCATTTTTCAGAAATAGACCCTAGAGATTGGTGAACAGACAGATGGCATGCGATTTATCCGACGAGAATGCGGTTTTATGAATACGCAAATACTGATTCACCGGTGGTGGATTTACTCGGACATACAGAAAGGATGGCAAAAAATCAAAAGCTTAAGCAGTAAAACTCCTTAAAGAAAGAATAAAAAAAAAGAAAATAAACTTTGTTGTGATTCCTGAAATGCACTCTAATAAAATAATTAAAGGGATGTCAAGTGAAGAGAACAAACCTGTTTCTTATGTATACGCAGCTGCCTCATGCTTTATAACAGGATGCTGGAACTGCCTTTTTTTAAATTAAAAATAGTGACAACATTTTAGTGGGTGCTTGAGATGGAAACAATGTTGGCACTGGTAAATAACACCACGGGAAAAATTCAACCGCATCGGTTCTGTCCCTGTGCAATGTAACTGATCATAACGGGTTACATGCACTGCAAACATCATATTAGCAATGAATGCATTTTGGCACATGGATGCCGAACAGAAAAAGAGGATCCATTAATGTCTGGAAAGAGATTCAATGAATTGGACTCGTGTTTCTTTTTTTTAAATGGGTAGTTGAAGGTACTAATTAATTTTCTTAATTTCACATTTATTTATTTTTTACGGTTTCTGAAATATTTCAGACTGATAGAATATAGACAAGCTCGGCAAGTCACTTTTCTTTTCCATCACAGAGTAACAACCTGGACTATTACGTCACACTGACAAGCACATCTGGATATTTTACCGTTCTCTCCATCCACTCCTTCCCATTTACAAACTCTTTACATTCCTTTTCTTCATATAGCTATTTAAACTCCCTCCATCCTCTACCTTTATAGCAATTCCCTATGTAAAAGGTTAATAAAATGCACACATATCAACTAGAAGTTGCAACAATATATAAAACCATTTCTCTCTCTCTCTCTCTATATATATATAAATATATTATATTATATAATGTTTTTTATTGGTATATATAGAATACTTTATAATTTAGAATTAATTACTACTAATTGTACATTATTATACTGAATTCATTTTCAAGTTTTTTTTGTTTATTTGTTACTGGCCAAGTAAAATTAAAAGGCCTTGTTGCAGCGATGGATGATGTTTGGGGCTAAGGAAAAGAGATAAAACAGTTAATTAAAAGGAATTTACAGCTGGGAGTGGCAAGTGGGGGGTGGGGGGGCAGTGGAGGAGCAGGCTAGCCATTTGTTATAAACAAGTAAGTATATGCCAACCAAAATTTTAACAGCCATATGTTCTAATATATTCACATAACACTCACATAACACGAGTCTGTTACGGTCTATACCCAGAAGTGCACATTATCGGCAGGCTTTGTCTCAATGCACTGCTACAAGGAAGGCTTTCATACAACTGTCAAGCATATATACACACACACACACACACAAACACATACATACATACATACATACATACATACTAAGCATATGCATTTGTTGCACTCTTCCTTACACAAATTAATTATTTCAGCAACGACTTGACTTGTCTAATACATACATATGTAATGCTGTACTTTTATTCTGTGGAAGGGATGGTCACATTACGAAATATAAAACATCAATTTATCCAAAATTTAAAGGGACACAATAGTCACTAAAATAAATTTAACTTAATGAATCAGAATTGGTGTACAGATCATGCCCCTGCACTCTCACTGCTAATTTATCTGCAATTTAGGTGTTAAATCACTTTGTTTATAAATCCTTAGCCACACCTCCTTGCATGTGACTTGCACAGTAGGTATGTGCATGAGCAAAACATTTGGTTCGGTTCGGAAATTTGGGTAAGTAAAAAAAAAAAAATGTCTGCTTCGGCAATTCAAACCAATGGCATCCGGTTCGGTTCGGCACAGCACTTCGGAACTGCCGAACGTCATCCCTTTGGCACTTCGGACATTCATAAGCATCCGAATGTCCCAATGGCATGAAATTCGTACGAATGTACATTCGGAACGAAACAAATTGCACATGTCTAATACACTTTATGTAAAGAGTCATCTTTATAATGTTTATACTCAATGTTTATACTTCATTTGTTGCAAATTCTGTTTATTTTTTTATTTCTTATATCCTGCTCTGTTAATAGTTTGCTAGACCCTGCAGAAGCCTCCTGTGTGTTACTAAAGTTCAATTTACAGAGCAGGAGATTAAAACAAAATTAATTAATATGTGATTCAAAATGAAAGCGTTATTTAATGTAGGCTATGTCAGTTACAGTCAGGGGAGGTGTGGCTATGGCTGCATAAACAAAAACAAAAGTGATTTGAAACATAAATGGCAGAAAATAGAGCATTGAGTCTACAGAGACATGATCTACCTATTGAAAGTGCTTCAGTAAGCTAAAGTTGTTTTGGTAACTATAGTGTCACTTTAAGTCAAGCAAAAATAAATGCGTACTGCCAATATTACTACAATGGCTTGATGTCGAAGCTGAGGTCACTATTACCCCAATTAGCATAAGAAAGCTCTAGGGTCATTAGGACATGACCACTATATATCTACACACAACCTAACTGCTTAAAATTGAAGATTTAATCAGCACAATGTCACTGAAAAAAACCACATACATAAATCGAAATACAATGTGTTTTTTTTAATTCTATTTACCCTTTAGTTCAGTTATACCATAAATTATTTAAATCTGCAGTTGCGGGGGGCGGGGCCTGACCGCCGAGCAGAGCGGACGCTTGGAGACACAGCTCCTGCTTTGGCCAGCAAAACTAACGGCAAAACGACAAAACACAGAAAGTACAAGGTTCCCAAAAAGCTTCCAAGCTACTCACGGCAAACCAGCTGCTTCGACGGGTACCAAACATGCCACATCCAAAGCGAGACTCACCCGAGCACCTTATGCGGCCTACAAGCATGGCCGGCGCGGAGGAGACGGCCGCTCCTCTGACGCCCTTCATAGCTGGACCTTCGATGTTGGGCCCCTGTTCCCCCCCCTCTGGACCGGTGGGGGTTATCCCGGTCCCCGATGGACTCACACAAACACCTCCACGGCCCCCGGTAGCCCAGAGCAGCCCCGCCACCTCACGCGGAGTCACTAAAAAGACGGCGGATGGGCCTACACCCACGCCACATGGCAGGGACAGTGGCTCTGAGTGCATCCTCACGCGGATTGAGAGGAGCTTCCAACGCTTTTGGGCATGGCTGGAAAAACGCATGGCCCTGCAATCCATCTACATGGAAGAGGGGAAAGAGGGAGACCAGTTGGAGCAAGGTGGACAGTCCCTGGGCACCACTGCTGCTGCTCCTACTTACCTACCCAGGCTGAGGGTCTTAAGGAGAAAGCCTCCAATGCATCGCCCACCTCGCAGGAAGATCGCCCGCCGGCGGCGGCGGATGACCACCTGGGTCTTTTACTGCACCCGACACGGGAAAGTCTCGGACTCGAGAAGCCACCGAGCCTGTGGTTCCCTGATGCGGCCCTCCATAAAGGTCTGGGGCTGGAAGAAGGCTTATCTTTCATTCTGTACCCCTGTTAATGCTTACCTCAATAAAAGAAAAATTGACAAAAAAAAAAAGAAAAATCTGCAGTTGCTTCACTGTCGATTTACCATGTAACAATGAAAAACAAAGCAATAAAAAGGAAATACTTATCTTTGCTAATGTTTAGCGCCTGCAAATCATCGTTATTTATGCATCTGTTCTACGGAAACCTGATATTTAACACCTTTTAATAGAGCATGTAGTTTATTTTTGCAATGGAAAAAAGATACTATAAAAACATACCATTATGCACACTAAATAAAACTGCTCTAACAAAGATGCCATGATGAAAGTATAAAACCACAAGTCTGAGCTATGAGCTGGTTATGTCATCAGGATGTTAATTAGGATCCATACGGTACTTCTTTGTTAAGGTTTTTTTTTTCCGCTCTCAAATGGTTATTAAATCCATAAGATGCATTATATTGGCCTACTTTGTAAAGAGAAAATAGGTGTCAAAGTACTCAGTCTGCTTATTAAGGAAGGTTAACGTTAACAAAAATATGGGAGCTGTAAGCGAAATGTAAAGGAAAGATTTCAAGATGACTTAATACATTTCCAATAGGTCATATATCATTTGTCAAGTTATTTCTGTACAGCTCTGATATAACCAATAAAAGAGACTAAACAGAACGTTAAACACAAGCCGTAAAGAGGCAGTAAAATTATTTTCTCTATGGATCACAAGCAACCTGTGAAGTAATAGACACAAGCATGTATATATACATATAAAAGTATATAGATTCACAACCACAATTAGTGTGACAAAGATGCTAAAGTTAACAGAATAAAGGGGTGAGCAGGGACCTGCTCAAACATCAATCCATTGGCATGGGGCAAATTAATCTAAATTAATATTGGGTGTACCTGACCCAAAAAGAATGTGAGAAAATAATAAAAAAAAGCGCAACAGGTGATTCAATACTTTATTAACTGATTCAATACTTTATTAACACCAATAAAAATAAAAAACACGTAAAAAGTATGCTAAGTACAAAATTACATACAATGTAATAAAAAAAATAAAAAAACAGGAATATATTGTGTAAATAAAATGGCAAAATAAAATGTGCTGGTATACAGTCTCAAATTGATACAATGTTTCCAAAGCCACAAAAAGAAGGGCTCGATAGAGCAATGTGTAAAGCAATTCCTGAGCTAGTATGTGCCTATTAAGGCTCCACAATTTCTGTTGTGAGCTGAAATGTCAGTCTCTATGCACTACATTTTATCTCTGACCTGCTTAGTAGTCCATCCAGTGGCGTTTAAGGTAAAAGGTGCTAAAGGCTCCTCTGCAGATGTAGTATAAAGTCCTCCAGGCAGATTGTTTTTAAGCAGAGTTGTAGAATGCAGCTCGAGTTTTATTGGGTATTTTTTTAATCCATGTATTTCATTGTTTTTATATTATTTCAAGAGTATACTGTTTAGCGTTTATTTATACCAATATTAATTTTTTTAACTGTCATATTTATAAAGTGTATGTGATTCAGAATGCTCTGCACAGTTATCACGGATTGGTACTATTACAAATACATTTACGGAAAGGTACAAACCTGATAGACTATACATTATACAACAGAGCTGACAGATTAACTTTCAGTGGTTTGCCATTATATAAAGGATGGTATTTCCCAAGAACACTTTAGTACTAGCAAATATCTGCCTACCAGACGCCATACTGAACAACCATAAATAAAAAAAAATATTATCTATAATGCACACTGTCTGCAATTATGGAAAAATAAAAGGGGAGGATTGGTGCTATTCGGAGTTCTAAATTCGGATTAATCACCATGGAAACCAAAAGAATGTCTCTCAGCATAGCACTTTGCACCCTGATAGCACCCTGATAACACCTCGATAAATCTTCCCCCATATGAGTTCTGTATGAAAGAAAAAAACAAACTAATGCTATGTGGCAGTGGTTGCTCCTTCACAAAATAACTTGAAAACTAAATGGTACATTAAAATACATGTGAGAAATCAAAGGTGGACAAACGATGCTTTGCCAGGAGAGCATTAGCACAGTTTTCTTTTAAGAGTGGTCTTCCTGGTGATTGAGAATGCCAAAAATGCAGTCAATAGGGGCACCAGAGTCGAAAAATAATGTAATCATAATACAAAAAAAATATTTGGGGCCATAGTTATCCATATGCCAATGATCGCACTGCCAACCCTCTTACCAACCCTGCTGGATCACTTAGGCTGAGACCCATACAGCAGTCACCACTTTTTAAACACCAAGATCACATGATACAACTGCAATGCACTGGTAATTCTAGTTCACAAACCATTATTCATCTCTACCGCTTTGCTGTTTAATCCCATCTTCTTGAAACAAAATCATCCTTTCTTAAATAAAAAAAAAACTGTTTTGTTACGTGCATCACTGCAGCAATACATGAAAGGCTAGAAATGGATAACTGAAAGTCTGACATTGTAATGTCTTAGACGCTCACATCTTACGGCCCATTAAGAGAGATGACTGAGGTCGTCAAGCCTAAGAATGGAATAAATCTTCAAGTACTCGAGATATACTTATACTGAAGAAGCAGCCCTTTTCATAATAACAAGAGGCCCATCCACTAGTAATCTGTTATTTCTATATCCTTGAAAATAAAGTATACATCGCAGTGGAGCATAACATTGCAAAACAACACATATAAGTTATAACGTGCACCCATTCCTAACCTGATTATGTTGCAGAACGTAGCCCAGTGCCAACTAGTTCTCAATCACATCTGTTTTTGCTTTTACGTATACTGCAATGCTTATTCTATAAATGTTCGGAATTCCTGATAGGTTCTAACACAGTCTACACCTTCACAATTCATTCCTCTATGTACTTCAGTGAAGGTGAAATATTATTTTTAAATGTCACATGTTCTTGCCGCTTGAGAGGTATTCATACTTCTACCAAAACAGCCATAATTGTTTTCCATATTACAATCACAATTGTAATGGTGACACAAAAAAAAAAAAGAAACAGTAAAACCACATACTTAAATACCTCATTTTGCCTATTATAGCCAAGAAATAAGTGAGCTATTTATAAAAAACACTCACATTCACCTTTATGTTTGTGCCCATTATGTACACACAGGGCTAGATTTACCTTTCTTGCTGCCCCAAGGCCAGTATCCTCAATGCACTTCCCACTTTATAGACATACACACACACAAAGTGTAGATGAATTTATATGACTAGTTTGGGGCATGATTGAATAATCAATGCGACTAGATGGGTGGTTGGATGATAAGTGGACCAGGGTGGGGAGATGGTGTATGTGTGTAGAGGCTGTTTGTGGAGTTTCATATCTGGGGGTGGCTGCCCCTTGTGTTACATTTGGCACTGTGGGGGGGGGGGGGGGGGAGAGGGGGAATATGGGCTAAAGTATGAGGCAGTAGTGGCCTCGTGACCTGAGTAGTTTAGTGGTAAATCCAGTCCTGTGTACAAATGTGCCATTTTCATATTTATATGATTTTACCAGTGATAAATAAGACAAACACGTAATATTTCTAGAATAAAAAGGTTATTAAAATAAAAGATGTATTCTTAATTTGAAGGGTTTTTTTTTTAATAAAAAGGAAGGCTGTGGAAGTGGTTTTCCGGCCTCTGAAAATCCTCTACTCAGACAGTGACAGAATAATTTGTCGGGAAAAATAAAGGTACACTCCACAATTTTATGTATAGGGAGCAACACATTTACAAAACGGGAAAAAAAGAAACAAAACAGAACAGGACAAAAAATTGAAAGGAGAGGCACAGTAAAGAATATTTTTGGCAAAAAGAAGGGAATAAATAGGCACCAATAGCAAGAGCCCCAGAAACAAACAGCCTGAAATTGGGCACAACATCTTTTATATATAAACCTCACTTAGTTCATGGCATACTTTGAGGTGACTTGAGACACACTATTTAAAAACCATTGAGAGAAATGTTACATTTTTTTCTTTGCAACATGTAACAATATACTGATACAAAGAGAACATATATCCTTAAAAAAAATATCCTTTTTTTTTTTTCTGTTATTATTTTAGATTGAGAAAACATCACCCAGGTTCATACTTCTTCCATATAAATACACTTTTAAATTGTTCGATAAAACATATTAAGATGTGACATGTTTAAGAAAGGGAGGGAAAGGTATATATTTAAGTTCAATCATTTTCGGAAAGAAGCAAAGTTTAGAAGAAAAGAATATTATTATTATTATTATTATTATTATTTTTGGCTATTCTCCACTGTTTCAGTTCAGGAAAATATTCGGCTAGTGAGTTAAGCAACGTATCGGCTTAAGGTGCATTGTAAGTATCCCCCACACACAGGCAGCTAGAACTCAGAGATTGTAGAATCATTTCTCATGCAGTTAGTGCCAGGGAAGGATTTAACATTTAATATTATAAGTAACTTGGAAATGTTGTTAAACCCTGCGGTGTGAGATGCAAGTTTTAGAACAACAAAAATATATTAAATAGGTGTTTTATTTAACGACTAAAATTCCTATATATTTCAAGTTGTTTGTTTTTTTTCTGCACTAAACTTCTTTCCACTTTTAAATATTCTCCCAGTGCTTTGTTAGAAAAATACAACATACAGAAAGCTCTTAAAGTAATATAATACACTGAAAACAAGTGTATTTTACATATATAAACAATGTAATGTTTCCTGCCACTACTCTTTTGAAATATAATAACAAAATCTTATAGCACTGTGTATAAAACAAACGAAAAATAACACAAGATCAATGTCTGCATATCAAAAAAATCTTGGGTAAAAAAATCGTGGGGAGACCTAACAGAACTGACGTTGTACTTTTCATGTGCATGTAAAATTAAAAGTCTAAATTCATCCTATGAAAAGAGCTAGTGAAGATACTCTAGATTAGAAGTGTTAAACTCTGGCCTGCTGTATTCCACCGTTGTTGGACTACAGCTCCAAAATTATTCTAGGCAACCATGGCTTGGCATAAAATTCTGGTAATTTTAGTCCATTAACACAGTGGGGCGGGGGTTGACAATCCTTCTCGATATGTTGCAATAATTAAATTACTAGACCAGGCAAAGGCAACCTTCGGCACTCCAGATGTTTTGGACTACACCTCCCATGATGCATTATGGGGGATGTAGTCCACAACATCTAGAGTGCCGAAGGTTGCCTATCCCTGTACTAGACTAACCTGCGCCGATGATATTGTTGCATTGTTTTTTTTAGACTGCTGAAAGGCAGTAAGGTGAATAGAAATGCTTCATTCTGGAAAAGTTTGAAAATACATTTAATTGTGAACGTTACAGCGTGTGGTTTTATTCAGGAGCCATCTATGTTTAGTGATATTTCCCAAGTGCTCTTGTACTTGTCAAGAGGAAGATAATCAAAGCCCACACAAAATCTATTTTTTTCAGGATCATGCAAGGTCAAGCACTTTGGCAAAACTATACAAAGTCTTTCAAATGTAGGTTACAAAATCACAACTGACGTGTCCAAATAGCATTAACATTTGACTGGTCAATCCGGAGGGGGTGAGATTTAATTTAATTTTCAACACAGCAATTAGTCACCTAGACAATCGGTTGCTGGAACACATCCAACAGCATAAAATGTCAAATTATCAAGCTGCAATTTAGTTTTTTCCAATGTATGAAATGCCAGACGCAAAAATAATATATTAATTTCTATAACATGTTAAGAGAAGATATGATGTTCAGTGAGCCAGAAAAAGTCTCAATCGGATAAGGAAACAGCAGAATCTCGACATATATGTGTCAGAATTACAATTGATCATTGATACAGTATTAGTATCACACTAGGAATAAGGATAACATCTAACCTTGGCCGGACCTAACGTACCAGAGAATAGTCGAAAAACGTGCCGAGGTCAGGAACACAAAACGGAACACAGTTGCAAGGAATAGCCAATAGTCAGGGATACCAGAATTCAGGGAAGTTAGAACGAAGCCAAAGTTAATAACCAAAGAAACACAATCAGGAACACGCTCTCGGATAACCATCAAAGGGAAACCAAAACAGGGCAATGATAAGAAGAAATTAGTGAGTTTAAATATCCCTCCAGTGAATCCGATTGGCCGTATCTGGCCTTTGACCCCAAAACGTGAGTGCGCATCCTCTGCGTGACGTCACCCACACATCGACATCACTACCATCATGAACAGATTTGGGGCTACATAACAGTGTGGATCCGCAGTTGCCAGCGTCCAATGGCATGTCGCAAAAGCCCGGTCTTATGGCATAGGACCGCCAAGCAGCACTTATCTTATTCCTGGAAAGGTGATTTATGTTGTGCATTGCATATGGAGAGGATGTAGACGTGACAATATGGAAGCATATTGCTATCAAATTATTATTTTATATTCTGTTCATATTTGGTGTTGTGCTGTCTGCTATAGTAATACATAGTACTGGTAAAAGTTGCCTACACCAAAATATAAACATCCCTTTTCATATCAGAAATGATCCTGCTGACAGCTCTCTTGGACATTTTAACCTTGGCGTGTCTAGTAGAATGTAATACCCTACATGCTCCAGTAATAACTCTTTGTAATTCTAATAAACCAAACTGGGTGAAATACGCCTGCACAGTGTTAGAAGAAGGACTGCTTTGCAAGGTCACAGAATTACGTTGGGTCTAGATTCTAGAATGATGCAGATACCCTGCCAGTGCCAAGGAGGAGATCATCTGTAACAAAGAGCAGTGTCTTATACTTGATGGATTTGGATTCCCTACTGAGAAATATTGAAGAAGTCAGTACAACAAGAGCACCATTTAGTTTTTGGTATTTAAAGGAACACCTATAGGTACATAACCACATCATCAGTTTAAAGTTGATAAGACACCAGGAGACCCCTGGTGCCCTCCCACTATCCAATGCTAAACCATTTGGACAGTTTGACACTGAATGAGGGTCCTTGGGTCCCTGCCACCCAGAATGTCCAAGTCACATAACTACTTCAATGGCTATGGTTCCTAGAGTGTCCCTATTGAGGTCTTCAGTGAATCTGAAAGTTTGAAGCCACTTGTTTCAACCTAATATCTGTAACATCCTAAAGTTTTTTCTGATGTAAAATAAACCACAGCACCTCAGTGTAAATGTTCACTTACAAGCCTTCACAGCCTGTATAGGAGACTCAAAACATTGTAAATCGCATAAATGTATCCATAAGACCTCTTATGATCTATAATGGTTTGCAGGACTCACCTATATCCCATGCAGGCAAACCCTAAAGGAATATCCAGTGAATACTGCAGTCATCCACAATTGGCATTCTGAAAATACTTCAGTAACACAGACTTTGTAGAAATACAGAGCAAAACAGAGACAAGAAATGTCCAAACTCCCTCACCGCTGCACTGCAAGGGATGAGACGCCCATTCATTAAAATGTTATTTTACAAAAGGAAGCTTTATTATATAAGATAATTTAAAAACAAATAAAAAAGGGTCAATGCAAGAGAGCTCACCAGCAAGGTTTGTAGGGGGCACTCATAAATTACTACACTGAATGAACAGACCATGGAGGTGTTTGCTCTCCGGCCTAAAGAAGCAGCAGGGAATCCTATGCAATTTTAGCACACAGTCTCTTGCTATAGTTTTTAGTGTTGAATCAGTTTAATTTTGTCCTTACACATCTGATATGCATGCCTTATTTACATAAAAGCAAAATTAGAGAGATTCAATGTGACATTTTCCAACCTCTTCCATGTAAATAGGTTTGGGAATATATGAAATATGTGAAACTGCTTTACGTGTTTAGGATTTTTTTTGTATTTATGTTTTGAATGATATTTAGAATATTGTAGCGGTCATAAAACACAAGTTATTTTAATAATAAAAAAGCTAGACATGAAATATTTTGCTTCCTACTTCTTATCTTCAGTGCATGAATGTAAGAAACAAACAAAAAAAGAAATACGCAACAGTCTGGGATCTTAAATTATCGACTGTTATTTTACAATTTATCAATTGCATGAAATCCGAAATATAAAACTTCTTAAAATATATCATAAAAAGCAAGATCCAGATTTTAAATTGGCTATAATTTTTCTTTTGCCCACACAAGATGTGCTCCAAAATGCTAAATCGGAGATTTACTGACCCTCATGGGCCTTACTTTTTATGCAAAAAACATCTGTGAATCTGTACCAAAACCCACAAGCCTGACCACTATTAATTGTGCCAAGGGACTGTGAAAAAGCATTACAGTAATAAAAAGAAATCCTACTGCAACTTAAGCTAATTTAGCAAAACAATAAAACACAGAAGAAAATAAAATCAGCTTCAAAATTCGGAGTAAAAGATTATATTCACAATAGCTGGAGAATCTTCAGGAAATATTTACATTTTGAAGAATACTTGATGACAAAATGATGATACACGATGGCTTTGTTTTATCGTTTCAGAATGTTGTTCTTTTGGTTGCAAGTTACCGCGAATAGAATTCTACTTTTATCTGTTTTTCTTCTAATGATGAAAATATAATCGTGGATAATAATGATCAGATATCTAAGATGCTGTAGGTAAGATGCACAGCAAGACATTCTAATCCTGCGTAATATTTTTTTCTTAAGATAGCAAAGACTGGTGTTGGCTCAGCTCAGACAAAATTAAATTTGTGAACCGAATCAGGAGAAAAAAACAAACAAACAAAAAAAAAGGCATGAAAATGGGCTTTATATTATGAATATATTTTGCAGTATATTGATAGGAGCTTTTTCCTATTATGTGGTCCAGAGATCAAATGAGAAAAAGAAACGGATGTTAAAACAGGATAAGCAATAAAAAAAAAACAAAAAAAAAAACACTATATATTTATACCATATCTTGATTAAATTATATAGTATGTAAAAATACAAATACACATTTCTTTACAGCTTCTCCTGTTTTTTCCACCATTGCTAAGCACTCACTCACTCTGTGAACAAAATCAAAATGTAGTGACTGTCCCTAGCCATCAATCGTCTTGAGTATGATGATATAAGTGCCCCTATACATGTTATATAATGACTTTTAACCCCTTAAGGACACAACTTCTGGAATAAAAGGGAATCATGACAGAATATTTTCGTCATGTGTCCTTAAGGGGTTAAAGGGCAAAAATGTATTTATTTTGATATCCTGTATGTATACTTAACACAATAATAAGTGTGAATAAAATGATAAAAATAAGTGCGAGTAAATAAAAAGAACTCAAAATAGATTGGCATATCACTCCTTATTGTTAAATGCCTAATGTGACTAGGATCTAATTTAATTAACGCTAACCCTATACTAACACCCATTCCAACATACCAACAACCCATTCCAAGCATTAAATAACTGCTCCCAGTATCCTTCCAGTTCCAAGACAATCACACTGGTTGATGTTGCAATGAGTCGCATTCCACTCCAGGATAGACTGAACTGATAAGACCATGTTGATTTCAGTGGAAGATTGAATACGTATGTACTATATCCAAGCAGAAATTAGGTTGTTAGGAAAATGTGGTGGGGGCAGTAATAATAAATAGTACTCAATAAAATGACAGGGAATGGTAACTTAACTAAGTAGTTAATATTAAAAAGGTTTCAGAGTTACAGCCATAATGGACATTTAAACCGTAAAATGTTCTTCTATCCGTCCTTTTGTGGTGTGTAAATCATACCTTAGAAAATCATGTAACATACTGGTTTAAATTCCATACTATTATATAACGTGGGGAACATGTCATTATTAAAATCAGCAACAGATTTATTTTATTGAAAACAAACCATGCCTGTCTAAAATATCACTACTATCTGATATAGGATATATGATATATTTAATTGTAAACAGGGTCAGCAGTTACATCTTAATGGTACCCACATTTGTTATTATCTACCTAAGCAACGAGTGAGTTTTATGATTATGTCTGATGGGACATAGAACTGAGTTATAGGCTCTATATTACAATTATTTTGTAGATGTTTACTGCCACACTATTTCTTGGAAGCAAATTAAAGGGGGGAGGGGCCATGAGGCTGAACATGAGAAGTACAGAAATAGCCGTTTTGAAGCACCGTGGGGCAGGTATTGGTTGGGGTATTGGTTGGGGTATATAATGAGATAAGAAGGTCTTCATCAGGCAGCTAAGGAGTCATTCAACAACCTGAGTTATTCTGCAGCTATAGGAAAATACAGATATACAGATATAGGAGTTCATTTATTGTGCAGTTTGAGAATATGCTGCATAAATTAAAGTATCTGAAACATATCGTTTTTTAACTTGAACTTCATGACACCAACTACGTAGAAAGAGGTTATTTTAACGTTGTTTGAGCTTCAAAAGAGATAATAACATAAGAATGATTTGTAGCTACAGAGTGAAAGAGAAAGGAGTAAAAGAGGAATAGAGAGAAGTGAATTTTGTTGGCAAAGTACAGACTCAGTGAAGGGGGTAACAATTGTCTAACTTCACAAACCTATCACCTTAAAACAACATATATTGTCTAGTTTGTGGGGGAAGCAATTTAGTGACGTGTTACAATAGTCAAGGGTGTTGTTAGTGTCGTGCACTGTGTTATTTAAACGTTAATCCTCATTCCTCCAACCAGCATCGGACCTATGCCTTATGGTTAACATGGTCTCTACAAACTATAGTTGGCTATGGTCTCAGCAGAGTTTATGGTGTCAGGTAAATGTATTTTGTTGTAAAGAATACAGGTATCAGGTCAACCGTTTAGTTGCTGGTTACATTTCTGTGTAATTTAAAGACATCTTGTGTAGGGTTGACACTAGCACCCTAACCCTATCAGAATGGAGTTCCAGCGCTGTGATTCTATTTACAATGGCACTTTTACCATAACAAAACCATTATCCAAACACTGAGAACTCATGGTAAGGCATGGGACTATTGACGACTAGGTAGAAATATATTAAATAGATTCAAGAACACACGGTCTGGTATTGAGCAGACATGCAGCCCTACATACAGACCACCATACCTTCAAACATTGTGAGATATGGAACTGGACAGGAAAACAGGCCTTCGCAGGGCATGGCAACTTACCTTACTGGTGATGCCCACAATAGATTGGGACCACCAATTGAAGAGACTTTTCAACCTGGCATCAAACATGCTGCTGAAGTGCTCCCTGCATGGTCCTAGCACACGCTGCTGTGCTGCCTGAGGACACCAGGAAACCTATTGAGGATAGCGGGATAGGACCACCAAACACGGGACAGTTAGGAGGCTTGGACCGCCAAAAGACCACACAGCATAGTCTGGCATTGGCTGGGATAGAAACTTGATGAATAGTTAGGGACCAGGCACCGTAGTATAATTAGGGATACGTCACAAAGTCAGAATATAAGCTTGGACTGCCAAAAGACCACACAGCATAGTCTGGCATTGGCTGGGATAGAAACTTGATGAATAGTTAGAGACCAGGCACCGTAGTATAATTAGGGATAAGTCACAAAGTCAGAATATAATGCAGGAACAAACTAAATATGTTACAAGAAATATCTGCAGGAACTAAAGTGAGACGGAGAGTATATAGGACATAGTGAATTAGGTATTACTAATTATGCCATTGTCAAATACAAAGAGTCACTTTGTATTGACTTCAAACATACCTAAAACACTAACCTACAGTTTTTTAAAAGCATTTATGTAAAATATGTGCAGATTTTAAATATCTGCCGATATAAAATGCCATCAAGTACCTTTCATATTTCATAAGAAATGTAGCCCTGCCAACCCAGTGTCAGTTAGATTACCAATTAACAAGCTCACTAATTAACAGCATACATTTCAAATCTTAAATATGACAATTAAATGAATAGAGTTAACCATATTACAAATTCAAATATTTGCGTGTGAAGTAATTAACAACATCTTGTTGTACTAAGTTTAAAATGATGTCAAATAAAGAAGAGTGTTACAAACTGTATCATTCAAGGGATAATAAACCAATATATGCTTTAAAAAAAAAAAACTAATTAAAAAAAACCTGGTCTCCCATTGAAATCAATGTGATAATATCTGCCCTTCAATGAACTGAAGAAACGTGCTCTATCAATAGTGTCTCTGATAACACAAACAACATCAAATATACATTGAACACAGAGTTTTAGAAAATAAATTATGATCTGAACCAAAGTACCAACAATAACCCTTAAGAATGAGAGTGCTGGACAGCTCACAGGGTAAACATCATCTTTGTGTGGGTGGCAACCAGCATAAACAGATATAACTGATTAATTTTAAAGGTTTGGCAATATTTAATTTTTTTGTATTTAATACTACAAATTGGTTGATCAGAAAAGGAAAGATTTTAAATTTCCAAACTATAAAATGATGGCTTTGACGGATTGAAACTCAATTCTATAACTAGCAGAGACACCATGGAATTCTGGTTATCTCGCTATTTACATGCCAAGCAAAAAAATAAAATATCTTTAAGACCTCTCTGGTTATGTGACCGTGTCATATAGTTCACTGCAGTCCAGGTTGTTCTCTCTCTTTTGGAAGCTAGCTCTCTTTTAAAGTCCAGAAAAGAGTCATCACATCGCACTTAATTTAACTTAACGTTCGGTCGACAAACTGGAATACGACAGAAAAGGGATTTTACTTCCAGATCATTTTTGATAAATGAGACCGAAAATGATTAAACGGTACTTCCAATTTAGCACTTTCAGACTTCAGCCAGATACATCTGAACACGTTTTAAACAGCTAATATATATAGGAAACATTTGTCATATTAAAGATTTATGTCTCATATGAAGCCATTATATTGCGGATTGGATCATCTGGCAATAGAAAGTTTCGGGTTTAGTCGTCTGAAAATGACTTTAATGGATACCTGATGAATTATACAAGGTTTTAGAGTGTAAAATGAAGATATAAGTAGGATAATGTCAACCCTTCCATTCTTGTTTTCCCAAGACACTTATGAAACATGTTTTTATAGAGATGTTGGAAAAAAAAAGTCTGTGTTAAGGAAGTCACTTAGAAGAAAATAAAGTGAGAATATAAACTAAAAAAAAAAAAATTGACATTAATTATTCAAAGATAATTTAGATTTTCTCTCTACTCATTTTATTCAGCACTTTATCATGGTTGTAACACAGCAAGGCAAGACGTAAGAACTGTGAGATAAGTACAGCTATACAGGCACACAAACAGATTGGGTTCGGCTACAACACCCTGTCGATTTGTTAATTGTGTGGAAGGGAGTTATGGAAAGTGCCACCCTCTCAGGTATAGTTCGTAGTCACTGCTAGGGACATCAAGGAAATCTGTCACACAGAGATCTATGGTATGTCCGAGAAATACGTATAATTATGTCTGCTTGTTTCAAGGTCTACATCCGTTTAAAGGGCCCCACACAATACAATGGAGCAGAGACATAGAAGGTGATCAGACAGTATTTAGTTCTCAGGCAATGTCCATTTTACCTCGAGGCTTGTCCAGGGTTGAGCCCCCCCTATCACCGCAGGGGTGAGAAACAAATGGAATTGAGGTTCAAGTAAAATAATTGACATATATATTTCTTGATATGTTGCATATGTGCCTGTTAAGGTTTGTGTGAGTGCATAAGAATGTTTGAGGGGTTTTTCTTTGTTTATTTGTTATAGTGTGTTACAGTGTCAGATTGTTCATCTACCTGTTATTATTCTTAATGAGCTTTCAAGATTATAAGTTAAATTTACAAATATTTTTGATTTATTCTAAAAGCTACTATAGTAGTGTGTCTGTGACAGTGTCACTGTTTGACATTAATTGGCGTTTACAATTATATTTTTTAATTATCAATGATGTTCAAGTGGTTGCCAATCACTCACAGAATACGCATAGGGCACCTAAAGTCTTAAGGCAATACGAATAAAGTGTCAGTGATAAGAACTAATTAATCATTTTCCATTCCCTCACGTCCGATCTGCAGATAGCAAAAGATAAAACATGGTAAGAGGTTACCCGGATATTTAAGAATAAAACATGAGGTTACCCAGATATTTGAGAAAAAATGTGAGGTAATATATTCTATAAGATAAGTCAGTGACCCCAGTCAAACTCCATGCACAGATTTAAAGTGAAGTGGATCCAGGTTTCTGGGAATTTTGTCAAGGATTAACTTAGTTGTTGGCGCTGTAACACCTTTCAATACGAGTAATTTAGAAATGCTTACACAATGTAAAATGATAATGTGATTGAAGACAGCTGTTGAATTAAATACTGAGACCAATGTGTCAAGGTCAATCCCCAGCATTTTTAGTCACTAATTAAAAAAGAAGAAGTCTCTTGGTCTATGAATAAACAGGTACTGGGTCTCCTGCATAAAAAAAAATAAATAAATAAATAAACAAAAAACAAACGAGAGGGCAACTTAATAGCAGTGAAGGACTAGTTATTCCCAAAGATAATAGAAATCATCAGGGCCAATCAAGTCAAACTTGGGATATCGATTGCTTGTCAATTGGTCTTCCATTAAGAGGATATTTCAAACCCGCAAAGCTTGCTGAAAAGCTTTATATTTAAAGAGTGTGTCCTCTTTTTTCATTTTTGAAATAGTGCAGATTTCAATAGAAATTGACACTTTCAGAAATAAACCTGGTTATACCCCCCTAGCTTTTTAAGCAGACAGCTGGACCTATAACTAAATAAATATATAGGATACAGCTGAAGATCTACAGAAAACAAAAACACAATAGTGTAATACAGTTAAACATGCAATAAAGGCGCTAGCAGAGTTGCACTCACAGAATGAAGAATGTTATGTATCGCCTTAGGGTGCCTCCCCTTAGAATGCTGGAGGGCTAACCCAAGACCCCTTCTCTTGGATGCCAGCCTTAGAACCAGTTTAGAAGATGGGACTCCAAATGTTATCAAAAATGAAAATGCTTTATTGCATACAATAAGTTTAGAAAAATGATTGTAAAGTCAGCAGTCTGCAATTTGTGCAAGAAGTTTATACATATAACTCCAATAAAAAATGCATAATTAAAGACATGCAAGTTTTCATTTGGAGTATATCTGCAAAACAGTGACTTATTTATTTTGTTTTTGGGCAGTGTCCGAGTGGCCGTGTCTCTTTAACTTTGAAACCTTGATCTTAACGTTTCATTACATTGCAAATGGGTCAAGTAGAAAAAACTATTATACCTAGCGACGCAATGCTATACTCCAGTATACACTTGTATGTATTATATAAAAATATGGCATTGTTATTGGCATTGTTACAGGCTTATGCATTGTATGATCATATACTGTAACTAAATCGCCTTTATTTTGCCTATGTCATGTGTTTACAAAAAATGAGCGTTCATATTTGTTTTTTGTATTTTTCACACACACATATGAATGTTAACTTTAGCCTGTGTTTGTGACTACTTGGCTACTAAAAAGACTGGACATACCCCATTTGTAATACCTTGGGTTGTCTACTTTTGCAAGTGGTATGCCATCATGGCGGTAATTCTCATTCCTGGGCTACCATACGGTCTCAAGGGCAACATAACCAGCCTGGCAAATCTCAATGTATATAAACTGAAAAAGGTAATGTGCTATATTTGACCCTGTGACTTTCCAAAACACCATAAAACCTGTACGCTGGGGGGTACTGTTGTACTAGCGAGACATTGCTGAATATAAAAATGTGTATTTTATTGCAGTAATACCAACAGTATTATGACATTCACAGTTATAATGAAAAGCAAAAAAAAATACTAAATGTCTTAACTTTTCACACTGTTTTAGATTTTATTCATAATTACTTGTTTTAGATATAAAAAATTGATGGGAAATGAACAAAATGATATAAAATAAGTTTAGGTGAATTATGTTTGAACAGACATATAGTCAGATTCTAGGTTTTGTTTACATTTTGATTTGATCAGAACGTGTACAACTCCTAGTACATATATTGTATATTATCTTCTCAAATTGATGCACTTAATGTTCTAGCATAGAGTTCTTCGACTAACCCGGCGATTTGTGACTGCTTTTTGACATCTTAGTTATTTGAAGCAATCCTTGTACCTTTTGCTTCCTCCCCATTATTTCTTTTAGATTGCAAGCTCACGGTGCAATTTCCCACTTTGTAATCTGCACTTTGCATTGAAGTATTTGTGAAGGATTTAACATTTGTTTTTTTACCAGTTTAATTCCGTATTATACGGTCTGTATAATTGCTGGCATTTGTTAATGAGTTCTTGAAAGCTGAAGAAAATTATTTATAAATAGGTGAATAATAACAAAAATAATTTAGCACGATGGGAGTTTAACTTTGATAACATCCCCAAAAGCAGTATATAGCATGTATAAATAACTGGGTTCTTCACGAGTGGTTTTCCATCCTATTCTAAAGATTACCTTTATTAAATTAGACGTGCCATAAGTAAATTGGCAGTATGAACTAAACAAGCTTTGCCTTCTCTTTCACATTTTCCACTTAAGACTGCCATGCTTTCTTGGGAATAACAGTACTTGGTGGATAGAGAGAACACGGAAAACAGAAGTCAAAATTATAAAACCTTTTTACAATGTACTATACTGTGAAGAAGAAATTACTAGATATATTACATTTCCTGGAGACCTCACACGTTCTTAATGTATTTTTCGCTTGTCAGTTGTGCTTTTTTTTTTCTGGTTTTTAGGGAAATTTGCTAACCAGAATTAGATGAACTACACAAAACATGAGCCATAAGGAGGAAGACATTCCCATACCCACACGTATACTTACAGAAGGTTGTCAATCTGAATCTCTGCCCTAAGAGAGCAAAACAACAGATATAACAAAGATGAACATAAAAAGCTAGCCATCCTTGACCAAGGGACAAGATTACCAAAGATCAATGGAAAATTGTCACCAGACAGTATGCAAGCTGCGGTTGTTGAAGAATTGTCCACAATCCCAACCAACACCATCACATAGACCAGCAAGCTCATATATGTCACAGTATTAGTGTTCCTCCAGATGCTTGACTACACGGGCAGGCGGAGGGAAAAATAATGCCCACCATGGAGACTAAGACTGGAAGCCAAGATAAAGGCAACAAGTAATGAAGTTAGTAAGCTGGATCAACTTCACAGAGGTGGAAAGATCAAGGATAGATCCTGCCAACTGAAATCCAAGGGTATGCCCATATCACAGGCACTGGAAACAGCCAAAAAAAAAAAAAGGCTAACAGCTCCGGCAGCCAGACTTAGCAGATACACTAAAAAAGCAGGGGCTAAAAGAATAAATGCCCTATTTAGCAAAGAACCATCCAAGGTGCATGCACAACTACAGAGTAACCACTTACCCTACCAGGGCAGAGGCTAAACCGTACTGGAATAACATATGGAAAAAAGAAACATCACATAACACCAAGACCCAGTGGCTACTAGACCTGAAAGCAGACCACTGAATTCTCTAGGAACAGGAAACCGTCACCATCACAGTGAGAGAAATCCGACAACGAGTAGCCCATATAAACACATGAAGAGTTGGTCAGGAACTAAAATGATCCACACCTTCTAGATAAAGAAATTAACAATGCTGCATCAATGCCTAGTGACACAAATGAATCAGCTACTAGCAAGAGACTCCCACCCTGACTGGCTAACACAAGGCAGAACAATACTGGTCATTAAGGGCCCATACCAAGGAACAACATCATCTATCGACTGATCCCCTGCCTCACAACAATAAAAAAGGCCCTGTCAGGCATCATAGCCTTCTAGATCGATGGACATATGACTCAGTACATGAACAATACTCAAAAGCAAATTGGAAGCAACACCAGAAGATAAAAAACACCAACTGCTGATACACAGGACCAGACACCAAGCAGATACACAGGACCAGACAGAAGATTCTGTGCACAGCCTGCAGTGACTACAAGAAATCCAATGACACAATGACTGGAATGCTTGGCTCTATACAAGGTCAACAAGATAATAAGAGCCTTTATCAAGAACTCGATGGGCAAGTAGAAAACAACTCTAGAAGCCAATTCCAGGACAATAACACAAGTGAACATAACATTCAGCATATACCAAGGTGATGAGCTATCTCCATTGCTGTGCTGCATAAAAGTCTCAAGCCCCTTAGCCAGATCACCATGAACAGTGGATATGGATACAGGTTCAAGAGTGGAACTACCATGAGCCACCTACCATACTTGGACAACATCAAGCTGTATGCCAAGAGTGAGCGGGACATTTACTCACTGGAATGTCTTTTGGACTAGATAAGAGTTGGCAGATGATAACAAAAGGGTGAAGATGATCAGGACATAATGAGTTCAAGTCCCAGAAGTTCAAATAGGAGATGTAGAGAACAGTTACAAGTAACTGGTGTACCACAAACACATGACATCCATGAGGAAGAGGCCAGGAAGATAGCAACATTCAATTACCCCCAAAGAGCCAGACAGGTCCTAAGGTCCCATATCAATGGCAAGAACAAGATCCAAGCCATCAACACATATGCCCAATTAGTTTTCAGATACCCAGCTGGAATAATAACCTAGCCTAGAGAAGAGCTGGTCACCATGCATGTTAAAACCCCAAAACTACTCACTATGAATGGACGATTCCACCTGAAATCCAACACCCAGAGACTATACACCAGGGGGAAGGAAGGAGGTTGGGGCTTGTGTGGCGAAACCAACTTCGCCACTGTGGGCTGGAGAAGCCTGGCTGCTAGCCTCCTGCCCGCTGACTATGGCCCCTGGACATATTGCCCTTTAAAGACTATATTTGGGCATGTATAATTTATATTGCTGCTACTGGCCCTTTAAAATCAGCGGTGGACATTTTGGGACTACTGTCCCTTTAAGACTGTGAAGCATACTCTATTGTACTGCCTGTATATTGTATATGTATTTATGTATGCAGTTAACCTGGGTTATATATATATATATGCAGCCTTCATCTGATTGTTCGGTAGAATCACTCCATTCATTGTATTGAGGAAACTACCGAACAACCAGACCACCCAGGATTAAGTGTGCCTCCAATTACCGTTTGCAACAATGTTGCAAACGGGTAATTGGCAATCATGTAATGTGTTCTGTGTCCTCTGGGTGGCCGCCATTCAGGAAACAACCACGTGGCGGCGGCCATCTTTAACTGCCGAACAGCGGTGTTTTGCCGTCGAGTGTCTGGAACTGAAATCGGACACTCGACTAGGCAAACACCGCTGAGACCTCCAGACTTCCAGGATTTCGTTCGGTAGAAAGGAACATACGAACTAGGGGATTCATACGAACTCCCCTTAGTCTCTATAACACCAGTAATTCGTATGTTTCATTCACCTGTTTGTGACCGACCGCAGGGCCAAAATGCATGGAACTGTTTTCGGATACTTTACCCATGCGGTCGGTCAATACTTTAAAGTCCCATAACTCCTGAACCATTTATCCGAATGGGCTGATTCTTGCATATGTTGTCCCCCTGAATAAGGGCTATCAGGGGATACCTGTTTTGGAGGTGTAGCATAGGTATTTGGGGTACATCCAGGAATTGGGGAAAAAGATGTACAGTATAATTGTGGTAAGTGTTAATCTAAGGGGAGGAAATGTGTGGGAGGTACATCCATGTGATTGGTTAATTTCATCCTCCCCCTGGGAGTGTCCTGTATGTACTTGTTGGTAATAAAAGCCAGACTGGGTGTCCCAGTCTTGAGTTCCTGCTTAACCCTCAAAATGAAGTGCCGTCTCGTTCTTGGGGGGGATTGGATTGTAAGCTGACTGCCAAGAGTGTAAGCCGATTGTATGCTTTTCTTGTTCAGCTGTTCCAGTTCGGAGTGTTATTTCGTATCCAGATCGGGAGTGTGGTGTTCTGCAGTAGCTGTGCCTGTATCCAGAAAAGGGGATTATCGCCTAAACGGATTTTCCCCCTTTCATGCTGAAACGGTCCGTTACAATTGGTGGCAAGCGGCGGGATCGTTCCTACAACCAGAGGGACAGCTACAGACAACACCATTCCTGGATTACAAAGTGAGGGCAACGCCAGTACCCGTACAGCGCCACTATCTACAAGGAACCAACTGCAGCAGAGCAAGCATGGCACCCAGCTACACTCAAGAGGCGTATGACAGAGAGGTCACCGCGGTGCTGGCTATATGCGGACCCAACCTCTCAGAGGAGCTAATACAGTGTGTGAAGAAAGCAGTGCGAGAGTACTTGCCGCGGGAATCAGAGTGGGCCAGGGGGTTTGCAGACCTCCCTCCCCAGCGGCAATGTGTGGCCCAGGGAGCTGATGGTGTCGTCCATCCTCCCCAGCAGCCGTGTGTGTCCAAGGGAACCGAAGGTGCAGTCCTTCCTCCCCAGCGGCAGGCTGAGTTACAGGGGGCAGAGGTTGTTGTTTCTGCCCCCCAGCAGCAAAGTGATATGCCAAGAAGGCAGTGTGAAGTGCAGGGAGAGGAGAGCAGCGTCCTCCCTCCCCAGCGGCAGTGTGTGCCCCAGGGAGCTGATGGTGTCGTCCATCCTCCCCAGCAGCCGTGTGTGTCCCAGGGAGCCGAAGGTGCCGTCCTTCCTCCCCAGCGGCAGGCTGAGTTACAGGGGGCAGAGGTTGTTGTTCCTGCCCCCCAGCAGCAAAGTGAGATGCCAAGAAGGCAGTGTGAAGCGAAGGGAGAGGAGAGCAGCGTCCTCCCTCCCCAGCGGCAGTGTATGCCCCAGGGAGCTGATGGTGTCGTCCATCCTCCCCAGCGGCAGTGCCTATCCCAGGGAGCTGATGGTGTCGTCCATCCTCCCCAGCGGCAGTGTGTCCTGCAGGGAGCAGAGACAGTCAGTCTCGCACCCCAGCAGCCGGACAAGAGAATGAAAGGGGAGACAGCTGGTCCCCCTTTCCACCAGCAGAGAGAGTGGCAGGGAGAGGAGCCTGCTAACCCCCCTCCCCAGCGGCAGTTTACCGTCCAGAGAGAGGAGCTTGTTACACCCTCTCTCCAGCGGCAGCCTAACCCACCAAGGGGAGATGTTAAGCCCCACATCGGTGCAGATGGGACCGTAGTCTCTGCACTTACAGCCCCAGGGGTAGGGACGGTCGGTCCTGTCCCCCAGCCACAGAGCGATATATCTAAAGGGGAGACAGTCGGTCTCCAGCAGCCAGGCTCCCACCAGACTACTCCCGTGGTAGTGCTGGCAACAGGACAGAGTACCGCTGGTCTCTGCCCCCTCAGCAACCCACCAAGGCAACCTATCAGTCTCTCACCCAGCCGTGGGGAGGCACCTGAACTTGGACAAAATTCTCCCTCACCCAGGTGTGGTAACTGTTTATTATGGGTGGGCTGCTCTACTACTTCTGTTCTGTGGGTGGGTTGCTGGACTAACCAGGGCACTGACCGGCAGGAGGTCAGATACCCTGTTAGTCTAATTGGTAAAGGGGAGAATTGTGGCGAAACCAACTTCGCCACTGTGGGCTGGAGAAGCCTGGCTGCTAGCCTCCTGCCCGCTGACTATGGCCCCTGGACATATTGCCCTTTAAAGACTATATTTGGGCATGTATAATTTATATTGCTGCTACTGGCCCTTTAAAATCAGCGGTGGACATTTTGGGACTACTGTCCCTTTAAGACTGTGAAGCATACTCTATTGTACTGCCTGTATATTGTATATGTATTTATGTATGCAGTTAACCTGGGTTATATATATATATGCAGCCTTCATCTGATTGTTCGGTAGAATCACTCCATTCATTGTATTGAGGAAACTACCGAACAACCAGACCACCCAGGATTAAGTGTGCCTCCAATTACCGTTTGCAACAATGTTGCAAACGGGTAATTGGCAATCATGTAATGTGTTCTGTGTCCTCTGGGTGGCCGCCATTCAGGAAACAACCACGTGGCGGCGGCCATCTTTAACTGCCGAACAGCGGTGTTTTGCCGTCGAGTGTCTGGAACTGAAATCGGACACTCGACTAGGCAAACACCGCTGAGACCTCCAGACTTCCAGGATTTCGTGGGGAAACTACCGAACGGCCCGCCGTTCGGTAGAAAGGAACATACGAACTAGGGGATTCATACGAACTCCCCTTAGTCTCTATAACACCAGTAATTCGTATGTTTCATTCACCTGTTTGTGACCGACCGCAGGGCCAAAATGCATGGAACTGTTTTCGGATACTTCTCCCATGCGGTCGGTCAATACTTTAAAGTCCCATAACTCCTGAACCATTTATCCGAATGGGCTGATTCTTGCATATGTTGTCCCCCTGAATAAGGGCTATCAGGGGATACCTGTTGTGGAGGTGTAGCATAGGTATTTGGGGTACATCCAGGAATTGGGGAAAAAGGTGTACAGTATAATTGTGGTAAGTGTTAATCTAAGGGGAGGAAATGTGTGGGAGGTACATCCATGTGATTGGTTAATTTCATCCTCCCCCTGGGAGTGTCCTGTATGTACTTGTTGGTAATAAAAGCCAGACTGGGTGTCCCAGTCTTGAGTTCCTGCTTAACCCTCAAAATGAAGTGCCGTCTCGTTCTTGGGGGGGATTGGATTGTAAGCTGACTGCCAAGAGTGTAAGCCGATTGTATGCTTTTCTTGTTCAGCTGTTCCAGTTCGGAGTGTTATTTCGTATCCAGATCGGGAGTGTGGTGTTCTGCAGTAGCTGTGCCTGTATCCAGAAAAGGGGATTATCGCCTAAACGGATTTTTCCCCTTTCATGCTGAAACGGTCCGTTACAGCTTGAGTGTCAAGACCACAGTTCTGGATAAAAGACAGAGCATCCACGAGTACATCATGCAGATGGCTCCCAAAGATGAACTTGTAAGGGAATGTTTGAGACAACAACAGATAGAGGATGCAGAGAAAGAGGTGATTTGCATTGCATTGAGATAATTGATAGTTACGCACCTCCCTTACAGTAAAGTACTCTTCTTAAACCCTACACTACTCCAACATAATATACTGCACATTATCCTCTATATTGCGCTAGCACACTACACCATCAGTAAACAGGAATCCCCTACACTACACTAACACTGAAATGTACAGTACACTATTCATTACGTTGTACACTACTTTAACACGTACAAAAACAAATATACTAATGTCCCAGTGCTGCCTGAGATTTGTGGAAGTTACAGTACTAGGAAACAGTTATTTTAGCTGCCATCAATAATAGCAGTAGGTACTACTCGGGAGCAGGGCTGGGTCTTTACATCACGTGCCTATAAGTGCAGAATTATAAGCTGCCCCCACACCTCCACCCCCACATACACACAAGGTCTTCATGGGGGCTCTCCCAAGTTGTGGGGGTGTCCCATGTTTTAGGGGGTTACATTTATGGTTATAGGAATGGGCATTTCGTGCATGTGGAGTTTAAAGTGTGCATCAATCCATGCTGTAGTTGCTCCTACATCAAGGCATTTTCTGTGTAAGAGGCTATTAGCGAGCAATGGGAAATGATCCATTCCTCCTCCTGTCCAGTATCACATGCGGATCCTAAAGGAGCTGTGACAGTTTTACACCCTCTATAACCGCGTCGGTAGTTCTGCTATCAAGCATGGGAGGCTGAATGAACTACATAGGACATGCCAAGCCACGGCTCTTGGCATTTCTCTTTCCTCACCAGCCTACCAAACCTCCAAAATGACACTTTTACTAGCTTTGTATAGATTGTGAAGTGCATGCACTAGGTTTGTCTGAGATTAAAGCCCCCAAATTGCAAAGAGACGATCCATATATTATTCCTCCACATATAACTAATAATAATTGCACTTTTGACTTTATCATAAATGCAGTACAGAAACAGAAAACATTAACTGCCCATTAACAGGAAGATCATGTAAAAGATATGAACACACTTACACAAACATACCACTTTAAGCAATGAACAGGCTCAAATTAGCCTTAAAGAAGAAAGAACATGCTCTCGCTTTATGCTCTATTGATGGCATAATAATGATAATGATGTCATTATTATAGCAGCCTCAATGGACAGATGTGGTTTTTACATGGAAAGACATAACTGTAAAATTTAAAGTACGTATTATGGAAATATATTTTATTCACTGGCCTAGTAATTTCCACAGGAAATCATCTTAAATCACGAACAATAAGAAGGAAAAAAAAAACCTGCTAAACGTCAGAAAATATTATTTAAGTTCTAAAAATGCCTATGCAACATCTGAAACGCCAGTTAATTTAGAAGTTCATATTTATATTACTCAACATTTCATGAAACACAAGTTCACCTTAAGTATTTTTCCAGCAATACTTACTTATTTCGTTTGCAAAACCGTAAAGATTTTTTTTTTTTTTTTTATATTTGATTTATTGTGTAGACTTAAAATGCCATCAAACAAAGAACAGAAATCAAGGAATATTAACTCCAACGAGAAGCTGTTTGATACTGTACATGGCATGCTTCAGTATTAAAAACGATTGCTGCGCTGATTGTAATAAAACATATGGAAACTTAGGCAAATTCAATAAAAACAACGAAACACTATTATAGATATAATGAATTAACACCAACTCTCCCACACCTAATTTATGATTATATAGTTGAATAATTTGTATTTTTTTTAAATGACATTTATGACAATTATTTACATTTTGAATGATTACAGATTAAAATCTGTACATATTATTCAGTAACTTAGATATAGGAACATGTTGCAAAGTCTGTTTGTAGAGATAGATAGACAAATCCACATACTCATTTTATAAACACCTACTTTCAATGAATATCAACGGGTCGATTTACTATACCTGTAGTAAGTCACAAACGATGGACACCGCACTCACACTTAGAATCGGAGTTAGAAGGGGAGGGCTTGCAAAGGACGCAGACAAGAGAACTGCTGTTTTTCCCAGTTGGTTTTATATATACCCCCAGTGGAAAAAAAAATGCATAATTAAATGCGTGCAGGATTTAATTTGGGTTATATCTATTAAACAGTGATTTTTTATTTATTTTGTATTTGGGCAGTGGAGTGTACAGTTAACTAAACAATAATACATATGTTGTCAATAGGAGGAGAGATTAAGTGATTAAACCATTAGAGATATTAAACCATTAGAAGATGGTGCTGAAGCTGACACAACTTTACAGGAGAAGTAACGTAAAACAAAAATCATCACAGCCACTGACGTACATACCACGGTCGCAGGGGTTGCAGCTGCGTCCGGGCCCGTCACTCCAGGGGGACCCAGCCGCCGTGTAGACCCCTGCGACTGGGTGCCCGCCTTCACTATTTGCGGCCGCCGTCCAAGGGTCCATCGGGTGGCCCATGCTGTTACGGCCACCCGATGGATATGGATTGTCAGGGGGCCCGGTCAGCGCTGGGCGCTTTAACAGCGCTGGGCGCTTTAACAGCGCGACCGAGCCCCCTGTGATGACATTACAAGCTGGGAGGAAGTGACGGCATACCACTCCTCCCAGCATACACAGACCCCGCACGGGAGGAAGCAGAGGGAGTCAGAGTGATAACTCTGACTCCCATCCACTTGAGCCACCACTGGAACCCAAGGGAAATTCACCCTCCTGCACCCAAAGGTAGGAAACAGGAGGGTGACTTAAACCTTTTGTGTGTGTTTCTTTGTATGTATGTGTGTCTGTCTGTATGTATGTGTCTGTATGTGTCTGTGTGTGTGTGTGTGTGTGTCTGTGTCTGTCTGTGTGTGTGTCTGTCTGCCTGTATGCATGCCTGTCTGTTTGTACGTATGTGTCTGTCTGTATGTGTCTGTCTGTGTGCCTGTCTGTGTATCTGTCTGTATGTGTGTCTACCTGTATGTATGTGTGTGTGTGTACCTTTCTGTTTGTATGTATGTGTGTCTTTTGTGTGTGTGTGTGTCTGTATGTCTGTCTGTCTGTGTCTGTGTGTATGTATATATGTGTAACTGTCTGTATGTGTGTGTGTGTGTGTCTGTCTGTGTGTATGTGTCTGTATGTATCTCTCTGTCTGTGTGTGTGTGTCTGTCAGGGGGGAATAGGGATGGGGGGAACAGGGAGGGGCCCCACGGATCAGTTTCACACCAGGGCCCCATGGATTGTGTGTACGCCACTGATCACAGCATACAGTATAATGCTAAGTCTCTCAACACTCAATGTTAAAAAAAACGGATCTAAAGGCCTTTAAATTGAAAGTGACACGTATTTGCATGCAACAGTTTCTCATTCACTCACCCAAGTAAATGCTATAGAAGTCTTTACTGGGTTGAATGTTGCAGCAAAGTAAGAAAACATACACTTTTCTTCACATCCCTTACATGTTTGCAGTCAATGCATCACTCTATGAAGCTCATGTACAATCAGCATCCGCAGAGAAATGTCTTAAGTAAGTATCTGCATTCCTTTCACAGTTTCCTAGTCACGAGAAACAACAAACCCTCCCCCTCAGAAAACAGTATTTTTTTATATAAAGACGTGGACAACATAATTTATTGAAGATTAACAATTTATTTAAGATTTCATAATCTAATCCAATAAATGTGCACAGCGTTTGGATCCTGACATTTAGTTCGCCTGTACCGCCTATAATGAACCAACGCAGGGTTCAGAAGTTAAACATTCCTCATAGAGATTACCAAAACCGACAGTTCATATAGTAAGACATTGACTTTATTCATTTACTAACCATTGGGAAAGTCCAGCAGAGCCACGGGGAAACTGATAAATATTTTAATTAGGAAACAGCTGTATCCTCACTAGCATTTGATATACCATGTATGTAAATCAATCTTAGATCTATAAAATAATAACAATTGTTATAAAATACATAAATGGACACCTTTGTTTTATTAAATAAATGCAAGCCTTCAAATAGTGCATTCATGACAGTACAAATGTGACTGTACGCTAGGAAAGGAAGAATTTCATTTGGGATTTAATCAAACTGTGTGTGTCGTTCGTAAACAGACATATACACTTTCTACAGAATATAACCTTTTGCCACTGATATTCCTAGGCATTTGGCAGAATAGCAGCAGTCAAAAGAGAAAAATGCTCCACTCAACAGATGCCAAGGGCTGGTGAATAGTTTCCATTGAAATTTAAGTAAATTAACTGCTAATCCCGCAGGCAATTATAACAATACATGGTGTTTTCTCCTTTCTGTGATTTTAACAATAAACTGGATTATTTCAAACAGTTTTGATACATAACCTAATGTGTGTGTTTATGTGTGTATATATATATATATATATATATATATATATATATCTCCAGGGGGCTGCACTCACCTGAACATGCATACATGGGTTGCTGCTGGGGCCAATTTATACAATACACAAGATCTACTCACTCGTCCATTTATTTTATTTATTTTTCTAAAAACACCTAATCTAGGCAAAAATAATGGAGGTTTAGTTACATTATTTTTTTTTTTACCATGAAGAATGATTTAGATTTATTTTGTTTTTCAATATGTCTTAGATATCAATATAGTATTCAAATGGCCATGCATTTTTTAAAAAAACAAAAAAACATTTTTTGGTTTTTAGGATTGTGTGTCCCTGTCTCCTTTTCTCCATCACCCTCGGATTAGCTAACATCTGACCTCCAAAGCTATATTGAGCGTGTGTGACCTTAAATATGGTTTACTACCTGGGAGGAGACAAAGTCTGCAATTTCTCTAGCATAAATACCAGAATTTCTTGTTTCAAATAGTGCTTTGAATACTACTGCATGTATAATCACTCTGCTTTTTCTTTAAAGGGTTAACTGCCTTGTAGGTTTGTGGAAGGGTTTAGAGAAACAAATTCAGAATGTTCTCTGTGTCTCTTGCAGCTATAAAAACACAGCTACACCTATCTGTACTGGCATGGATACAAATATTTGTGGGATGAAATACCCTCCTGCTCTTTACTTTGTATCAAAAGTGCAAGAAAAATATGAAGAAAATCACAATTAACCCTTTAAATAAGAGTTGCAAATATCCCATCTGATCCATTAAACAAACACTTTCTGTTTAAATTTAAAACATAACATAATCTGTTTTTCATCTGTAGAAAATGTAATATATGCACTATACTAGCACAATGATCAGCAAATGCAAAGATTTGCAGATAGATGTATGGTATCATTCCAACTCTAAGTGGAACAGGAAGATGCTTTGAACTTTTAAACACACCACTCATTATGCTCTCATGCCTTCCCAAAAAGGAAAGCATTCTGGGATAGAACAGAGAGGATGCTGGGTTACTTCTATGCGATAGTGTCATATGCTTTGCCTTGATCACCTTAACATTTAGATTTAACGTTACGATAACTAAAATGTTAAAATACAGATGATACTAGTAGCATTAGTTAGACCCGGTCAAGATATAAATTGAAGCATCCCTGTAAGGAACGTGATTTTTATATTTAGATTATAATTAATCATCCAGATAATATATAAAGACTGCAGAATGAATGTATGCTATCGAGAATTTTTGAAAAAAGTTAAGTGAATGTATCATTCAAAAGATTTAGGCTTCAGATGAGTGCATGAATGTTATCTATATATTGTACATAGTCCGCAATAAATGTTTAGCTCAATACATATGTTACAAGAAGATCACATACGTTTCATTATTACAAATCATTACATCAATTCAGATTTGGGTTTCAGCATACAATAACAGCACTGCATGGGTCTATCCATTATATTTACTAATAATCATATTGTTATGGTTCTAAGAAAGCCCCCCTTGTATGTTGGAGGAAAGAAAAAGAGTACAGTGGGGGAGATTTATCAAAGTGTTGATGACACCTATTATATCCCACCACCATTGGACTCCTCTGAATCAAGACACTGGTGGGCCAGGTATTAGGGAGTGGGCTAGTGACACAAATCACATCACTGGTGCTAAGACAGGATGGACCCACTCAGAATGTGGGTGAGCCTGCCCAAAGTATTGGAATGTCGGCCTGTCATAAATGCACGCCAGGCTGCCTGCCAGTCACACAGGCAGACCATGCAGAGAGCATTGTTTTAACGATCTGTGCATGGCAGTAGTTCCTTTTTGTTTGAGGGGGAGGGGGAAGTTCCATGGCTTTACCAAAACTCAGGATGATAGGACAGGAAACTAAAATCAGGACTGTCCCACCGCAATCAGGATGGTTGGGATGCTCCGATGTCTAATTTTAGGCAAACATTTTGCACCCAACTGTCATTTTTGAATATATGCAATTTTTTCAGCAACACAATGGATTTATCAATCTTTCTGCCAATTTTTCTGAAAAGGAAAAAAAAAAGTATTCTGTTTCACTTCTCTTACTCTCTAAATTTGGTGGTCTTCTGAACTGAATATTTATGCGAACACTGCATTAAAAACATCGTTTTTGGAAAACAAAACACTGCATTTAGATCACTTTTAGAACACAAAATGTGATGAAACTCATGATGGGATTTAACTGTCATTTTTCAGAACACCTTGATAAATATGCTCCCAAATGTTAATCTATACAACATTGTCTCTTTCATTCATGCTAACTAGATCAAAATGAAACTTGGACATGGGCACAGACAAATTTACATCAAATGCTCCCCGCTTCTCAAACGTTGAGAATAGCCAGGGCCACGTTCCATTTCTACGCTACCAATACATTAAATGATTTTTAATTTTTTTTTAAAAGGAAAATATATATAAATCATAGCACAAACGTCTAAATGTAATTTCTCTCTAAGCCTAAACCATTCTCACCTACTTCCTGAGTTTGTTGCATAAACCTATAGAATAATATGCAATAATGGTTAATAAATTAGATTTAAAAATACTACTAATAAAATGTTTTCAAGCTTTTAGCATAACATGAGAGAAAAAAAAAGACAAAATATTTCTGTATTCTCACTATTACTTTGTATACGAATGTTATGTTTCGGTAGCTTGCGAATTTTCTCCTGTGGAATCACTTTTTCTCTAACAGAGAACAAGGTATTTGATGCATTGCAGTTTGTGCCATCTCAAATTTTACGATGAGCTTACTCAGCCTTGTCTATACAAGTATCTAGCTGAGTTTAACACCTGCTTACATACACATACTAGTGGTCATTTTTAGAGTTTCCAGAAATACAAAATTAACACAATTTACACAATGTGCAGCTGTGAACAGATTAACCTTTATCCACAGGATGAACATATATTTAACATACGGAAATTATACAATAAATGACAAAATTTGTGCAATTTATGTAAAAGGTTTTCCGGCAGATGTAAATATGATGGAAAATCTGCTAGTATGCCATTGATTCCAAATAATCTCAAGGTTAAGTTCGCCTAGATCTCCTTAAAATGTTTGTCAATTAACCCTTCCTAATCATCCATAATAATCTACACAATGTGTTTTAGAATTTACAGAAAAAAACAAACATTTGTTTTGGTATTTATGTGTGTATAAATATATTTTTTTAAAAGTGTGTGTGTACATATAGAAAAATATCTTTCTATATCTATCTACACATACAGGCACGCACTAGTTATTGTGTTCATCTATTAAAATTACGTTTGCTCCTCAATAAATAATTTTATGAATTAAAGGGGAAGCAAAGGTTAGAATTGACTTATCTTTTTTGTTATTGTATTGCATAGATAATGCAAGAATAACAAAGTTAATCATCAATGTATTTGTAACACAAGTTAAGGTTTTACATAGTCTGAATTAGCACAATCAGATTACTCCAATATTTTTTTTAATGGCACCTCTCAAATAGCTGATATTAAAGGACCACTGTAGGCACCCAGGCCACTTCGGCTTAATGAAGTGGTCTGGGTGCCAGGTCCAGCTAGGTTTAACCCTTTTTGCTGTAAACATCACAGTTTCAGAGAAACTGCTTTGTTTACCTATAGGTTAATCCAGTCTCTAGTGGCTGTCTCATTGACAGCCGCTAGAGGCGCTTCCGCGCTTCTCACAGTGATTTTTCACAGTGAGAAGACGCCAGTGTCCATAGGAAAGCATTGAGAATGCTTTCCTATGAGACTGGCTGAATGCGCGCGCGGCTCTTGCCGCGCATGCGCATTCAGCCAGGGACGAAGAGGGAGGAGAGTCCCAGCGCAAATGGGAGCCCTGCGCTGGAAAAAAGGTAAAGTATTAACCCCTTCCTCCCCCTTTAGTGCCACGGGAGTGGGACCCTGAGGGTGGGGGCACCCTCAGGGCACTATAGTGCCAGGAAAACGAGTATGTTTTCCTGGAACTATAGCGGCCCTTTAAAGGGACACTATAGTCACCAGAACAACTACAGCTTAATGGTGAGTATAATAGCTCCCTTCAGGCATTTTCATGTAAACACTGCCTTTTCAGAGAAAAGGCAGTGTTTACATTGCCCCTAGGGACTCCTCCAAGTGGCCACTCCTCAGATGGCCACTGGAGGTGCTTCCTGGCTCAGGGCTGCACAGTAAGCAGTCCTGCCGTTCAGCGTCCTCACGCTCTGCATGGAGACGCTGAATTTTCCTCATAGAGATGCATTGATTCAATGCATCTCTATGAGGAGGTCCTGATTGGCTAAAACTGCATTTGGCCCCCACCCCCTTGGCAATTTTGATGATGTCACCAAGGGGGCAGGGGCAGGGGCAGTGCCGGCAGACCTGTGGAGAGCTGAAAATAAGGTACGTTTTAACCCATTCTGGGGGGTGGGGGGACAAGACACCTAATTGGTGGGTTTTACATTTTTGGTGGGTTTGTGTTCCTGACCCTATAATCCTTTAAGCCATAATTACTGCATAGTAGAGCTTGGAGACAGCATGGGTTTCATTATCAACCTTTTTTTTTTTTTTTACTCATGATAATTGAAGTATAGCTAAGGAACATTTGCTGTGCTTCATTATGACTTGAAAATGCTTGAAGTAAAAAAGTATTAAAAAGTATTTAAATGAAAAGGGATTGGGTATACATTAAAAGAAAACCAGAGGAAAACAAAATAATTATTTTACAAGAGTAAACTCATGTATACAATTTAATTATCCTTTTGTTGTGGAGGAATTTTTTTGTAAACACCAAATTTAAATGGTTCTCCATGAACAAATGTTAACGTAATCATGTAATATTGTTTGGCTTGAGCCTTTACAGTTTTAATATGACACTTTGAACATTAAAAAAAGAAATAAGCATACAAGTGTCAAAAAATAAAATGAAATACCTTAGATACACATATGTTTCAGACTTCTATTAAAAACCTGGAAATTCCATTACATACAAAGCAATATTACTGGTACCCAATAGATGGCTCAAACAGCATTAATCAAGCTAGATATGTCAATGTTTTAGTTCAACAGCAAACTTGTTCACAATATAATACAAAAAGGCAAACATTAAAAGCTATGCACTTTTATTTCAGACATCTGGAAGGAATATTGCACCTTTTTGAAGGTTTTTTTGTTTTGTGGTTAAATATATTGTTATTTGTTTTAAACCCTTTGTCAAATTCTGTGCATTGAAATACAAAAATTAGAAAAAGATAGAAAGCACATTTTTTGCATAGCTTTGCTTATAATCATTTCTACACAACTAGTGCAAAAACCCTCCCCTACCCCCCGATTAAATATATACACTTATATGACCTAATTGTTAAACATCCTCAATTACTCTTTGAAAGTTATAGGGCAAATACTGTAAGGAATGAGTTGCAGTTTTAAAGGTAACAAAATGTAATATTTGGTCTGCCATGACTATGTCACTAATGGTATTTAACGAAGACCATTTTGACACTTTCATTTAACTGTGCCATTTTTTGGGACAAAACAGTAGTATCCAATTGCACTTTACTGTAATCATGGTATATTATTTCTAAAAGACCACTACTTAGGGTATTTCATGGAGCTTTTTGAGTCTTTTCACTTTGCTATTTCATCATCAGTTTCTGACAAGTTAAGTGGTACATTTTATTTTCAGGTACATATTGGATTCTAATGGTGGATTTCACTGGTTTTGTGGGTTCTACTACTTCAAAGATCCCATATTTGTATTCTGCTGTATCTCTCAAGTATAGCCATACTACAAATATATATATATATATATATATATATATATATATATATATATATATATATATGTAAATGTTTTAGTGAATAGTAATTGGAGACATGGCTCTATTTGACATGCCTCTGTGCTTGCTTTGCAGACAAGTAATTTCCTGAAGTAACACTATCTGTGCCACCATACTGACACTATTTATAACAACAGGTATACCTTATGCTATATATCCCTAGCCCTATGTCATAAATGATTTTTAACCCTAATCCTCACTCTATTCCCTGCTCTAACTAATGTCAATACTAGAGTCTGTCTGTAAGAATGTATATCTATATAATCAAGCTGCTGTCTAATTGTGTGAATGGCTAGTTATCTGCATGTGATATAATACTGATGGTTCAGACTGGAATTGATAAAGTGGTATTTGAGGGAGTCATTAGAGGGTAAAGGCCTTTGAGATATTTATGATTATAGTATTTCCAGAGCAAATGCAATTCGGTGCTTGTCAATGCACCTAGCTATTCAACACTTCAACTAGGTATTAATTATCAACTGACAAACCCACATGCATTTACAATGGAGCTTAACAGAACAGTGCACAGACTGGAAGACAATGAATTTAGATTCATTTTTCATAAATAATAGGCATCACTGTCCTTATGTAGGCCACATTTCCAAGAAAGCAAAATATGTTTTTATTATCCTCTTTTATACCTCAGGAAGCCATTTTCTTTCCTTTGCTTAGGAAAAATACATCTTATTTCAAAGAAACTGGACTGTTAGTGCTAATTGTTCAGAGGTTTTTAACCAATATATTTTTGTCTAAAAATTAAAAACATTTTAAATTGATCTGATGTTACACCTCTTATGGTGTTTAAAACCCTGTTATTTGCTACGTTGAGGATGGGGAGCAAGTAGACATCATTCTAACTCATTCACTGGTCCTATGAGCTCAGCTGCAACTATTTTAGAGGAAAATCAATAGGTTTTGACTATCAATATAGACATATACTAAATCATATTATAGAAATAGGGTTCCTTGCCAAAAACTATATTTTCTTTTAGTGTGGCTCGACAACACCCACCACCCCAAAAAAAGTGTACAGTTGTACATATAGTTGTACAATTGTATTAAATAGCAAAATAATAAACAAGGAGGGTCCTCTATCTTCTGATTTTCGCTTACAAAGTAAATTACGGTATACCTTTATTTGAATCACCCGGCTTATTAAAGGACCACTATAGGCACCCAGACCACTTCAGCTTAATGAAGTGGTCTGGGTGCCAGGTCCAGCTAGGTTTAACCCTTTTTTCTATAAACATAGCAGTTAATCCAGCCTCTAGTGGCTGTCTCATTGACAGCCGCTAGGGGCGCTTCCGCGCTTCTCACTGTTTTTCACAGTGAGAAGACGCCAGCGTCCATAGGAAAGCATTGTGAATGTCGTGCATGCGCATTCAGCCGAGGAGGAGGAGAAGAGGAGGAGGAGAGTCCCCCGTCCGGCGCTGGAGAAAGAGCTAAGTTTAACCCCTTCCATCCCCTAGAGCCCGGAGTGAGGAGGACCCTGAGGGTGGGGGCACCCTCAGGGCACTATAGTGCCAGGAAAATGAGTATGTTTTCCTGGCATTATAGTGGTCCTTTAAACACAGAAGAATAAAATCTTTTATTGTAAATAAACACTAATTTGAAACACACGTCCTGTTAAATAAATCTAAAATTACTGCAACCTAAGCCAAAAGGATCTCAATTACCTAGAATTAATTGACTTCTAAATAGATTGGTTTTATAGTGCAGATTTACAGTACATGTTAATGGTAGAAAGCATGTCTTAGTGACTATTCGTCTCAAATCTTTCTGTTATGACATCCTGGGTGTCAGGATCGGGACAGGGATCCAACACGCAGAGTACAAAGAGTGGAAAGGTACGTATACCGGGCCTTAGAATGGCCGGACTAACGTACCGAGAGTAAAGAATAGTCAGAGGCAAGCCGAGGTCGAGGGAACGAGAAGACAGATAAGCGAGAGACAAGCCGGGTCAAGGGATAACAGAGAAACAGGGTAGTACAACGAGCCGAGTCAAAACCAAAAGAGCAAACTAGAATACCAGAGCACTGAGTGACTAGACAAGCTAGAACCACGACAGGGCAATGAGCTGAAGTAAGGAGTAAGCTTAAATACCCTGGTTCTGGATGTAAATCACGCCTCTGAAAAGTACCGATTGGATATCGGACACTTGAGTGACAGATTGCTCGTGCTAGCGTCATGACGTCACGTATTGAGCGTCCTGCTAGAAAAGGACGTGGATTCCTCGCGGCCGGTGTTTAAGTGACTGGATGAACCGCGAGGAACGGAGGAGACAGCTCGCCTGGACGGATACACCACCAAGTCTCTACCTCCCTTAGAGGTAGAGGCCTCAGGTACCCTGACAGTACCCCCCCTCTCAGATACGCCCACCGGGCGGAATGAACCGGGGCGAGATGGGAAGCGAAGGTGAAATGCTTTGCGAAGGCGAGAAGCATGGACGTCCTCCTGAGGTACCCAACTCCTCTCCTCAGGACCATATCCCCTCCAGTTGACCAGATATTGCAATTTTCCCCTTGAAATTCTGGAGTCAATGATGGAGCTGACCTCGTACTCTTCCCGACCCTCCACCTGAACAGGACGAGGCGAGGAGACCTTAGAGGAGAATTTGTTGCAAATGAGGGGTTTCAACAAGGAGACATGAAAAGAGTTAGGAATGCGTAAGGCAGGTGGCAGAGCAAGGCGATACGCAACCGGATTGATACGAGTGAGAACCCTGTAAGGACCTATGTAACGAGGAGCAAATTTCATGGACGGAACTTTTAGGCGAATATTCTTAGTACTCAACCATACCCTATCCCCAGGAACAAAAACAGGAGCCGCTCTTCTATGTTTGTCAGCGTGTTTCTTGAACAGCGAGGAACTATGTAATAGAATTTGTCGAGTTTGATCCCATAATTTCTTCAGGTTGGCGACATGATCATCAACCGACGGTATCCCCTGAGAAGAGGAAACCGAAGGAAAAATCGAAGGATGAAAGCCATAGTTCATGAAGAAAGGGCTAGAGCGAGTTGAATCGCAAACAAGGTTATTGTGTGCGAACTCCGCCCAAGGAATCAGACCGACCCAATCGTCCTGGTGTTCGGAAACAAAGCAACGCAGATACTGTTCGATCTTTTGATTAGTACGTTCAGCAGCTCCGTTAGACTGAGGGTGATAGGCAGAGGAAAAGTTCAATTTGATGCCCATTTGAGAACAAAAGGATCTCCAGAAACGTGAGACAAATTGAGAACCTCTATCAGAAACAATCTCTGAAGGGATCCCATGTAGGCGAAAAACTTCTCTCGCAAAAATCTCCGCCAATTCAGGGGAAGTCGGAAGTTTAGGTAATGGCACGAAATGGGCCATCTTGGTAAATCTATCCACCACCGTGAGAATAACAGTCTGTCTTTTGGAAGCAGGCAAATCAACGATAAAGTCAATGGACAAACAGGACCAAGGTTTCTCAGGAATGTCCAAGGGGTGTAACAGGCCACATGGGGATGCATGAGATAGTTTAGTCTTGGCACAAGTCTCACAAGCTGCGACGAACTCCTCAATATCCTTACGAAGTGAAGGCCACCAGAAATCCTTGGATATCAGAGAGTACGTCTTGCGAATACCAGGATGACCAGCTATTTTACTTTCATGAAAACATTGTAAGAGCTCCAGTTGCAGTTCAGGAGGAACAAAGTTTCTTCCCTCAGGAGTGTTTCCGGGAGCTAGATGTTGAGACTTCAAGATCTGGTCAAGTAGCGGGGAATGAATTTTGAGACTGGTATTAGCAATAATATTGCATTTGGGTACAATGGAAGACAAAAGTGGTTCTACTGAAGCAGAGGGTTCATATTGGCGAGATAGCGCATCGGCTTTAGAATTCTTTGACCCAGGTCTGTAAGTCAGAACGTAATTGAAATGGGTAAGAAACAACGACCAACGAGCCTGCCTGGAGGATAGACGCTTGGCCTCTCCGATATAAGACAAGTTTTTGTGGTCTGTCAGGATGGTAACAGGATGTAATGTACCTTCCAATAAATGTCTCCATTCTTTCAAAGCCTTGATAACCGCTAGTAATTCTCTGTCACCAATGTCATACCTGCTTTCAGTACCGGTCAATTTTTTAGAGAAAAATCCACATGGATGTAATGGTTTATCAACACCCAACCTTTGAGATAGAACAGCACCTAAACCAGTCTCTGATGCGTCTACCTCGAGCAAAAATGGCAGAGAAGTGTCAGGGTGAACTAAAATTGGAGCGGAAGCGAAAAGCTCCTTGAGAGTCTTGAACGCAAGGAGAGCTTCAGTAGTCCAATTCTTAGTGTCAGCCCCCTGTTTGGTCATGTTAGTGATAGGTGCAATAATGGAAGAATAGCCCTTAATAAAGCGCCTATAATAATTGGAAAAACCAATAAATCTCTGTATGGCTTTAAGACCTGTGGGTAAAGGCCACTCTAGAATGGATTGGAGCTTATCCGGATCCATCTTAAATCCCTCCCCAGAGATCACATAGCCGAGAAAGGTTACCTGGGTTTGATCAAAGCTACATTTCTCCAACTTGCAGTACAAGCCATGCTGGAGAAGCTTGTGCAAAACCCTCCTGACTTGTTTGTGATGAATCTCAATGTCACTAGAATGAATGAGTATATCATCTAGGTATACAATGACGCACTCTTGCTGAAATTCCCTAAGAACCTCATTAATCAGATCTTGGAATACTGCTGGTGCATTGCATAACCCAAAAGGCATGACGGTATATTCATAGTGGCCATATCGAGTATTGAATGCCGTCATCCACTCATGTCCCTGCTGGATTCTCACCAAGTTATATGCCCCTCTGAGGTCCAACTTGGTGAAAATCGTAGAGCCCTTCAAACGATCGAAGAGTTCGGTGATCAAGGGAATCGGGTAGGCATTTTTAATGGTTATCTTATTCAGGCCTCGATAGTCAATACAAGGTCTCAAAGAACCATCTTTCTTTTTAACAAAAAAAAATCCAGCCCCGGCAGGGGAGGAGGACCTCCTGATGAATCCCTTGTCTAAATTCTCGTGAATATATTCCTCTAGGACTGAGTTCTCCTTTATAGATAATGGGTATACATGACCTCTGGGAGGCATGGTACCAGGGAGTAGGTTAATTTTGCAATCAAAGGACCTGTGTGGGGGTAAGGTATCGGCCTTCTTTTTGTCAAATACTGCCTTTAAATCTAGATACTGAGACGGAATTTGTGTCTCTGTAGGATTGTCAGAGGTATTCGATGTATTAGTTAATCCAAGAGGTAAGACCTTCCGCAAGCATTTTTCTTGACAATTCTCTCCCCATGAAACTATCTCCCCTGATTCCCAATTAATAATAGGGTTGTGTCTCCTCAGCCAGGAGTACCCCAGAACTATGGGAATAGACGGAGAAGAAATGAGCATCAAGGATATATCCTCTTTATGCAAGATGCCAACAGTCAAGTTAATCGGTATGGTCTCATGAAAAATAACGGGCTCAAGTAACGGTCTACCATCGATGGCCTCAACAGCCAGAGGTGTCTCTTTTAACTGGGATGGAATAGCATGCTTGGCAGCAAAACCCTGATCTATAAAGCTCTCAGCAGCTCCAGAATCGATTAGTGCCATAGTCTTAACTACTCCCTTCTCCCACTTTAAAGAAACGGGTAACACAAGCCTGAGCTCCTTGTAGTTGTGAATAGAGGACAAAGTAGAAACACCCAAGGCCTGCCCTCTAGAGGAACTTAGGTGCGAGCGTTTCCCGAAAGATTGGGACAATTTAGGCGTAAATGACCCCTGACTCCACAATACATACATAAACCCTGCCTTCTCCTGTACTGTCTCTCCCTTTCAGTGAGATGAGTACTGCCTATCTGCATAGGTTCAGGAATACGTAAGTCTTCGAACTCAGATATTTGAAAGGTAGGCGCTAGTTTAAAGGAGGGTCTACGGGTCCTATCTCGAGTGTTCTGCCTCTCTCTTAAGCGTTCATCAATACGAGATATAAAAGAAATTAAATCCTCCAAATTTTCAGGGAGTTCTCTAGTAGCGACCTCGTCAAGAATTACATCTGATAACCCATTCAGAAACACATCTATATAAGCCTGTTCGTTCCACTTAACTTCTGCCGCCAAGGATCTGAACTCTAGTGCATAATCCACAAGTGTTCGATTCTCCTGTTTAAGGCGCAACATTAATCTAGCTGCATTGACCTTTCTGCCAGGAGGGTCAAAAGTTCTTCTAAACGCAGCTACAAAGGCATTATAATTATAGACGAGTGGATTATCATTCTCCCATAAAGGATTGGCCCATCTCAAAGCTTTTTCAATGAGCAGAGTAATAATAAATCCAACCTTTGCTCTATCTGTAGGATAAGAGCGGGGTTGTAGTTCGAAATGGATGCTAATCTGGTTTAGAAAGCCACGACACTTCTCCGGTGACCCGCCATAACGTACTGGTGGGGTAATACGGGAAGAAGCACCTACAGTGGCTACCTCTAGACCAGAGACTGCAGGAGAGATAGAAGGAGTACGTGTCTCCTCAGGTGGATTACTAGCACGAGACAAAAGTGCCTGTAGTGCCAAAGCCATCTGATCCATCCTATGTTCCATGGCGTCAAACCTGGGATCCGAAGAACCAAGCTGACTGTTTGTACCTGCAGGATCCATTGGCCCTGTCGTAATGTCAGGATCGGGACAGGGATCCAACACGCAGAGTACAAAGAGTGGAAAGGTACGTATACCGGGCCTTAGAATGGCCGGACTAACGTACCGAGAGTAAAGAATAGTCAGAGGCAAGCCGAGGTCGAGGGAACGAGAAGACAGATAAGCGAGAGACAAGCCGGGTCAAGGGATAACAGAGAAACAGGGTAGTACAACGAGCCGAGTCAAAACCAAAAGAGCAAACTAGAATACCAGAGCACTGAGTGACTAGACAAGCTAGAACCACGACAGGGCAATGAGCTGAAGTAAGGAGTAAGCTTAAATACCCTGGTTCTGGATGTAAATCACGCCTCTGAAAAGTACCGATTGGATATCGGACACTTGAGTGACAGATTGCTCGTGCTAGCGTCATGACGTCACGTATTGAGCGTCCTGCTAGAAAAGGACGTGGATTCCTCGCGGCCGGTGTTTAAGTGACTGGATGAACCGCGAGGAACGGAGGAGACAGCTCGCCTGGACGGATACACCACCAAGTCTCTACCTCCCTTAGAGGTAGAGGCCTCAGGTACCCTGACACTGGGTGACTCTGGCTAGTTTATGAGGGAATTACAAAGTCTAAAGATAGTTAGACACAAAAAGCCCAGATGAGACTATATTGAAATGTCCCTAAGTATGTACACTACATACCTTTGAAATTATTATTTCAACAACTATGTTATATTGTTTCTCTACGCAAGAAGCAATATATCATAAGCTGCCAAAGAGCCTATGTGGCTTTAGCATATATTGGAATAAGGTTTAAGTATTAAGTTATGAAAGGTACAGCATAGATATAGATGTATATGCAACATGAAAAAGGACCCTGTTGGGACTAAAACTGCATTTATTATATAGACAAGCTATTGCAGAAAATGGTGTGTGTAACATGCATAACATATAATATAAATAATAAAAATAATATAACAAGGTTACACTGATATACAAAAGAAGCCTGAGAGTTAAGTACTTGGAGAGGAAAGAAAAACAAAGTATTTAATTGTTAGCTAAGTATTTATTATTTTTTTTTTTTTACATAAAATGAATAGCGGCACCACAGAGTTTAGAAGCCAGTATCTGATGCCAAATGAATAAGAACACAAATGTATGTGTCTGAGATTGCAAAAAGAACTTGTGAAATTCACACAAGACTTCAATGCATGATCCAAATGTCAGGGTGGTTACCAACTGGGCTATTATCTCTAAATAGGCAACAGACACTCCGAGCCAACACCAGGGACATCTCATAAGTTACCAGAGTGATCATACACTTAGTACAAAGGTATTGTTTGATTAGACAAAGTGAGGAGCTGGGGGAAGATTTATGATTAGGAAATAAACAAGAATGAAGTACGTGGCCCATCTATGGGCTCTCAGACAACAAGGAGAACCTTTTGTTTTGCTTTGTTGGTTTGTTTAGTTTATAGACTGCTTCATGTAAAAAGCTTATACATATAACTGAAAGGTCCACCAGCAGCAACACAGTGTCCATGACAAACAAAACGTGAGAATAATATAATAGTAATATTTCAAAGTAATATATCAGCTGCAGAGCATTTTACGATTACACTTGCTACAAAATTCCAGATTTGTCTGCATTTCACCATGCTCACCAATACATATATTTTTAAAATTAATAATTCAGCCAGGTGAAAAGTAGATGCGAGCAAAGTGGAAACAACTCAACATCTCCCACCCTCCTGGCTTAAAATAGTTCACAGGCAGACACAACATGTTAGACAGACATATGCGAGGTGCATTTTGCATGCCATAGGTGTGACCTTCCTGTCAACACCGAGATTCCCAGCAGAGAGTTTGATTAAAATACCACTGGTACAGCAAAATAGCTCACCACCGTAGGTATGGAAGCAGTGATAGTCCGGATATCAAATAGTATTTTCTACAGCTTTTATGAGCGAGGGCAAACTGGAAGCAGATACAAAATGCAATGGTATGGTCTCATTCTTAGTTTTACACTTCTTTTGCTTGCCAATTTAAAGTATTCTTGTTCCCAGGGTACCAAGGCAAAATACAAATAATAAGAAATTAAAATGAAATATACTTATGTAATGCCAACATTTTTTTTTTATAATTGAATTTGTGGTTTAGAGATAATTAAAACCTGTGTTATAGAATATTTCGTTGACTTATAAAAACTATTTTTTTTATTTTATTCTTTTTTGTTCTTGCTTTGTCCTTGTAGTTTGCATAAAATTATTTGCACTGATTTATCTGCGCTAGGAAAATGGAGGAAGGATATCAAAATGGTTTATCGGTACCATTGTAGAAAACAATACAATTAATTTAGTGGGTAATACACTGTGTCAATCACCAGGAATATAAAATATCTAAAAGTGGGTGGCATTATCCTCCCTCTCTGGGGAAAATGTTCCTGCCATTGTGATTGCCTTATCAGTACCACCTGCAGGTGGCGCCAAGACATGAAAAGTGGTTTCCTCATATTATATATACCTCCCTCTTTGATTGCATAGTGGGCTCAATTTTCCACAATTCTTGAGTAAATCAGGTTTGTGTGCTTATTTTTTATAGGTGAAAATGTATCTTGCCAAAAAAATTGAGGTAATAATGTAATTATGGGAAACATTGGTGGGAATGAAATTCTAGAAACAAGACATTGGCACAATATATTACCCTCTGCTATACCCATGGATGCTGGACTCAAACACATTTTATAAATAGAATATCCTATTTAATTATATTAAAATAAAACAGACATAAATAAAATACACATTCCCTTAGTCTATGAAATGCAGGATATTAATTAGGCATGATTCAATTCTCAATTAGACTGTAACTTGATTTTGTGAAGCACACACATTAAATTATAAGTTAGAACTTAAGAATAATTTAACTCTGCAAAGAGAATATTAAACGTGCAATTAAGCTTGAATTAGCCTATGAATCTATAACAGATTGATTTTCTTTAAGTTTATATCAACAATCATGAACTCCAGTTTACAGGATAATGTAATATAAATTGACTAACTCGGGTCCTTTGTACAGTTCTTTTTTTAGTGGGATTGTTGCAGTGCTCTCCTATACTATATATAAACACAGATTTATATCTTCCGTTAACCAAGTATGTAGTTATGTAATGTGAAGTTAGTACAGTCTACCTGACTCACACCTACTACACTCTCTAAACAAGTAGAAGATCAAGATTTATATGTATTTCATAATGCTTCTGAAACACTATCTATAAGCAATTAAAGGGACGAGATCCAGGTAAGATTAGCACTTTCGATTTAATAGTGCACGAATATGCAAAAAAGATTACTTATGTATGCATGCCTTCCAAATTCAGTAGAACAGTCACGATTTTGGGGTGCTGACCTGCCTTTGTTCCCTGGTGTCCCGCATCTGGGGAAAACAGGGAACTATTCCCGGGAGGCACAGTGTGACCACATCATTAGATGCGCCCTCACTGTGGTGCGGGTACTAGTCCCATGCAGGGAGCTCGTCGGCAGCGATTTGTTAGACATGGTTCCGGGTTTCGATAGCTGGAAGCCAGCCAGGCTGTCTGTCAGATGGTGGACCTGCTTCTGTTCCAGGAAGACGTACCCCTATCAGATGAGACTGCCCATTTTCTAAAGGCCTCATCCATTGTGGGTGTCACTAGTAACACAGCTAGTCACTGCTAGTCACTGGTGTAGCCCTCTCAGGACTCTGCCCACCTGCATTTACTTGTGGAGCCGGTTGGGAGGTTTGCGCATGTATTTTAAAAAATATATATATCCATGTGACCTACTAGTCTGACTCACAGTGCTAAAATTTTTTTTTTATAAAATAGCAGAACTAGCCTGGCAGCTCCAGTTGAATGGATTTCCCAGAATAAAAAAAAAAGTCTTTCAATGAGTCTTTCTCATTGAAGAGAAACCACCAATCAGCAACTGTGAGTTATCAAACAGACAGCACAGTGTACTTTTAACTAGTACTGTACAATGTTGTCTAAATGTACGGTACATATCCAGCTGTTACAACATTACAACTTTCAGGGTATGATGCGAGTTGAAATAATACAACAAAAAGAGGCTGACATAACAGTTACATGAATATGTTTTCATTTATTACTGGGTATGTAGGTATTATATATGTCACATGGGTATATGGAGGGTTAAAATAGTGTGCTTTTTCCCTTTACTTTCCCTTTATTAACTGTCTGTAAATTAATTTTTCCGCTTTATAATTCGCTCAATATATTGTTTCACTGTATTTGCTAAAGCACTTCAAAAATTTCTCGCAAGCATCCTAGATACACATAGCAACCATTCTCAGCCAAGAATAACTGACCAGGGCTCGTAGGTACAGTTCAAACTATATCTCAAGTGAAATCTAAAAGGAAAAAAAAATATTAGTGCATGTGAATATGGACTAAAATTAATTTAAAGGGACACTATAGTCACCTGAACAACTTTAGCTTAATGAAGCAGTTTTGGTGTATAGAACATGCCCCTGCAGCCTCACTGCTCAATCCTCTGCCATTTAGGAGTTAAATCCCTTTGTTTATGAACCCTAGTCACACCTCCCTGCATGTGACTTGCACAGCCTTCACTAAACACTTCCTGTAAAGAGAGCCCTATTTAGGCTTTCTTAATTGCAAGTTCTGTTTAATTAAGATTTTCTTATCCCCTGCTATGTTAATAGCTTGCTAGACCCTGCAAGGGCCTCCTGTATGTGATTAAAGTTCAATTTACAGATTGAGATACAATTATTTAAGGTAAATTACATCTGTTTGAAACTGAAACCAGTTTTGTTTTTCATGCAGGCTCTGTCAATCATAGCCAGGGGAGGTGTGGCTAGGGCTGCATAAACAGAAACAAAGTGATTTAACTCCTAAATGACAGTGAATTGAGCAGTGAAATTGCAGGGGAATGATCTATACACTAAAACTGCTTTATTTAGCTAAAGTAATTTAGGTGACTATAGTGTTCATTTAAACCTTAATTTTATTCCCATTATGCTTTACCAATGATTACAAAAATTATTATATGGTATATTATAGTGTATAGATATTGGTATCGGAAAGTAAAATGTTAGTATTAATCACTGATAAATGGATTTTATTCACTCAATTTACATGTGAAGCGATTACAAAACCATTTGCACAAGGTAAATAAAACAGAGAATTTACCTTAATTTAACATATTTTAACTTGACAACAAGGTTATTGCAATCTCATTAAATTATATAGTTATACATTTAAAAAAAACTAATCTCTAAAATTGTAGGACCTGCAGCAAAGGAACTATTCAATGTATGAGTAAATATCAGCGCGTATGATAAGAAGCAAACCCTAAGTGTGTCGCACGTTAATTCTCCAGCAGTAGATTTCACCCTTAAAATAAATGCTGATCACATCTGTTTTCACAGGTGTGTAACAATCTATGGGCCTTCATACGGAAATTTAAAGAATGTGCCCAAAGCATTTACTTCATTAGTAACATAATGGGTTTTAGCTCAGAGTTAAACCTTTGGATACATGTGGAACAAAGGTTCTGTTTAAAAATCACCTGATCAATATGCCGACAACTGTCTATAGTTGATTTCTGTCTGCAGGTAATGCTTTATTTATTAAATGTATGTTCTTTCTGCATCAGGAACTGTGGGTACTTGGAAAAGTTGAACTTTCTAAAACAACATCTTTTTCAGCTTAATAAAGGTAAAACAAATAAACTTGAAGAAAGTTTACAAAAATTATGTGACCTGTGGAGAAGCTTGGAGGCCAACTACCTTCCTAGAGATCATGGATCCTCTGCTGTCACTGGAACTCAACTTTGCGGTTCTGACCCCCAAGAGTATCCATTATCCATCCAACCTCTTTTCGTGTTTCATTGTTCAGTCAGCAGGACTTTACCCTACTGTTCCAAGAGGGGTATTCCCTTAAGTTTCCCACCTTGTTTATTTGTGCTGGAAGAAGAAGTTGTCTTATTGTTCTAGTCTAATCTTAAAGGGATACTATAGTCACCAGATCCACTACAGCTCAATGTAGTGGTTCTGGTGTCTATAGCCTGTTCCTGCAGGCTCTGCAAAATAAACGCTGCATTTTCAGAGACTAACAGACTAACATTGCTGCCTAGTAAAACCTCTAGTGGCTGTCACTCAAACAATCTTTACAGGACCTACTTTCAGTGTTTGCATGGAGACACTGATTTGTCCCCATAGAGCTGCAACTGATCTATGAAGAGATTCTGAATGGCACAGCTCGGTATTTTGCTGTTCATGCACAACGCACGGAGGCTGGGCTAGCTGTGGCTTATAATCATACTTTCCAGGCGCTAGGTGGTGTGGCTAGCTACGGGGCAAGATGAACGCGTTGAGACTTGCTCCGGACCATGAGCTCCTGCTTATAGTGTTTTAGCCCAAGTACCTGTGTATCTGCAGGTTTATACACCCGCAAAACTGAGCCGAAAGTGTGAACAGCGAGAGTAAGCAAGGGTAAGCTGGAAGTGTAAATGGTGGTAAACCGTGGTGGTAAACTGTAGCTGCAACATAGTAGTATGCCACAGCACAAACCCAGGAAAGGCTCTGTGAAAGCATCATAATTGTGTAAGCTCATGTTTATATTTACATATATTCTCAGTTTGTCTCATTTATTTGTTGGATTTATTCCAGTTCTTATGAAATGTTATGTTTTAGAAGATATTTATATGCAGCTTGCATTACTATTGAACTGGCTTTCCAATTATCACTCAAGGCTCACCAAGAATTACATAATGTTTTACTAAACTGTTACCTCCCGTAGGTTTATTGGTAAAGACTGGCCTGCTCCACCCTCTATGTATGAAGATGATGGTAGCAGGTTTCCATAGAAGCACATGATGCCATCTCTTACATTGTCACCATAATTTGAGTCCGGCATCTTCTAGACGTCTTTGCCATTTCTCTGAACATGTCACAGGGAGGAGTTTTTCATAGATAATAGTGTAGTAATATTGTTTCGGAAAATACAGTTAAGCTAAAACTGTGAGCTCCAAATGTGTTCTTAACAGCCGATAACAGCTTCTTCCCAAACATATTATTCTAAATGCATCAGTAAACGTCAGGAATGTTCTGACAAAAAACTGCTTATAATGAACAGATAACAATTAATATCAGCTTAGTAGCTAACTAAGCAGTAATCAGCTTTGAGTTAACATAGCATTTAATTGCTTCCAACTTTATACAGATAATTATGGTTCCTATTAGGACAATGTCATTGCATGATTAAGATCCCATTCTTCATAGTATGACTGTCTCCTATATCTGTGTACCATTACAACATAGCTTACAGGAAGTGACTTACATGTCAGCATTATGAACACCAACATTTACGTAATCACATATGTTTATAAAGGGTTTACAGACTGCTTTAACCCCTTAAGGACACATGACATGTGTGACATGTCATGATTCCCTTTTATTCCAGAAGTTTGGTCCTTAAGGGGTTAAGAATGGCATTCATAAGTAAAGGTTCCCAGAAGTATATGGTAAATATATTTTAAGAGTGGACTCTAGGAGTTGTATTAACGTAATGTCTGGAACAGTGTATCTATACGCTACCTACAGTTTTGTGTTGATTGTACTAGTTAGCAATGCTGGAGGGGCACAATAACCTTACTAATAAATTAGAGAACTTTACTGTATAGTTCTTTCCACAAAATGTGACTTTTGCGCCCATAAACAAGGTATCAAGCTTTGAAGACAAACTGAATAATGACAAATAAAGAAATCAAAAGAATACACAGCACATAGTTAAGTACAATAACAGTAATTGGATTTATCCCACAATGATTGCACTCACGAAATAGTGTAGAGTAATGCGCCTTTAAGCCCACATGGGGCTGACGTAGCGTTCACCTTCCACGGATAGGTTACTCTGTCTTCCAAGAAATGGGAGTATGCCAGTTGAAATGTAAAAAAACATTTTTATTTAAAGGCAATAACAAGCCTTAATCAAAAATCAATAAATTAAATTTAAAATTAATTTAGATTTTTGATTAAGGCTTGTTATTGCCTTTAAATAAAAAAAAAATTACATTTCAACTGGCATACTCCCATTTCTTGGAAGACAGAGTAACCTATCCGTGGAAGGTGAACGCTACGTCTGCCCCATGTGGGCTTAAGGGCGCATTACTCTACACTATTTCGTGAGTGCAATCATTGTGGGATAAATCCAATTACTGTTATTGTACTTCACTATGTGCTATGTATTCTTTTGTTTTCTAGTCATTCAGCTGTATCCCATTTTTGTTTACTCACATATCTGTTTTTGAGGTTCGTTTGGGGGAAACCTCTAGGGAAGCTGTATCCATCTTACACTCAGTTAAGTACCTCTGCATATTCTTACCATTGAGTTGGTTAGGTGCATTTGTATTTCTTGTGTATTTTTTTCTTCTTTATACAAATAAAGAAATCAGTATTATCACCTTAACGGTTATATGACAGGCATAACACACTCTCTAAACACAACATATAAAGAATCTTCTTTTTTTTTTTTTTTTAATAATATTTATTCAAAAAGTTTTTCATTTTTACAAACAAACAACATCATGTGAGACATTAATAAATGAATAAACCTTACTTCTAGTTAACAATATGAATAATCAGTAATTGTTTTCACATAATGTACGAAGTAAATATTGCTACTTTATATCAGAATATATCAACCAATATCTTGCCTTACAGTCCTTATACATAACAAACATACGACCATTCACACTTTCAGAGTGAGAGGTTAGCATATCCTAGATACTTATCAAAGTGTTCTTCGTTGCATATACGCATATAAACACATATATATAATCCTAGATACATGTATAAAGGCCAACATTTTTTCATCTAGTCATTTTAAGTCATCTCTCTTGTTTATTATAAGTAAGTCATCTCAACAATAGTCACATTGTCAGCCATATACCAATATATACATAGACATTATTACAGTGAGGTGAAAACATGATTATGTATTGTGTATGTATTATAAAATAACATTATCCAGGGTAACAACATGCATAAATGGAAATACTAAATACTTAAATGAGCTGTATCATAGTCCCCCTAAATTTGGACACTAAGTGTGATCCTATCACCTATATCTCCCATGCAATCACCGGAAGTTCTCTATAAACGAGTTAACAGGAGGCCCTTAAGTTCATCTAATTTTCACCATATATTAATATGAATTTATCTAACCACATTTTGTATATGCATTTCTTATGCAATGAACTTACGTATTGTTTATAAGGTTATTTTCCATAGACAATTGGAATTTGATTTGGTTAATAACAGGGCAGAGGCCGTTTTTTTTTCTAGATTATTGTTAGAAAGTTTAAAGAGAATATCAAAGGCCCATGACCACAATAATTTCACTATGGGACACGTCCACCAAATGTGTATATATGTTCCGACAAATGAGCCACATCTCCAACAAGTATCTTGTAGATGTGAGAACATCTTCGATAATCGAGAAGGGGTATAGTACCATTTGTATACTAATTTAAAATGACATTCAACCAAATTGAGGCTGTGGACGTGTTTTGTCAAATGGAATATTGAGGTACACCATTCCTTTTCAGAAATTATTAAATGATATCAATTTGTTATCTACCATAATGTCTGATATGTTATCTATGCCATGATTAATCCAACTATTAAACGATAGATCAGCTACATTCTGTTCAATTACAGCAAGAGAACAAGTCTTTGGTATCTCATTTATATAACCCAGCAGTTTTTTAATTTCTTGCCATATATCTAATAATTGGCTAAGTATATTGGATTTTATTTGGGCATAAAATTGGGATTTGCCCTGTAATTCTTTCCAAATAAGATATTGCCATTTATTAGGTAGAACAGCCTGTGCTTCTAGTATATACCAGTGTTTATCAACATATTGTGGAACTTGCAAATAGTAAATATGTTTTATCATGTTTGCATAGTAAATATAAGTGATGTTGGGAAAATGTAAGTCCCCCTTCGGCAATTTTTTGAACAATGTTTTGAGAGCTAGTCTCAGTTTTTTATTTTTCCAGATGAACCTAGAAAAAGACGATTTAATCATATTTAACCAAATCTTTGGTGTCTTGAGGGGTACCATGGAGAAAATTTAAGACCATTGCGGTAGTATGTATGAATTAATAATATTAATTCTCCCTATCCAGGTTATCTCCAAATGTTTCCATTTTTGTAATTTGTAATTAGTATCTTTAATCAGTCTCAAAATATTTTTCTCCATTATATCCCCTATAAGTGCCGGTATAACAATCCCAAGATATGTTATTTCCATATTAGTCCAAATAAAATTATATGTATCAGATAATCTATTAACCACTGCATTTTGTAAATTAATATGCATGGCGACAGATTTCGAGATATTCAGCTTAAAATTAGAGATCGCACTATAAGTGTCAATTTCTTGTATGAGGGAGGGCAAGGATGTCTCAGGGGAAGTAAGTGAGATCAGAGCGTCATCCGCATAAAGTGATATTTTTATATCCATATGTCTCGTGGGAAATCCCTTAATATTTGGGTTATTCCTTATATTAATAGCAAGAGGTTCCAACGTAAGAATGTAAATAGTGGGGATAATGGGCAGCCCTGTCTGGTGCCGTTTCCGAGGGAAAACCACCCGGCTGAAATATTAGGGCCCACTGTTCTGGCAGAGGGATTAGAGTACAACGCCATAATTGCATTGCAAATCCTGCCATTTAGGCCAAAGGCCCGCAACACTCCCTCTAGATATCCCCACCCGACCCTGTCGAACGCTTTCTTGGCGTCTAGAGACAGGGTCAGGAAGGGAATGTGAGGTCTATGGGCCATATCCAATATATCTATCACTCTTCTAGTGTTGCTTGAAGACATGCTCAGAACTATTTTCAATATTTTTTAGTAAAAATGGCTAAAACAGCTATATGAGTAGAATGTGCAAGGCACTCACTAGACTTTAATATACACTGATCAGTCACACCATTAAAACCACGGACAGGTAAAGTAAATATTGTTACACTGACACCTGTCAGGGTTATGATATATTAGGCACCAAGTGAATAGTCAGTTATTTAATTTAATTTGTTGGTAGCAGCCACAATGGGCAAGCAAAAAGATCTGAATGATTTTGATAAGGGCCAAACAGTGATGGCTATATGACTGGATCAGAGCACCTCCAAAAAAGGCAAGTCTTGCAAGGTGTACCCAGTATGCAGTGGTTAGTACCTACCAAAATCGGAATTACCACTGGTGAACCGGCATCATGGTCATGGACGCCCAAGGCTCATTATTGAATGTGGGTAGCAAAGGCTAACTTCTCTGGTCTGATCACACATTACAGCTGCTGTAGCTCAAATTGATGGAAAAACTTGCAGGCAACGATAGCAAGTTGTCACAACACACAGTGCAACGCAGTTTGCTGTGTATGGGGCTGTCTAGCAGCAAACTGGTTAAAGTGCCCAAAGCACCTTCAGTGAGGATGTGAGCTTCAGAACTTGTTTTTGGTGAATGGGTTGAGTATGCTGAGATTTGGACATGCACAGTCACTATTGATAAGGCAAAATTGTATAACTGACAAGTCCCAGTACAAGATCAAAGAATGCAAGATCAGGATCAGCAAACAAAGTAAAGTCTTTGTTGACAAGTCCGGTAGATTCAACAAATATAATATAAAGTCTAAACGGGATAAGCAAACAAACAAGGTTTTACCAGAACCATCCAGCACTGCAGTGGCGTACATACCGGGGTCGCAGGGGTCGCGGCTGCGACCGGGCCCGGCCCACCAGGGGGCCCGGCCGCCCTGCGACCCAGGTATGTACTCACTGGGCCAGCCTCTTCTCCTGGGGGGCCCAGGAGCCGGCCAACTCCGGGCCCCCCGAGGCTGGCCCTGCTTACACCCGGCGGGCAGTCAGGCTGGCGGGCGCGCGAGGGAGCACTCTCCCCTGAGTGCTCCCTCTTCAGCTCCCTCGCGCACTGCACTGAAACCGGAGCCGGAAGATGACGTCATCTTCCGGCTCCGGCATCAGTACGCGGCGCGCGAGGGAGCTGAAGAGGGAGCACTCAGGGGAGAGTGCTCCCTCGCGCGCCCGCCAGCCTGACTGCCCGCCGGGTGACACCACTGGACCCCAGGGAATCCCCTCAGCTCTCCCACAGGTAAGGAGGCTGGGGAGATTAAATAGAAAAAAAAAATGTGTGTATGTTAGTGAGTGTATGTTAGTGAGTGTGTGTTTGTGTGAGTGTGTGTTTGTGTGAGTGTGTTAATGTATGTTAGTTAGTGTGTGTGTGTGTGTGTGTGTGTGTGTGTGTGAGTGAGTGTATGTTAGTGAGTGTATGTTAGTGAGTGTGTTAGTGTATGTTAGTTAGTGTGTGTGTGTGAGTGTATGTTAGTGAGTGTGTTAGTGTATGTTCGTTAGTGTGTGTGTGTGAGTGTGTGTTAGTGTGTGTGTGAGTGTATGTTAGTGTTAGTGTGTGTGTGTGAGTGTGTTAGTGTATGTTAGTTAGTGTGTGAGTGTATGTTAGTGTGTGTGTGTGTGTGTGTGTGAGAGTGTATGTTAGTGTGAGTGTATGTTAGTGAGTGTGTGTTAGTGTGTGTGAGTGTGTGTTAGTGAGTGTTAGTGTGTGTGTGAGTATATGTTAGTGAGTGTGTGTGTGAGTGTATGTTAGTGAGTGTGTGTGTGTTAGAGTGTGTGTGTGTAAGTGTTAGAGTGTTTGTCATAGTGTTAGAGTGTGTGTCTTAGTGTTAGAGTGTGTGTGTGTGTTAGTGTGTGTGTTGGAGTGTGTGTGTGTTAGTATTAGAGTGTGTGTGTGTTAGTGTGTGTGTTGGAGTGTGCGTGTTAGTGTTAGAGTGTGTGTCTGTGTGCGTCTGTTAGTGAGTGTGTATGTATGTTTGTCACTGAGTGTGTGTCTGTCAGTTAATGTGTGCGTGTGTGTCTTAAGCACTTACCTTTCTCCAGCGCCGGACTCCCTTGGCGCTGGGGATCTCTCCGCCCCGATCCACCTCTCAGCTCCGAATGCGCATGCGTGGCAAGAGCCACATGCGCATTCAAACTGCCCATAGGAAAGCATTACTCAATGCTTTCCTATGGACGTTCAGCGTCTTCTCACTGTGATTTTCACAGTGAGAAACGCAGAAAATCCTCTAGCGGCTGTCAATGAGACAGCCTCTAGAGGCTGGATTAACCCTCAGTGAAACATAGCAGTTTCTCTGAAACTGCTATGTTTTCAGCTGCAGGGTTAAAACTAGAGAGACCTGGCACCCAGACCACTTAATTGAGCTGATGTGATCTGGGTGTCTGTAGTGGTCCTTTAAGTGTATGTGTTTATGCATGCACTGGCGTACATAACGTGGTCGCAGGGGTCGCAGCCCTGCGACCAGGTGCCCGCCGCCATGTGTTGCGGCCCCAGCCCGCGCAGAGTAAGCGCGCGCGCGGGGGAGGGGCCACGGATCAGTTTTCGCACCGGGGCCCCATGGGTTGTGTGTACGCCACTGCAGCACTGGATCAGTCAGGCGAGAGTTAACCACAACTGGTTCAGGATTAACCATTCAGGGACAGGTGATTAAGGGTTAACCAAAGCAGGAACAGGCTTGAAAAGGGTTGTGACCTTTAGGAAGTCCAAAGGGGGTTCTGTGCTTAAATAGGTGAGAGACCCCTCCAGTGCAGGCATGCGTCCACTTCCCCAGGTGAGCGGGTAAATTCCCAAGGTGAGTTGACCATTCAAACCAACTGTTCCCCACAATAAACTTAGGAATACCAATATGGAACCCCCGCAGTTCTGACACCCTGAGAAGATCCTGGATCAGTGTGATGGACACAAATACCCCCAAGCATGCCAGGCAGAGGGGAAGCAGGCCTAAGGGCAGACAGGGCGCGTCTCACTTCCCCTTGCACACAGCAGTCCACATATAGCGGCTGTAGGGGCCTACGGGCAAGGAAAGAGTGCTGTGCGCCTTGCACTTTTGGTTACTAAAGAACTGAAACATCCATCGGCAGCCGTGACAGAACTGGACATGAGGCAAGTTTAATAGATATTTAATATAGAGTGGTATTATGTATAAATAAGGCAAAGTAGCCTTGACGGAAATATCTAAATTACCATGCATCTAGGGACATAAGAGACCTGGTGTATTTCAGCCCATAGGCACGGCACTGTTACAGATCCCTATCAATGTGCGGACAGTCAGTATGATGTTCAGTCTGTATTCATATATGTGTCCCATTCCTCCTTCTCTCCCCCACCCCTCCATGTGTCCCATTCCTCTCTTTGTCCCCCTCCCCTCCATGTGTCCCATTCTTCCCTCTCTCCCCCTCCCCTCCATGTGTCCCATTCTTCCCTCTCTCCCCTCCATGTGTCCCATCCTTCCGTCTAGCCTCTCTCCCCTCCATGTGTCCCATTCTTCTCTCTCTCTCCCCCTCCCCTCCAGATGTCCGATACCCTACTTCCTCCATGTGTCCCATTCCTACCTCTCCCCCTCCATGTCCGAGTCCTCCCTCTCTCCCCCCTCCTCTCCATGTGTCCCATTCCTACCTCTCTCCCCCCTCCTGTACATGCTTCTCGATGCAGTTCCTGGTCTGACAGGAAGTGCTCTCACAGTGAGCACTTCCAGTCAGACCACTCAGCCACGCTACACACAGGTAGGAGGGGAGCAGGGGAGCTCTCCCCTCCTGCCAGATACGCGGCCCCCAGGCACCATCCCAGAAGGCATGCAGGCGGCCCACGGTCACAGGGGTTGCAGCTGCGGTAGGGACGCCACTGATTCTCCTATACAAACAGAAAAGTCACATACCCAAATTGTAGATTATGCTAGCTTTAGTGTACCTATAATCTTAATTTTATTAATGACAGGAGGCGAGTATTTGCTTAAGTCTCTCTTTACTAGAACTCCACAGCAGCACAGAAAAACAACCAATCAGAAAAAAGTTAGGTACTATAAAACTCCCCTCCCCATGCATCATTTCCTCTTTCAAGCTGCGACAAAACAGAATAAAAAGGCAGAGAACATCATGGGGAAGAAACGAAGTCCTAGATCTGATGAATATAACGATGTCCACCATTCGAGAGTAACCGTCAAACTAGATAGTGTCGATGGACTGTAAACTGAAACGAGAGAAAAACAGAATCGAACAGGTTGATTATCCAATGAAATGTACTCTGAATAAACATGTAGGTACCCAATGTAGCAACCCAAATTAATATTAATATGTAGACATCCCAACCCTACATATGAAGAAACACAGACATAAGGAACAAGCGACAGGTAGCAGAGACAACAAACAGAGTTGCATACGTACCTGATAATCTAAACTATAACATTAAACAAGGGAGGGACAAGAATGGGTGGGAAATACTCGCCTCCTGTCATTAATAAAATTAAGATTATAGGTACACTAAAGCTAGCATAATCTACAATTTTATAACATGACAGGAGGCTTCGTATTTGCTGTTTCAACGCTCAGATCACCAATCCAACGCTGTTTGTGTCGCTGGTATCTATTCCAGGAAATATCAGAGAAAACCTAATTGGACGTTCCAAGTACGATAAATGACAGCAGACGGATCAAAGACTTAGGGTCGGGAGAAGAAACTGCCACCATGTCTCAACTCATGATCCGTAAGGTGGCTCCTCCGAACGTGCCAGGGCCATTCGGCAATGCGGCCTTGGAGGCAGATCTCCAATCTCAAGGAATGCGCCTAAGTCCGCCACCAAAATCGCAATAGAAAACTGAGGAGGATCTTCCGTTCCTTCCTGTCCTACCCGGTGAGATGCCGTATCCGAGGATAAATTCATAATGCAGGCAAGAGTGTGGCCAGACCAGCCGTATTCTAAGTGATACCAATATTCCAAATGGACTGTGTAATCCTCGGACGCAGTGGAGAAAAGACTCCAAAGGACGTCCATTCAGAGATCCGAACTGAACTTGTGTGGAGGAAACGGCGGTCGACTACTCCGGGAATAGCGAATCCCAGAAATCTGCAAAGGAATGGGAAAAGCAAACCGCAGATTTCCATCCAGAAATGCCCTCGTCCAAGAGTGAAAGATGTCCGTGTAGAAGTCAGGGCACACCAGGTACCTCCATAAAGTCTCAGAGGTCTCCTCGATGGTAGTTGAAAGTAGGTTAGTGCGAATCCAACAAAGATGGCTCCCGTGAGGGATAAACAGGGCGTAGACGGAGGGTCCTCTATCTCCGAACCATGTTCACCAGGTACGCGCTCCGAGGAAACGGGGCAGTCCTAACAACCATCCCAAGATCATAATGACCGGGGAAGTCCAGACAACCCGGGTTTCCGGTCTTATCATGTGATCCATACGCACGGTTTTACCGTCAGACCGGGTAATAGGCCTTCCATAATCTTGTTACCCGAGCAAGGCAGTGCCTGTTTGCTCCATGAAGGTCTCCGTATCTCCTGACATCTTGACATGGGAGAAACTGTTTGCGCAGTTTGTTTGTAATGGTCTGGATATCCAAACAGAAAGCAATCTGTATCAAATGGCGCAGAATATGCCTAAAATCTGCACTCTCATAATACCGGAGGGCCATCCATTAGCCGTACCATCTCCAGGATAGTGCGTAAATAATTGGGAGACTCCCCCCGTTATACCGCTGAGTATTTCCTGCGTGATCTACAGCGGTCCGGATCCAGTAGATCCATTACAGGAGACAGAATAGAGGGATCTAGTCTAAACATGCAATTCTCGCATGACCAGGCAGTCCTCTAGAAAGAAGTCAGTAGCGTGGATGTCAGTTCTAAGTGAACGCAGGAGGGACGCCCCTCTATGTAGTCATCAATGTCATGCACAGGTAGAAGCCTGTGTGATGAACAGATGGCCGGTACTGTAGAGCGTCGAGTGTATGAGAGAGCCGCGCTCTCTACTACTGTGATCGCATACCGCAAGAGCGTCCGGCTGCTAGCCTGAGCGGGCCGTGCCCGTTAGTAACCAACAGCAGAGTCTACATCCGTGGCCGGTTCTCTCTATGATAATGGGTCCTCCCAACCTGTCCTCTGTATCCAGCCCAGAATCTGGTCGAGGCCGAGTGAGGGGCTGCGCCCTTTAATAACGAATCAGTATCCGGTTCCGTATGAGAGGGTTCGCCCTCTGTTCCTGAAAATAAATATACTCGGATCGAGGTGATGGAGGGTCGCACCCTCCCGTGGTGCAAACTAGAGTCCCTAGAGGTTCAGGGTGGCCAAACTGTAGGGTGCACCCATTATAATGTCAGCATAAGGCTGAGGGCAATCTTTGGAAACAACGGTGGAAAAAACTATCAACCGACTAACCGGACCCCGTGCGCGCGGGGTCCAGGTAGACCGTTGGTAGCCTGAGGAAAGCTGGAGACGTTCTCCGCAATCCACGAGTGCCCGAGAGGTCGGAAGAGGTCAAGCCAGGCCTCACGACGACCCGAGCGAAAGGGAAAAGGAAGTCATGAAAAAACAAAAAAACGACAATAAATGTAGATAAGAGAAAATACACCAATGCTATCCGGATAGAAGGCAAACAGCAGGCCGGAAGGTAAGAAAAGTAAGTCCCACTGGACAGGGTCAAAAGCCAACCCAGCGCAGGAAAAAACTACTGAACCTATAAGGAGTCCGGGAGGCAGATACGGAGTATCCGGTAAAGACAAGGAAAAAACACCGCTTCTCCTGTAGCAGGCTGAGTACCGGTCCTTGCCTGTGCGAAGTTCTCCTTGGAGATGTGCCGTCGCCGGTTTGGAGTAATCCTTGGATGTGCCCTGGGTCTTCATAAGAAACTTTGCCCTTCAGGCATGAGGTGTAGGGCTTTCACCCTTCCCACCATATTCAGATGGCCGTATACTGGTGTTCTCTTGAACACTAAGGCAGTGGTGTTTGTCTGGACACCTGCCTATCTCCATGTCACTGTTGGGCACTGGGATTTCCTCAGTGACATTACCCCAGGCCTGCGGCCAAAAGAGGTTGGGTGCCAATAGTGTAGGCCCGCCAGTAGGGCACAGGCCCAGCAGGCCCAACGAATGGACACAGAAAGGTTAGCCAAGCAAATAGTCACAGACATAGTAGGCCATTCAAGGAGGCACCGACACAGCAGGCTTTTTTAATGGGCGCAGACACAGTAGGCTGTTCTTATGAGCACAGATACAGTAGGCTGTTCTTATGGGCACAGACATAGCAGGCCGTTCTTATGGGCACAGACATAGCAGGCCATTCTTATGGGCACAGACATAGCAGGCCGTTCTTATGGGCACAGACATAGCAGGCCGTTCTTATGGGCACAGACATAGCAGGCCGTTCTTATGGGCACAGACATAGCAGGCCGTTCTTATGGGCACAGACATAGCAGGCCGTTCTTATGGGCACAGACATAGCAGGCCATTCTTATGGGCACAGACATAGCAGGCCATTCTTATGGGCACAGACATAGCAGGCCATTCTTATGGGCACAGACATAGCAGGCCATTCTTATGGGCACAGACATAGCAGGCCATTCTTATGGGCACAGACATAGCAGGCCATTCTTATGGGCACAGACATAGCAGGCCATTCTTATGGGCACAGACATAGCAGGCCAACTTGGGCTGTGCATTATTACCATATTGTGATGATCATGTTATTTATATAGTGCCATCCAAGTCTGCAGTGCGGTTCAATGGGTATAGAGTGAGTAACGGGGACCTCTGAGTTCGTGAAGAGGTCCCTAAACCTAGTAGATCCTCGGAGCATCCTGTGAGATAGGACCCCTAGGTACCAACCCATTTATACAGTGTAATGCCGTGTGAATAACTCGAACCGGGACAGGCAGTCCCTAAATGCCCAGCAGTCAATTAGTGGTAGTCCAGCTGTATCGTGTACAAGCGGAAGTTGTGCCAGTGATTATCATTTCCAAGAATATAAGATACACTTAGCGGTACTCTCCATAGACTGTGCATGGGTATGCACATGCTCACCCGGATCTGTTTGAGATTTCTTATCGATATCATAGGATACCATCAATATACCGGCTGAAGGGTATTGAAACCATTGACACTTCCAGGAGTAGGGCTAAATGATAGTCAACTCGATGAAATCCCCTAAGAACCTGATAAAATTCATAGTATCAGTGTAGACTGGTCTCCCATACCAATGAATCAGATCTTCTATATCTTCTATATGCCACGAACAGAGAATTCCTACCAGAGTAGTCTCAAATGAGACCTCGTGTCTGGACCAGAAAAAATATATATACTGGCACTGTATACATCCTGTACGGAGTTTGTATAACTGAGTATGTACATACCTGTAACTTGCAGTAGGCCGTGATATACCTTGACGGTAGAACTCACAGAAATCTGTGATATATATATACTGTCCGCAAACTCTCAGAAATCTGTGGTAAACACTGTAGGCAAAAACCCACGGCATTCTGTGATATACACTGTCAGCAAAGCTCACAGCAATCCGTGATATACACTGACAGCAATGGACAGCCAAACTCACAGCAGTCTGAGTCAGCAAACCAAACTCTTAAACACTATTAGCGCACGCCGCAATCTGACATATGTATTGCCACTAAAACTCACATCAACCTAAGTCAGCAAAACTAACTCTTGATAAACACTATAAGCACACACAGCAATCCTACATATGTGTTGCCACTAAAACTCACATCAATCTAAGTCAGCAAACCTAACTCTTGATAAACACTTTAGCACACACAGCAATCAGACATATGTATTGCCACTAAAACTCACATCAATCTGAGTCAGCAAACAAACACTCGATAAACACTATTAGCACACACAGCAATCTGACATAAGTATTGCCACTAAAACTCACATCAATCTGAGTCAGCAAACAAACACTCGATAAACACTATTAGCACACACAGCAATCTGACATAAGTATTGCCACTAAAACTCACATCAATCTGAGTCAGCAAACAAACACTCAATAAACACTATTAGCACACACAGCAATCTGACATAAGTATTGCCACTAAAACTCCCATCAATCTAAGTCAGCAAACCTAACTCAACGCACAGTAATCTGACACATGTATTGCCACTAAAACCCCACAGTAAGACGTGCATAAAACTGTATAAGGATGTAGAAAAAAACGACGTGCAAAAACCCTAAGACTCACAGAATCTGTGAGACAACGCTGTAAGTAAGCTTACAGCCCTCACAGGCAATAGCAAAAAAGGAGTATTCCCCCGGAGGTCCCAGCCGGGTAACAAGTAGCCGTGATCCGAGCACCGCGGACGGAGGAGGGGTCGCAAGTAGGTGCACTCTCCTCCGCCCGGTCGGCTACCCGCGGCTCTCAGAAGAAATGGAGTGCGGCGGGCAGCCACGTGGATGAGTGGAGCGGCCGCCGGGTACTCGCGTCCGACCGCGAGTACCTCGGGTGCCGGAGAGTCAGAAAGGGGGTCGAGGGAATCAGGAGACAGCCCGAGGCTAGCCGCCAGAAATCCCGAAAGAGCAAGCAGCCCGCGGGAAACGGCGGGACAAGGAGAATGGGGTAGAGAGGGGGGGGAATCCCAATAACAACAAAATAAACATCTAAATACCATACACCTAACCACATAAGCAGAGGTAGATATATAACAGAGATATATAGTTAAACCCAAAAAATATATCCTGTAAACATACAGAAGGAGAAAGTACAAGATATAAAATAAGTAAATATATATTAAGATACCAAAAATGAATCCCAATAAAACATAACAAAACCCAAAACCACCCACTATAAGCAGGAGGTAGTGGTACTCTGACCTGTACTGATGCGGAGCAGCAAAGAAAGAGGAAATGATGCATGGGGAGGGGAGTTTTATAGTACCTAACTTTTTTCTGATTGGTTGTTTTTCTGTGCTGCTGTGGAGTTCTAGTAAAGAGAGACTTAAGCAAATACGAAGCCTCCTGTCATGTTATAAAATTCATGCTCTTCTAGTAGTCCACAATACATGAAGGTCATATTCTCCTCCTTTTAGCTCTCTAAGAAGCCTTTAACACGCCTGATAAAAAAATCTTATTGAACCAAAAACTTCCTTTTGGTGTTTTTTTGTGGTTACCTCCCTTACGTGTAGCTAACGACAATAAATTGTATAATGACAATAGGGAGTGCACATTTGACCAAAAAGTGAAGCAGTAAACATTTGTGTTCAGTACTTATTGCACTAGCTTGGCCTTTGTTCTGTATATTACATGTCCAATGGTTTAAATGTCTACTCGAACCAGCCTGACCACTTCTGCTCTCAGCTTGAATCACTGGACATGCGGGTGACAGACGTTCACTGCAGAGCCTCCAGTAAGGGGAGGCTTGTGTCTCCCAACCCTATCCCATCTCATAATTTTATTTTATTTCCTCCTGCCCACCCTCCTCCTTTTCTCCCTCTCCAATGCCCTCACATCATTGGCTCAGAGTGTGTGCATGCCCAATAGGGCATATTTCAAAGAACCAAAAAAAAAAAAAAAAGGTTAGAGAGACGCTTTAACATAGGATGAGAGAGAAAAAGTGATTAAATAGTTTGATTATATTTTTTCATTCTCATACCACAGTATGATGAATTATTGATTATTCTATACTTAAAGGAACACTACAGGTTCAGGAACATAAGCATGTATTCCACACGAATCTTGCTCCCCCCTGGCCCTTCTTAACCCTACAGTAAAATCTTACCTTTCTTTCAGTCTGCTTATGCTGGCTCTGTCCCTGATCTGTCTCCTTGGCTGACATCATCATAAGTGATTCTCTCAGCCAATCACAATGCTTTCCCATAGGACAGCAGTGAATTGGCTGAGTTAGAATCAATGCATCTCTATGGGGAAAGTTCAGTGTCTCTATGCAGAGGGTCGAGACACTGAATGGCAGTGCTCCACAATGGTCAGCACTGCCCCAGAAAGCACCTCTAGTAGCCATGTGAGGAAATGACCACTGGAGGTATTCCTAGGCTGCAATGTAAACACTGCCTTTTCCGAAATGACAGTGTTTACTGCAAAACGCCTGCGGAAACACAGAGCAATAAATTTCCACCATTGTCTTCCATCTCCACATGGAGTGACACACATTTAAAAGGTGTTAACCAATAACATATTAAAAATAAATAAATACAACTTGTATCTGACAAAATAAAAAAAAAAATACATACTCTTGCACTGTTAAATGCAAGGATTGTCCATTTGTTAATTGCTACACCCTTCAAAAGTGTATGAGAGACATTCATAACTTTTTTTTTACAGTAACAGCACAACCTGGTGAGAAACAAAGAACTTGTTTAAGTGGTGACATCTGCTGCAGCTGTTTCACAAAAGACATGCCCATTATCATACTTGACACCTATTCAAGGTCAAGGACATGTGGGAGATGTGGGTAATGGATAAATGTTTTTTTTTATGTTCGTTCCTGTAAGTGTATTGTACAGAATGTAAATTGTGAAATGAATGTATGTAACCAAATATCCATTGAGTTGGTGCTTCAATTAAAAAAATAAATATAAAAAAAAGGTTACATTTTGATTAATTCTGAATAATCATAATACATTGTCTTTTTAGAAATCCAAGATTGCATTATTTCCCGTAATAAGTTTCAAAGTTATCCATCATTTATATTATATAATATTTTTATAACTAGATCCATGTATGATGTTCTTTAAAGTTAACGCTGCAGGGAGACATGCATGTCCTAATTTTCATGAGATTGGTAGAAGTTACACGCCAGAAGGATTCTCCATGGGAGAAAGGAGTATGAATGATGTCACCTGCTGTGCACAACTTAATGAGCAGTTCTATGTATAGTTCTATGTAGTGTATTGTGTATGTGTCTGTATGTATGTTTTTATATATATATATACTGCACTCGTGATGCCCCAAGCTCCAATTTGTTGGTTTGTGGGGTTTTGCATTATTTTTTCTTTAATAAATATATCTGTCTTACGCATTTAATATATATATTCCCAAGGGGGTTCTGCACTCACGATCTCCCAATCTATATGACGGCCACTGTGCCAAAACTTTTTTTGTTTAGCTGCAAAATAAAAATTTCGATATTTCACTTTCAATAAAACATTTTCATTCGGACCACCAGGACCAGGGCTATATATCATGCTTGAAAGAGAGCACTCTGGAGGCTAAATAGTGAATCATTTTGCCGGTTTTATTTTTCTGCATCCTGCATACTTACAAACACAAAAACACAGTTTAAATCCTCACTGGGACTTTTATGAAAATGATAAAAGTACTGATCAGAACTGAAACAATGTTTTTTGTTTTCCGGGATGCAGAAATATAAAAGCAGCAAAATGATTCACCATTTAGCCTCCCCAGTGGTCTATTTCAATTAGGCTCGAGATTTTGTCGATGAAATGTTGAGTGCAGAATTACATAGAAACATAGAAACATAGAAACATAGAATGTGACGGCAGATAAGAACCATTGGGCCCATCTAGTCTGCCCAGTTTTCTAAATACTTTCATTAGTCCCTGGCATTATCTTATAGTTAGGATAGCCTTATGCCTATCCCACGCATGCTTAAACTCCTTTACTGTGTTAACCTCTACCACTTCAGCTGGAAGGCTATTCCATGCATCCACTACCCTCTCAGTAAAGTAATACTTCCTGGTATTATTTTTAAACCTTTGTCCTTCTAATTTTAGACTACCGTATATACTCGAGTATAAGACGACCCGAATATAAGCCGAGGCCCCTAATTTTACCCCAAAAAACTGGGAAAACTTATTGACTCGAGTATAAGACTAAGGTGGAAAATGCAGCAGCTACTGGTAAATTTCTAAATAAAATTAGATCCTAAAAAAGTTATATTAACTGAATATTTATTTACAGTGTGTGTATATAATGAATGCAGTGTGTGTGTGTATGAATGCAGTGTGTATATGAATGCTGTGTGTGTATGCAGTGTGTGTATGAATGCAGTGTGTATATAATGAATGGAGTGCAGTGCGTGTATATGAGTGCAGTGCATGTATATGAGTGCAGTGTGTGTATAATGAATGCAGTGCAGTGTGTGTATGAGTGCAGTGTGTATGCAGTGTGTGTGTGAGTGCAGTGTGTATATAATGAATGCAGTGTGTATGTATGAATGCAGTGCAGTGTGTGTATATGAGTGCAGTGTGTGTGTATGAGTGCAGTGTGTGTGTATGAGTGCAGTGTGTGTGTATGAGTGCAGTGTGTATATAATGAGTGCAGTGTGTATATAATGAGTGCAGTGTGTGTATATGAGTGCAGTGTGTATATAATGAATGCAGTGCAGTGTGTGTATGAGTGCAGTGTGTATGCAGTGTGTATGCAGTGTGTGTATGAATGCAGTGTGTGTATATGAGTGCAGTGTGTGAGTGCAGTGTGTATATAATGAATTGAGTGCAGTGTGTGTATGAGTGCAGTGTGAATGCAGTGTGTGTATGTGTGTATGTATGCAGTGTGTATGAATGCAGTGCAGTGTGTGTGAGTGCAGTGTGTGTGTGTGTGAGTGCAGAGCATTGGTGGGGGTGGGCATTTTATTAATTATTATTGTAATATATATATTTTTTTTAATGTTATTATTTATTTATTTTTTTTTTATTATTATTTTTTTTTTCGTCCCCCCTCCCTGCTTGTTAGCTGGCCAGGGAGGGGGGCTCTCACTCCCTGGTGGTCCAGTGGATGGGCTGTAGGAGGGGGGCTGTCAGGAAGCTGTAACTTACCTTCACCGCAGCTCCTGTCAGCTCCCTTCTCTCTCCTCCGTCCGTACAGCTCCCAGGTCAGCTTCCTCTGCAACTCTCGCGGCCGCGCGGAGCGTTGCCACGGTAACCCGTGGCAACGCTCTGACCCCGCGGCTCTCGCGAGATTTGCAGAGGGAGCTGACCTGGGAGCTGTACGGACGGAGGAGAGAGAAGGGAGCTGACAGGAGCTGCGGTGAGTTACAGCTTCCTGACAGCCCCCGGTCCTTGTCTGTATTATGGCAATGAAAATTGCCATAATACAGACAACTGACTCGAGTATAAGACGAGTGAGTGTTTTTCAGCACAAAAAATGTGCTGAAAAACTCGTCTTATACTCGAGTATATACGGTATGTCCTCTGGTTGTGGTAGTTTTTCTTCTTTTAAATATAGTCTCCTCCTTTACTGTGTTGATTCCCTTTATGTATTTAAATGTTTCTATCATATCCCCCCTGTCTCGTCTTTCCTCCAAGCTATACATGTTAAAATTCAGGGAGTACTTATACTACTACTACTGTGGATTTACATATTTATTTATTTTTAGACAAGCCAGTTTTTTTCTTCTTCATGTACAAGTCTAATATCTATATATACTGGAATAAATAAATAAACAAAAACAGTGTAATTTAGGATTAACCCAGCATCAGCAGATTGACTCAAAGGCTATTTGACATGATCAAAATGTTAGCTTTCCAAAAGCCTGTGCAACGCAGAGAATATCACAACACACCAGAGAACTTGGAAAATGTGTTGTTCCACTAGAACAGGTGTGCCAAAAAGGTAGATGTCTAGATGTTTTAAAACTACAGCTTTCATGATCCTGTGTCATTGTAAAGGCAAACAACGCATCACGGGAGTCATAGTTCTACAACATCTGGGGATCTACCTTTTCAGGACCCCATGCACTAGGGTATATGAGCTTTCCTTTGACTGCTTGACTTCAGCACATCTTCAATAGGATACGTAGGGAACTATATAGTCCTATCTTGTCCTATATAGTCCTATAAATGTCCTGTCTTGGAAAAAAATATATACATTAAATCGGCAAAAGCTTTCAGGTACAAATTGCCAAAGGCATACCATTTTTACACTATTTGTTGGTTGTTGGGTTGTTGTTGTTGTTTTTTTGCAACTTTAATGCATGAAATTAGTGTGAAAAAAAACAAACAGGAAAAATAATGGCAAACATACAGTATACAGAGAGGGGGCAGAGCAGGTAAAATAATGCGTTTCATGGGACTTTTTCAGTATGTCTATATGGCGTTTTCCCTGGTGTGCCTCATCTTGGTGCACTGCTTGTTTGCATATATGATTTCTTGTTCTTTCACAATGCAACACAAATTGCACATAAAGGGAACCGTAACATTTACCAACATCAAATTATAACATACACTGTATACGGATCCCAACACTTTCAACTCCGCCTTTTTCGCCACAACTCTATTGCAGTGGTGTTGTCACTCTGCCCATTTATCCCCCCTATGTATTTGTTGGTTTGTGGGGATTTTACATTATTTTTTCTTTAAAGGACCACAATAGGCACCCAGACCACTTCAGCTTAATGAAGTGGTCTGGGTGCCAGGTCCCTCTAGGGTTAACCCTGCCTGCTGTAAACATAGCAGTTTCAGAGAAACTGCTATGTTTACATTAGGGTTAATCCAGCCTCTAATAGCCGTCTCAGTGACAGCCGCTAGAGGCGCTTCCGCGCTTCTCACTGTGATTTTCATAGTGAGAAGACGCCAGCGTCCATAGGAAAGCATTGGGAATGCTTTCCTATGGACTGAGTGAATGTGACATCAGAAGAGGGAGGACAGTCCCCAGCGCCGAGGGAGCCCGGCGCTGGAGAAAGGTAAGAATTTAACCCCTTCCTCCAACTTCAAGCCCGGAGGGAGGGGGGCCATGAGGGTGGGGGGACCTATTAATACTATAGTGCCAGGAAAACAAGTATGTATTCCTGGCACTATAGTGGTCCTTTAATAAATATATCTGTCTTACGCATTTATTTTTATTATTGGTACCAAGTGTTCTACTGACAATGTGATCTGCTAATTATGATAAATAAACATGCCAAATAAGTAAATTAACTCTGGAGAGCTATCATGCTTTATACTTTTATTTGGTTGTAGTACTAAACATAGCTGTTGATTCCTTGGATATTGATAGTAAGCAACTACCATGGTCATTTTCATAAAGTGTGTGCCTGTTTTCTGCAAAAGAGAACCTCTGGGCTGGTTCTGTGAGTAAATGTCTCATCAAAAACAAACAAAAAAAAAAGAATACTAAAAGAGAGCACCCTCAAACATCCCCAATATTTAACTGCATTTAACTAAACATTTAAAATATTATAAAACAAAACCTATAACCCTATGTAAAATGGATAAAGACAAGGGATTAAGAACTCTAATTGACTTAGCACAACATTCCCAGTCTATTATTACCATCCAAAGATGATATAGACAAATCATTATTTTGATGGTTGCACAGGAGCCAGTTTTGGCACGTAGTGCTTAAAATTCTATGAAGGAGCAAGTCTGCTGGCATACTACAAAAACCTTAGAAAACATTAATGGTATCAGAAGGTACATTATAATGTACTATTCACAGTATGAATGGCAAAAAGGAACTGTTATAAGTTCTTTACATCAACAACATTTCTACAAGTCATCTAGCGGACAGAACCAAAAACCAAAATGCTTATTCTCATTTATAAAATAACAAGCGACAACAGAGAAACTCCGCTAGCATGGAGCACGCAAAATACAACCCCCCCCCCCCCCCCCTACTCCGCTAACTAGTAAGAATCCCAAGGGAAACATAATAATGGCTATCCATTGCTGTTCTATGTATGATACTAGAATGGCAGTATAATATCACCAACTATAAATATATAAAACATATTTAAAAAAATATTATTTAAGACTATACACCATTATATATCTGTAATGATAATAACCAACATCACACTCAAATCTGATTACTTGATAGCAGAAATGTGCACAGTTAATGTTTTATAAATTACTTTTCAGGATGAAGAACGAAGAAGGAACTATGAGTCAGCATTAAATAACCATAAATGTAATGTCAGTAAAACATCCTCCGGAAAAAAGAGACATTCTGTACTTTTTATCGTTAATGTGTGGACTTCTGAAATGTAAGCAAATATATACCACATGTTCGATTTACAGACCAAATGAAGGCTTTCATAATACATAGAGACCTCCTGCACTGCCCATTCTGGATGTGTGACAGAAAGGTGAATTAGTAACATGTTATTCATCGCCACTTATCCAAATGGATTGCACAGAACTGCTCGAAAACAGGAAATACAGATATTTAAAGAAATACTTTCAGAACCAAATGTTTCATAAAGTATCCCAATATAACCCAGTGATTACCATATGTAATTCATACATTTACTTTATTATCCAAGAAAACTAGGGAAGAAACTCAATATTTCACAAACTTTATTGGTTGATAAACAATTGTATTAGGTGTATTGACTTAGATGCATATGACAAAATATAACTGTACCGTCATAATAACAGTGAGAACTATGTTAAATTAGTTCATGTTCTGATCAGACTGCCATGTATTCCATTCTACAAACATTCTACATTTAAACATTTCTTAAAAAAAAAAAATTATCAGTTCAGAGACTGACGGCTTCAGCAAAGTCGAAAAAGCGTGATCCGTAAATTCTTACCACTGGAGTCCTGATCGGTAGTACATAATGCAACACATGCTTGAATCTATACCCCAGGACAAAGATCTGTACTCAATCGTTGCAATAAGAATTCCACAACATTAGTGTTTTAACCCCTTAAGGACACATGACGTGTGACAAGTCATGATTCCCTTTTATTCCAGAAGTTTAGTCCTTAAGGGGTTAAAAAAAACCTAAAAAAAACATGAATATATGCAAACATACAGTACACAGGAAGTTCCGTGCCTACATGGTACTTCCTCAGAGATTTCCACGTCTATATGACGTTTTCCCTGCTGTGCCCTGCCTCGGTGCACTGCTTGCTTGCATATATGTTTTCAGTTTTTTTTCCCAATGCAACACAAATAACACAGAAAGAAAACAGTAAAATTTACCAACATCAAATTATAACCTACACTGTATACAGAGTGACATGTGACAGATAAACCTAAGGAATCCCAACACTTTTAACTCTTAAGTCTTTCTCTCCATAACTCGATTTCAGTTGTGTCATTACTCTGCCCCATCTCTCTCCCCTTGTGTTTACCCCAACCCCATTTGTTTGTCCCTCCCAGATTTTCCTCTGCCCTGACACTTGCCCAAACAGTGTGTTCATATGCTTCATGTCCCTCGTGTGTCTCACCAATCCCATCGTGTCCCTTCCTCATCTTACTCCCATCCTGATTGCCCCTTTAAGCTCCTTTACCTTATTCTGTTGGTTTCCGTTTCCCTCCCACGCAGCATTTCAGCACTGCATTAAAAAGGCCTGCAGAAAAAAAAAAGACATCCTCCACACAGCCCCACTTCGCTGTGCTTCTCTCCCATTACTGCTGTTACCCAAAGCAGCCTGCCCTCACTTACTGAGTCGCTCTTCACAAACCCCTGAAGATACACCTATTTACAACCTTGCAGAATCACAGTTCAGTTTCCTATGTGTCCCCCACTGAGCACATTATCAGTACTCCCAACTTAAAGTATCAGATCTTATTACTTCCTCTTATTCCCCTCTCCCCCCCCCAAACTAGTGTACCATTACCATGACATAGTGTAACCATTACAATGATTTTTACTTGCCCTTCCCTTAAAACACCAATTTTAATCTTTGCAGATTCCATTTCATTTTAATCGGTAACTTTGTCATTGACGTCTAAATAACGAGTTCTCTGCAAAGTGCATAAGATAAATAAAAAAAAAAAATAGAAAATACATTTTGTGATTATATTGCACAATAAGATGAAACGGGCAATTTAAGTGAAACTTGACTATCCTGTTCAATTTGTTTAGACAGCTTTATATTATACATTGGACATGTCATTCCATCCCACTGACAATCTTTTATTCACACTGAAGGCTATTTTACATTGTTCCATTCGTAAAAGATCATTTATGGACACTTTTCAAGAAAACCAGTAATGGCACTGAAACATTCACATACTACAATGTATTCCACGTATCTATCATTTGTCACCCTTAGCATAATATCACTGCTGTGTTACTCTGTTCTAGTGATATAGACGACTAATTCCTTATTGAAATGGCAAACCGTTATCATTTCATCCACTTGACTATTAAAGAATACTGAAAAGGATGTAGGAAAAAAACGTTTATAATTTCTGAGTTACTTATTATATGCTTCAATACCTTCCGTGTACACAATATATTATGACATATGAATACCAGAATTAATTGATTTATTGTATACTAATTTCTAAAAAAAAAACTCACTCCCTACACATTAACTCCAAATAAGAGGTAAATCCGTAATGATTACATAAAGGTTCTGTTCAGAGGACTTTAGGATATCAGTCTTATTATTTTTCGAAGTTCCACACCAGGTCAATCAATAACCATGTAAGACATCAAATACTGCCCAGTTCTCAGAGGAGGACTAATTCTAGCATGCAGACAGATGGCAAGTTATTATTTGAATTATGGTCTCTTTGATTAGCCGCTAATTTGTTATATTACCTTTTACATTCAACGTCATGATTTACCTCTGGGTATTATTCAAATCATGAACATTTTATAGAATCTTTGCTGCAATTCTCAAAACTTAGACACGTTTCCATAACAGCACAAATAACTTATCCCCATAGCTTGAGGACATTAAATCTAACGCGGAATAACAAAGAGATGCTGCTTTTTAGGAGGGTCGGAGGGAGGGGTATAGGGGAGTTTAAATATGTTTATTCATGATGGATAACCAACACGGTGCTTTACATAACATTCATTACATTTTATATTTCTTTCAACTGAAAAGTGTAAAAAGGTTACTGGAAATACACAAGAGGGTTCAAATTATCATATATTTTTTACAAATCCTGAATGAGACCAATTTACATAGTCCTGAAATCACCAAGGCCTCCCACTAACTCCCATTAGATGAGGCAGCTGCCTGATCACTATATAATCGTAACTACACCTCTAAGCTTCTGGAAATCTCCTTTCACAGAGGTTATTTTGCACAACAGCTGGTTAGCATGTGAATTTCTTTAACATTGTTTGCCTTTTGTAGCTTTTTATGCTTTGACTGCATAAAAACAGATGCTACAATAAAGTGCAGACAATTAAAAAGTATTTTAATTTTTTTGTTAAGGCAGTGGTTCAAAGGGATTCTGAGAGGAATATGAGACTGTGTTATATATTACTAGTATTTGCAATAAGAACAAGGAAACAATCTTGACAAATATTTAAATTACAACATTAAGAGAGAGCATCTCACAGACTGCTTTAGCTTAAAGGCACAGTTAAAGCACCAGAACGGATGACCCTCTTGTAGGTGATGTTTAGCTACATCTTTGTCTGAATGTCCATCAGTGAAGGCAATACATGCAGCGTAACGGTGTCCACGTATATGCTCTCAATATAAATAATGCCAGAAGGGCAGGTGATCTTATAGAATACAAACCTAGTTGTGCATGTTATCCTATGGCAAATGTCATGTTTTTTTTTACTGGAATATGGGTGGTTAATGGACTTGCCCGGTACTTATGTCCACAGGTGACAGGTGACACAAAAATATGTAGCAGCCCACATTTCAAACAGTGTTTGTGAAACTGATCCGTGTGTGCCAACCTGCCACGTACGTTGCATCATAACGATACAAAAAATTATTTTCCAAGTCATACCTTCAACCTCAGAAATAATCTGAGTTGAATCTTTGATATACGAGGGGGCTTTCACAACATGTTGTTGTAAATAGTGGTCAACATATTCAGAGACGTTGCCAGCTAAAGAGCCAAATGCCACTGATGATCGGCCTTCCAGGAGGATTTTTTAATGACTTATGGATTTTTGGTAAATAATAAAAATAAAAAAAGCCATTTTGGGAGATTTTTATAAAAAGGTAATCAAATTCATCTTTGTTGATGATTTTATTTTGTAAATCTTCATTAAAAAGAGAAAGCAATTGCTTCTTAAAAACCTTCATAGGACTTGATTTTAAAATCATGTAAGTATCTGTCTCCTAGAATCCTAAATGCTTCTAGCATGTAGTCCTCACGATTTAATATAACCGTCCCCCTTTCCTTATCTGCTTGCCTTATAACCAAGTTATAATTCTCTAAATTGCTTCAGGGCTATCTTTTCTTTTATAGTGAGATTTTCTTTTCCACTTTTTTAGAGAGCTTATCAAACTCTTTCAAAATCATGTCGCTAAAAACAGGATTAAAATCGTCAAGTTGGTAAAAACTTAGATTTATATTTTAAATTTGAATGTGTTATTTGTGGAGTTATAAGCTCCACAGGTTCTTCAATGATAGTCTCACAATGTTCACCAGTAATATATTTTTTCTTTTCAAAGAAGCATTTAATTGTTAGTTTCTTTAAGAATTTATGTGCATCAACAAACAGTTCAAAATGTTTGGGACCTTTTCAAGGAGCAAAGTTTAATCCCTTATTGAGAGTCTTTAGTTGATCATTACTAAGTTCATATTTCGAGAGGTTAAAAATCCCTTCTTTGTTCTAGATTTTATCCAATTGGTCATTTCTTCCTCCTCTAGATCCTCCTACCGCTCCTAAGGAGTTTTTTTTTTTTTTTGTGGGGTGTTTGAGCTGTCATTAGGGGAATAGATCTGTTTTTGTAGTGCCATACATTTTTTTATAGGGCTTCTTCAATATTGGTTCCCCACTCCCCTCTCTAAAAAATCTCTTTGTTGTTTCCTTAAGTCCTCCCTTGCGTGGTATGTTTCCGAAAGGTTTAGATAGTTCTTTGCGTCTTACCACTATATCTTCATGTTCAACCCTTGTGGATTGGACAGGGGTATTACTATACTGTTTATATGTTCTTTCAATTTTCCCATCATATTGTTTATTATTTCTATATGTTTATTAACTATACTGCTTCTGTATCTCGTGATTTGGGGATTTGGGAGTGATCCCTAATTTGAGTGCCTAGCCTGCACTTGCGATTTGCACTTTTCCAACTTACCTTTCCCTTTTTCTATGATTGTGCCTCTCTAGTCCTCTGATTGTTTTCAATGGATGTTGTATATATCAAATTAATCACTGTGCCATGTATTAAGTTGTCATATATTGCATAATATGCAAAGAGGAACCGCACTCAATCCACAATAAGCCAGGGGTGCTAAACTAGACCATGGGCCAGCATGAGCCCAACAATGATAAATACCAGTTTACAGAGAGAAGGTCCAGGCACTCCAATAGCTTCAGGCAAATGTATTGGAACATGAGGAACGCTGCAATGTTTCGACACAGAACCAGGTTTTTGTCAAGCTTGACAAAGACCACATATTCTGGGTTGAAATGTTGTAGTGTTCCTCATGTTCCAATAAATTTGTCTGAAGCTATTGGAGGGCCTGGACCTTTTCTCTGTAAATTGTCATATTTCCCAGACTTTAAAAAAAAAAAAAAAAAAAATTATAATTAAAATATCCAAATATTCACTAGAACTATGTGATAATATTATGCTTGCTTGGATAATAAAGTTACATGACTGATAAAAAAAAAAAAGTACATTAGTATTCCAGAAGTAATTTTATTAAAGTTTATGGAAATAACAACAGAAAAAAAACATTGTAAACTATGTAATATTATACAGTTCCTTACAATTAACAACATATGCATAGGAATAATACAGGGCAAAAATATAGTGAATGATTTTCTGATAATTTAGTTATCTAATGACCTCTGACCCTTGCAAAAATGTGAGCCATATCAGTTACTGAAAATCAACTGTGCATATAACCAGAGGCCAATTAGAACTTATGTTGGAAAATATTCTCCAAAGTTCTGCCAAAGAACTCAGTAGGTAATACGTTATTTTATGGCAGTAGTAAGTAATGCATGGCTAAAGAAAGCTTAGTATCTATATGCCTGTATATTCCTTTAAAATACATGTATGATTGCTTTAAGTGTCATAAATAATTTGTTAAATATAATACAGTCAGTTGAGCTTTGCAATGGTGTATGTTACATTATTATTGTTTCCATTGAAGTTGTGGTCCCACCTTTGTCTACAATGAAATGAGCTGAAATATTTGTAAATTAGCTGACCCTACTGATGTTAAAGGAAAACTTTAATAATAAAAATAAAGATATATGTTATGTATTTCTATTTTTTTTAAAACTGCTGGACCCCCTTTCCATTGTAAAAAAAACCAAAACAAAACAAAAAAGGCACAGAGAGATTTGTCTCAAGCCAACAGTTGCTTCTAGACCCAAGAGCACTTGAAAACTAGCAAAATGGTAAACATACTTTTCCTGGTTGGACAAATCTACACCTAATAATGCAGAAGTGTTCAGTGAGCTGTAGTGGTTATGGTGCTTGGATTATGTGTTTTAAAACTTACAAATTTATAAACTATTGCATAATGTCCTCCTATGAGGGGTGATACTACAGGGCCATCTGAGATTACAATCATAACTCATCTAATTCAATCTGTGGTGCATTTAACAATGTAGCTAAGTATCTAAGAAACTTTTGGGAATACAAAGGGATACGTTGAGCATCGGCAACAAAATGCCACAAACGAGTATAGCACGATCCACAAACAAAAGCTATGTTTGTGTAAGAATCTTATATGTGACAGTTCTGCTCTAAACAATAGACAACCCAAATTAACACCATCACATCAAATGACATCAATGACAGCAAACATAAGTCTAATGCTAGATTCACCTTTCTGAGGTAAAGCCAAGTACATCTAATGAAATGCTGCTTTCTGATTGAAATGGGTTCACGGCCCCCACCTGGCCACCCAAGCTATTTGACATAGCATGCGGTACATTTTAGTAATCAAAATTTCATTTTTGCCAAACTTTTTTTTATGTAATTGTACAGTGTGTATGTATATATATATATATATATATATATATATATATATATATATATATACACACACACACACACATTTTTTTTATTTGTTTGTTCGGTAGATACTGAACCACTTATATTACATATATGTTATGCTTTGTCTACCTGCAATATGGACATTTACAGGGAAGGAAGACAAAAAAGTTACAAACTAAGCAGATTTTTGTTACTCTGACACCCATACTATATCAAGCCTTTTCGAGGACTAGCAAAGATGATTTTATTATTTACTGAGCGCCATAAATTATCCAGACAAGGAACATCAGTCTAGCCAGACAATTTGACTTCGGTTTAGGCCGAGAGGGCAATATGGGAAGGGACAATATGATTAGTTATTAGCAACACGTATATGACAGACTATTGGAAACTCCATGTTCATGTCAGACTTCACATACAAGCTTTTATTATGTGTGTTAAACCCTGCAAGGTTCCCCCGTAGCTCACTTGTTAATGATTACAAGTCTAAACAGCTGCTTTGGTGCAGAAATGTTCTGCCGATCCTGGATTTGAGCAAGAATAAAAAAAATGAAGAAAGGAAAAGGTCTCACTGGTTGGAGAAATAACTTAACTGTTAGTCACTATTACTGTTACCCCTAACCACAGAACACTCACTTTGCCAATTAGCACATTATAAAGTCACGCTAAAAAGTTCACAGAAACATAGCTTAATAAGCTGGAAATGATTCACGTTTCACTCGGCTTGTGATTAACACAAAAAACTTGCCAAAACATATTAACTAACAGCAATATAAATCAGGGAGTCATTTTTGAGTTATGGAATTTGCTGAATGATAGAAATGGCCAATGTGCTGGTTACTGTAGAGACACATTTAATGAATGAATGAGGCTCAGACTCGTGTGCTCAGGTGGCGCTGTCAAATGCCAGCTGCTTTGTTGGACTAATACTCATATTACCATAAGCCAGACAGATACTCCGTTAAACTGAAAATCTGAGGATTTAATTCCAACAGGTGTGCTTGGCAGAGATGGTTGGATTAATCCACTAACACATAATGTTAATCTCAAGGCTTTGATGTTCTGAGAATCTAGGATTTAACGCAATAAATACGCGCAGGTGTAATTCGGTTTCTACATCACGAAATATATAATAAACCCATAACATAAATCAAAGGCATTAACCTACTATATAAGCATGGTGACATCAAAAAGACATTCATTTCTGTCTGCAACAAATAACATGCAGAGAAAAAGCCTTAACATTTTAGAAACCAAAAATTGCATTAAATATGAATCATTGCAAGATAATTTAAAAACCCACAAATAATAACAAATAGTATGAAATGTACAAAAAGAAATCCAATGCTTGCTAAACATCCATCAAAGTCCATGTAGAAGCTTAAAATAAAGAAGAGTAAACCTATAAAGCACACAGTGCCAAGTGATTTGCAGAGCATTGAGTCCAGATAGGACGTTTTGTATCATGAATATAGCAAATATGGCAGAAGAGGAGTTGATAAAGAGTACATTGATGCTTGCCTGAAGCATTCTGCAAGATTTAGTGGCAGCTTGGTTATAGCCTAGGAACACCTTTTAGGCTCTAGTATCTGGACAGAATCTATGGAATTATAAATCCAGATAATCTAATATCCATCCCCATTCTCGCTAATCTCACAACTATCACTTGTTAAAAAATATTAAACACTACTGTGGACCTAAATTCATCTTTCAGCCATATGACTGTGAAGGAGAGACTTGGGGTAGGAATTGAAGGGTGCCTTCAAAAGTTCAAATGATCTATTTTTCCACACAAAACAGCCCGAGTGATTATTATTTTTGCCATTTATATAGCGCCAACAGATTCCGTAGCGCTTTACAATATTATGAGAGGGGGGATCTAACTATAAATAAGACAATTACAAGAAAACGTACAGGAACGATAGGTTGAAGAGGGCCCTGCTCAAATGAGCTTACAGTCTATAGGAGGTGGGGTATAAAACACATTAGGACAGGAAATGGCAATCAAATAAGGTGGGAGTGAAGCAGAGCTGGAGGAGAGAGTAAAGTGTTGCCCTTTAGGAGAGAGCAAGAGACAGGTATGTGAGGTAGGGGTTAGTCTTAGAGGCCATAAGCTTTCCTAAAGAGATGGGTTTTAAAGCACTTCTTAAACGATCGAAGACTAGGGGAGAGTCCTGCAAGCGTGAGTTGGCCGTACGGGTGTGAGCAGCGGAGAGGGAAGGTCACGGGCAGAGCGGAGAGACTGAAAAGGGGCATACCTATGGTTCTGTGATGGAGTAGTTAAAAGACAACCGTCCCTTCCCAGGACTTTTAATATTATAAATTTAATATGTCTTATGTATCGATATAACACCAATTATTCCCAATACAATGGTTTTTGTGACCATGGAAATGAAAATAATAACTGTTAATAAAAGAAGAAAAGGCAAGTGGGAAATGTATAGGTTTAGTTTAATATTGTAAGATTTTGTAGAATGTAATTTTTTGTAATTTGTATTATTTAAGATGTGTATTGATGCAAAAGCACAGTTCTACTTGAACTTATATTTATATTAATACACACAAACAGCATCACATGTAAGACACAATTTGTTTTAAGTACTAATAATAGTAATAAGCATATTTGGCTGCAAAAGAGAATTGTATGGCAAATAAAAAAGCAGGTAATGAGCCAAAATCTAAATACATGAATTATCCTGAAACAACTCTCTGCTGTCAGACAAGTTGTCTTCCTTATTACGTTAGCACTAAAGTGATTCTGCCTTCTACTCCAAGTTACAGTAAGCTTGTGAGTGTGTGCTCGTGTCCACAAGCCTCTGGTTCCCGCATCCTCCCTGGCTTCCCATGCACATGTCCACTTGATGAGAATCCTCTGATACAAAGGGGAAGGCTTGCAAAGGCTGCAGACAAGAGAAGGACACGGGGAGATAAAAGAACGACCGATGGACTTGAGACCTACATAGGGACACTTGGAAGGTATGATTTATGTGCTGTTGAGGGTCCCTGTAGATCTACACAAAACCTTTTATTCCACTAGTCTGCAATGCTGGCAATCTGACTGTACCATGCGTGTGTTGTGGTGGGACTGCTCCAAAATCCAACTCTTTTGAAAATACATATTCAAACATTCAAAAATTGACTAAAATCTCTATACCCTTGTCCACAGCGGCCCACCAACATTCTATCCTTTTTCTGAACTATAGAAGATACTCAACAATACACCTGATCAACACACGTATATCACACATCCTTCTCTTTTGAAAACCCTCTTTCAGAGATTAGGTTCTGAAAGTTGAGGGCGTTCGTTATATGGAAGATTTAGACCATACTGCATCTGGTCCTACTGGATACGCACAAAAGCCTGCCCTATGGTCTGCCGGTGCAGCTACAGAGGGGATCAGCTTCTACCTTTAAGACTACTGATGGTCACCCCACCCCAGTTAATTTGCACACACAATGTTGTTTTATTAGATGGAATTTCACCTAAATGTTGTTACATGCAATTTTCCCACCATTTTTCAGGTATTTCTTATTTCTGGAAAGGTGAGTAAAATGAACTCAAAAAAGCGGGGAAAGAAACTAAAAAAAAGTTAGTCAAATTAAAATTTGTATTGTGTTCCTAAATGATAAAAAAAACTTCACTAACCTAAGTGGATGATATATTTTTGGAAACATAGAAGAAAGAGAAAAAAATAAACTTTCAGATGCATTATTAATTAAGGATTTAAGACCTCAGTTCACAAGCTGTTATCAAGACTGACCGAGGCGTCATGTGGAAACTTCTTCCAAGATGACATATCCAGCATGTAAACTGGTTTAAATTAGTACTGGGTCAGTAAACAGAAGCTATGTGGCATACACATGGTACCTTTTAAACCAAAGCCTGCGTTTTCCATGAGAACAACATGTAGGCAACTGTAAATCAGCAGTCATTATCAGAATAGAAACATGTTGGACTTTATGTGGGAAAAATTACTCATATATCATGTGTTAGTCTGATCTTTTATAATGTTCTTCCACTACACAGACAGTTATTGTGTTGAAACACCTGCAACGTGCTTCGAAATGTGATGACCTCAGCAAAACTAAAGGTTCTCTCAGTTTTTCAATCCACAAAGTAAAAGGGAATTCCTGCCAGTGACTAGTGACTACCCAAAATAAACCTTCCAACAGAGGTTGTACAAAATTCAATGATCATAAGAGCAGCACCAGAAGTTCTAAAGTGGGCATTTGATTTCATAAAGCCATTCATTGCCCAAGTCCACATCGGAATCAGTGTAAATAACTAGACTTGTGAGAAAATGCTGTCCGGCTTAAACATTTTTCCCAAAAATCGATATTTTTTTCAGGATATCTAAATTTTCGCTATATGTCAGTTTGGCTTGGCAGAATTTCAGTAATGAAAAACTGATTTGGGAAACAAATCAGACGTACCGAAAGGGCGCAAAAATAGGCCAAACAGTGTAAAGATTATTTATATATTTTGCAGTACACCGATAGAATTATATTTCCGCTACTTGTTCACAGATCAAGTGATAAAAAGTAACGAAGAGAGGAAAAATATAAGAAGCAGTAAAAAAAAAGCTTTATATATAGATTTATGTATTTATCACTTGCTCCTTTGTTCCCTCTATTGGTCACTTCTAATTTGATCAGTGAATAAAATCAGCATTTAATAGCTGTCTTCTAGCTACCAATTATCTGTTTTTCCCATTAACCATATATTTGTTTGGCGCCCTGGGTAGAATTCTAAATCACAAATCGAAATGAACATGTTCTAGCCATTGCGTATTTAGTTTGTTTTGTGATTCAGCTACATTCTGACTTGGAGTTCGGGAATTCGACTGATCACCTGAACCAACTTCAGTTGGTAAAAAAATTATATTTTCCAAGTCTACTAACAACAAAATGGCCACAGAGTCAGTTTTCTCTAGTTTTAGAGTCTACAACTGATCACAGGTCCAGGCACACTTTGGTGGCATGTAAATTACTAATCTTAGATAATTAACTATTTGTATCATTTCACACTTCTATGCAAACAGATTACACACAAAATGGATGACCCTTTTATTGTAGCATTTTTTTTTTGCCTTGTGCCAAGGACCGGTCAGCTGTGGAAATGTGATGTCTCACTGCCATTCACATGAAGGGATATATGGGAAGAAGATCCCATGCTGGAGAAAGTTTGCATAAGAAAGGCAAGTGACTTTTACTTACCCATAAAGCAAACAAACAAACAAAAAATTAACAAAGCAAACATATCAGCTGCACTATGTTTGAGTAAATAAAAAGAGGAATGGCCCCAACATAAACATGGCAGTTCCTCTGTAAAGTTATCAGATTGTCATAGGTTTCTATATGTTTTCCACTCACCAGTCTAGAGTAAAGTAAGAATACTCTGAACCCTGTACATAGCTAACTGTAACACTGACTAACTCAGTGCACTAACAGTTATTGAGGCATTTGAGATGCGGTGATGTTGCCAAAACTACATATGGTGTACAGTGCTCTCAAGGCCAACCCTTGGCTCCAGGTTCTTAGTTCATTAAGATCAACCTTTCCTCAGGACTAAAGTCACATCATACGGTGGAACGGAATCTCCAGAATTGTTTGCCTAGATAGGTAATTTTAAATAATATTGTAAGAAACTAAAATTGAATTTTTTGTGTGTGCGCCCTTCCTTAAACTAAGGAGGCAAGATGCAATAAAAAAATGTACAAAAAGAGGAAGAGCAACCTCATTGGGCAGTAACAGAAATCTGGCTAATTAAAAGTCAGAACAAACTTGCACACTATATATTGAGGAACGTATTATTATTATGGGGGAGTTTATTGGCAACTATTATTATGGAGAGAGTTTACTGGCTCCTAGAACCACAAAAAGGAAAGGCGTCCATCTTGTTTAGTTCCCATAAATTCGGCATGGCTATATGGTGCATGTGTACATGGTACCAGACAACTAAGTAACTAGTAATAGCACATATGGATACAAGTTCATGGAGTCATTGGCTCCCAAAGATGACAGTGACTCAAAACTCTGATTACAAATATGGTGGCACAAACGAGGAACCACAGTGTTCTATGAATAATGGATAATACATTTCCAACAAAATAAAAATTTTCTTTGAACTGACTGACTGAAAGGAAGACTAAGCAACTAGTATGATTCCAGACACATTATCAACAACAATCTCTGAAAAACCACACATTTCTATTTATATCTTAAAATTGTAAATAAATCAAATTTGAAAACAGACCAGATGATTCCATTATGAATCACAAAAGGCATTAATCGCCCAGGCAGGACAATGTGCTTTTGACTCGATGCAGTATTTTCCACCATTGCCTTGTTCTGCTTTACTCAAACAGAATATTTCATATGACTGCCAGAAGATCTGGACTGAGCTAACATAGAGAAAACAACACAAAACAATGTTGTTTCTGAATGTACTCATTTATAGTGAGCGATGCAATAGATTTTGTTTATTTCTCCAGAACTGTAGTTGTTATGACTTACCAGAGAGTCAAAACATATTTGATTTCCGATACAAATGACATTTGCTAAGCACATCTTTGCCTCTATGCTAAAATACAAAATGTTCCTTTCCAAAACCTTAAATAAAACAGGATTTTGACAAAATTGCATTTTATAACATTGAATGTTTTTTTGAAACCCTTCAAATGTAAGGTAAAAGTGGAAAAATAAAATACATTAGCTAGATTGATTTAGCTCACAACAAAATATACTTAGCAGCAAGAGTCTGCTTTTCAATATTGTATAATATAAGCTGTCTATTTGTTTAAACTAGAGATAATTAGGGAAAAAAATATTCTCAAATTATCACCTTTTCAGGGATATTTAAATAACCAGTGACATAGTTACCAAGAGCTGGGAAATAGGACACTCATGTTAAGTGACACAAATAGCTTATTCCTCAAGAAGTCTTCAGATCCCAAGCACATTTAATCAGACACAAAAGGTAGCCATAGATTTTAAGTCTATATATATATATACACACACACACACACACATATATATATATAGGTTTTTTTTGTAAAGTACTGATGTTCCTACACTTGATTATATAAATGTTGCCTTTATTTTTTTAAATAATGGAATTGTTTATATTCACTCCTCTTTCTTATTACAATATTTACAAAATAATTAAATAAATTATTATCAATGTTCGGGATTGTAGGGTAGAGGAATTCTGATTTTTACTTTTTCAGATCTAGATTTTCAACCTTAGTTTCCATTTGATCTATTTCATGTATCGGTCATAGAGACAGTATACAAAAATAAATTTCATCTGCTGTAAAACATTTTGTTTGTCTTTTCTGTGTCTTTGCCGGTGATGACTCTCCGTAGCTTGTGTTATGGATTCCAGCAGACAATACAGTGAAAAGCCCTCAGCTATGCTCCACTCCTTACAGACAGAAAGCCTCCTGGCTGTTGTCACTGTCAGGATATTAAGAGTAACAGGACAAAATCTTATGACATGTACAGTTGAATAACAATACCAGACGAAGCTCACATGAATAAATCTGGCAGCAAGATCTCGATGACTCCATGACTGCAATAAAGCTTTCAATGTAAACAGCTGACAAGCATACAATTAATGCAAATTAAAAACATCTATTCTTTTTCAAATAGTCACATGGGAATATTGTAGCATTCCTTTCTACTGCAAAGCCTGGACACACAGTGGTAAAATATGCAGAAAAAAACCTAATGCACAGTATTCAAAGGTGGTATAAAACATATACCAGTATACAAACTTTTAGCTTGAAGGAACTCTATACAAAACTTTATTCCTAACACTAGTGTGTCCCTGTTTCTATTTCTTTAGATCCGCACCACACAAAGTGAATAGATAAAAAAAATAACTATTTCATTTTACCAGCAGGTGGGTGAACCTAATGTATATGCAGGCCAAGTGCCACACTTGCATTAGAGGTTTTCCATAGGAAAGCAGTGAATCAATGCTTTGCTGTGGGGAATTTGAAGATGTTAGAGGTGCGACAGATTGACCCGATTATCACTATATTTGCCACCTCCATGTTGTGATCCTGCCCTACAAATATAACAGAGCCTATCCCGTGGCCCAGTTAGCTCCACAGACTGTCAGGACACTCCTTAGAATAGGGCACAAAGTGATCGACCGGGAGGTACCCAGGAATCTCATGGAACAGTAAACCGGATCGGAAGGATGCTGAGATCTGGTGAAACTTCAAGTGGGTATTGCTCATTCCCAGGAAAACCAAACTGAGCCTATTTGGAGGGAAGGTTGGGGAGGTGATGAGGTGTATAGCTCCACCAAGGTTTTGTAGAACTCACTTCTATGGGTCTTTGGGAAGCCATTATTTGGGACTAGAACTTGATACAAAAGAGTTTGGAACTCTGCACCGGATCAGAGGGTAGTTGCTGCCTGGTCAAACTTCAACACGTGATTGCTCAGGCATAGCTCTTGGTGATAACTCATGGGGAATACTCTGTGTTGGGGATATTATTTTAGGGCACTTAAATTACCTTGTGTTTGATTGAGTTCCAGACACCAAGGCGCCGGGGTGGGAATGCATTGTTTAGTTTGACGGCCCCCTGTTGGAAATGTATTTATAAATATTTGTGCATTTCTGAATAAAATTTATACAGTTTTTTCCCTTCATCAAGCCTCGGCTGATGCTTGGGAACTGAGCTATAATCACTCTAGCTGACCTGTTCCAGAGGAGAGGGATACTTGACGGAGATACTCAGTCTGAGCTGAGTATAGTTGCTACATCACAAGATGCAAACAGTGAGAACAACCAGTGTCACTTCACAAAGTAAAACTATATTAGCGTCCAGTAAGCATATTGAATAGACAATATACAGTAAAAGAATTCAGCTTACAGCAAAATGATATGACCACAATTAAACTGTAACTAATAATATGAACATACAAGGATTCCATACATATCTGGGGCATAAAACAAACCCCAAAATAGCTCTCTTTCCAGGAAGCTCCACACACCAAAACTACAGACACATCGATTATATATTTATTCAAGTGCATAATTTCTCGCTATTAATCCATCCATGTCACATCTTAATCAATGTGATTAAAAAAAAAAAAAACAGTCTCATAAAAACAACTAGACAAAATAGTAAAAATAAAAAGCTTTTATTATACCCTGCACTTTACAAAGCTCTAACATTTGGTCTGAATAATTAAGAAACAATAAGTATTTATTATTAAAATAATTGTGCATATCTTCTTATTAATGGTAAAACTATAACATGTTTTAAAATATTAAAATGCATAAAAATAAAGTATTCTAGAAAGAGTCCAATGCAGCCAACATGTTATACTCAGCTAATCAGTCATACGACGGAGAAAGGAAATATAATATTATGTTACATGATTACTTGTTCTAAGCATAGAATATCTTCTGAAAAGTAGAATGCTGTGAGATATGTTGACACAGTTTAAATAATATATACTTCCAATTACAGTTTCAAACACCGATGAACAGTACACTCACAGTCATCTTAAGAAGAGGAATACTATGCAATGAAACACAATAACCACAGATAAGCATGACCATCTACAGATGCCTATAGATCGGAGAGAGAGAGACAAAAAAATGAAATTCCAACTTTGATTAATAAATTATAGTCTGTGGGCCTACCATTTAAAAATAAATAAATAAATAAATAAATAATAAAAAAGAAAAAAAAAAACTAGGTACATGCCTGAATACCTCCGATCAGAAACTATTACCTAATTTTCTAAATATCCAGAATAAATATTGGAGACAGAAACTAGAAAATAAACGTATAGGAATTATTTTCAGGTTCTCAAAGAAGGTTGGTAGACTTTCGACATAATAAACACAACTACTGCCTCCATTTTTTGCATTTTATAATTACACCCTGCTGTTACACAGAGACGTATTAAATGTAGCGTATGCTTGTCAACTTCAATGCACTCAGTGGGGTGTCCCCCTAGGCTACAGTGTGTATCTCATTAGTTAAAAAACAAATCAGTTCAAGCTAGAATTTGTTCTCTATCACATAGCACAGCAATTTCTAATTTTGTATTTAGATCTAATTTTAGAATGTTGCTTTAATGCCTCTTATGTAATTACGTGGGGATGTTGATGATTGCTATTAAACAGATTCCGGTGTCATATTGTGTCCCGTTTACATGATGGGAGGCGTGACCTCTAATCTTGGACCTGGTATTCTTCTTCTTATTGGGATAATATATGGGTCTCAATAACATATAAACAAATACTGATACCTATACATAATGACACAATGTAATCTTTGGATACAATGAAACATGGACCACCATTTGAACTGACATAGAACACACTCCTCTCAGAGCCAAATCACAAGAAAAAAAACACTTGATTTACATAACAATATAGTCTGGGATAAGAAAAAGAGAAAGGCCAAAGCAGGGGGAAAGGACCAGAAGGCTAGAGCCACTTCAGGAAATTGCACCTGGAGGTGCTTCGGAAACCTACTGGCTTACTACAATCATTCGGAAATGCAAAGTCTGACCTACGCATGTTGGTTCAGGAAGCTGGGTGGCAGCAATTACATCCACCACTTGTAGTCATCATGGAAGGAGATAGTCACAGTTTTCTGGTAAGTATATATTTAAATTCACTAAATTAGCAGCAAGTGTGCCAGCAATGAATAGATTATGTACAGACCTGCCTGAAGTATAAGCAACACATATAATTCCTATATTTTCTGGATGAGATAGTACTTTTAGTTAAAGTGATTTGGTCTTTTTTTGTATTTACTTTTACCTTATGATCACATAAAACATACCCTGTACACATCTTTCTCAAGCTTCACGGGAGTGAATAGGGAAATAAGGTTGTAATAGTCTCGTGTTCTACTAGATTAGACAATACACTTCATTAAGGCAGTGTGTTAAAAGCCACCATGCACCTCAGTTAATCTCTGCTGGTGTGGTAGGCTAACATGCTCCCTCCCCGCTGCAGAACTTGTGCCCCCTGCTGCAAATCTTGAATGAGTGAACAATAATCCTAATAAAAACTATTATGTAGGCGTTTGACGATCATTAATTGACTGAACTGTCCATTTTTTTAAAATTCATTTTATCTTAAGTCACATGGCAGGAGGTAAATGAGACCAATGGACTAGTTTGATTCACATCATGGGAATCCCATTGGAGTTTAAATGAGTACATATTTAAAACTCTGAAGAGTGAGAAAAATTAAAGGAAAATGTAAATTTATTTTGTTTTACAAATCTTATTATTAGATTTAGCAGTGCATTTCAAGTTCCACCGAGACCAGAAAGAATTAGATGTCATAACAGTCATTTTACATTCACGATCACTCTGCTTTTAATCATTAACTCACAGATGGAACCTTCGTTATAATAGCGCATAAAGCATATTCTTTCCTTATTATGTAAAATTATGTTAACTATGTTATCTTATTAGGGTGATTTCATTACATTAAAGTTCAAAACAAATGACATTTTTTTTGTATAAAATATCAAACCAGAGGATATGTAGGGTGACTGAAACATGAAATATTTCTTGTCAGTGCTAATTAACAAAGGGACGCCTAACAGTTCAAGATCCATCACAAAAAGGAGGACAAAAGGCAGATAACAAAACTTTTATCAAAACTACAATCCCATTGATGCACAACAATTCACACAAACTTACATTTGGCTATACATACACAGACACACACAATAATACACACACACACAGGTTCCTCTGCATGGACACAGATACACAATATACACAAACAGACACACACCAACTCATACACATACGCACATTCACATACAGACTCACCCAACAATTCATACACAAACACGCATTCATATTCACATACAGACTCCAATAAATGCGCATGGCATGATGTCTCATCCCTAAGGTCCAGCTGCTTGCAGCTGATGTTTCTGCTGCACAGTTCCCTGCATCAACTGATGTCAGAGTTGGGGTGACTTTACATCCCAGGTCTAGCGTCTATAAAGGGCATGCTCGAAAGCTAAGAAATCAGTACAGAGTGATCCATACAGCCCCTCGCCACCAATACCGCACATGACAGCCACAGAGCAGGCACCTGCCATGCGGCATCCTTACCAGCAATGTGCCAGTTGGAGTTGGGTGTACACTGTATACCTGCTTCCCTCCCCCCAGTAAGTACACTACAGCACTGCACTCATTACTCAATATAATTTCTTGATCATCACATTTTTCCTAATATTGTATTGCTTCAGGAGTTCATATAATGTCCCTATTTTCTTTAAGAAATCTTTAAAACGATTTCAAGAGAAATCTGCATTTTTATAAAGCTTCTGGGTTTCACCCTCCTAGGTGTCAACAGGACAGCTGTAACTTGGAAGACACTCTTCCTCACTAACCTTGAGTGCATGCATGGGGTTTAAACAAGCCTTCAGCCTCACAACATTCTTCTATAAGAGCACAGAATAGGCCAGGAGATAATCACTTAAGAGAGGGACACTTTAACCACTGGATTACAGTGAAGCAACTTCTTTTTAGGGGATGTTGGGGACCGTACATCTAAGTAGTATAACACTGTCTTTTTAATTTAGCCTTTTTATGGCCCTACCAGGTTACCTGTACACACATGCTTTAGTTCCATTAGCCACCTTTGTTTTCACTCTCACAATGTTGTCTGTTTACGACTTTTACATGTTTTTTTTTTTTTAACATCCTTCGATTCTTAGCAAGGACCTAAATACGACATTTTGTTTCTGCTATCGCTTATACATAAAACCACATTTACCTGAATATCCACTTAATACCTGATATTGTATTGTAAAAATGTGTATGTAAGGCATGGCTTATTTCGATTATTTTATATAAAAAAATCAGAGAGTGATATCTGCTAACATACTTTCTCAAACAGATATTTGGAGCCAAGCTAATTGGCAAAAATAAAATGTTAGCATGTACTTAGTGTAATAAAAATTTTATGTTTAGCAGATAATTCTTGGTGTTGCTGCACATTATATCTAGTAAGCACATTAATTTGACTGTTCGTAGAGATTTCCATTTGAAAGGGCAATGAGGGTGCCGAGTAGAAAATAATATTCCACCTATACACACTTATAGTTAAATTATGGCTGTACCAGTGTTTTGTGCCCGTCACATACTGTATCACATATGCTCATAAGCGAGTTTTTGTGACTTTGCACACCCATAATTCTGAGAGCATAATGACTCATACAGCTTTCAGGGTGCTGTGCAGTATACAAACTAAAGGTAGAATTCTAGCATAAACTGTGGTAAGAACACTTTTATTTAAAATACAAAAAGTGTATTTTTCACGTTTTGTTCCCAATAGTGTGCTTCCCAATAGTGTTCACACTACAGGAAGTGGCTGAGCACTCCCAGGTGATCCCAGATGCCCAACTAGAATCAATGAGTTAAGCGAGTGCTCCTAATGTCCTCACATAAATAGATGAGAGCTATTCACAAATGCACAGAACATCGAGACTGGCATCCACGAGCTTTAGAATTGGTTAGTTCATTTGGCTTTAACTGATTTTGACGAGGAACACAAGACACTGATTTTAATGAGTGTGCGGTCTCAGTGACGACAGAAAGATTGGATGAGTAGTAATGAGTAGGTAATTTCCTCTCTTTGACCACCATGTAATAATCTCTTAGATATCTTTCCCATCATGCTCTATATTTTACATGTTAGTAACCACTTTGCCAACAGTGTTCCTTTAAGTGGCGATGATTGATGGGACATATACTATATGTACAAACCTATGGACTTATATTGTGCTTAAAATTCTTAGTCTTCTGGACAATTTAAAGTTATGCTTTTAGAAAGTTTGACTTCCTGTTTTGTGTAGCTTGAATTAATTTGATTGAACTATTTTTAAATGCAACCAACATTGCCCATGTGGATTAATGCTTATAGCAAAAACTGGCAAAATGTAATCACCTGCTTAGCTATGTGGGTTTTTGAGTGGTTCAATGAATTTGTTATATGGAGCCTTAAGAAAATGAGAATCTATAAAAGATTTTAATGTCGTCTAAACCTTAGGAAGCCAACGTTTTAAAAACCCAGCTGTAAGAATAGAAGTCCTTGTTCAACAGGAAACAGCCTGTATGCTGCAGACCTCATTACATGCATAGGAAACAAAGCTTAATATTAAAACATTCAAGCAAATACCGGAGTGAAACCAAAACACATTACGTCATACACATTTCGGTGAAACGTCAATTAACGTTTACAACTTTATGCAAGAAAGCCCCACGTTTAACCCACTGCATACTTAACATAATTGTGTATTTGATTTGCAATATATATGAAGGTTTTTTTCATGAGTGTATCAGAATCCAATAACATCTTATCAATCTCTTTTTTTAATTTTTATTTAATTTACTTGTTTTTATTATCTTTCGTGCAATACCATGCAGTCCCTGCATAGATAAAAGAAATGATTTACTTTGGTATGCTATGCCTCAAGCAATTAAAATTCCATAGCACAATAAAAGTATATACTAAATGCCTAAATGCTTCCAAATCATTGAACTCTTGTGAAAAGGATGTGCAATTTCAGTAGATACAAAAATAACATTAAAGGAACACTATAGGATCAGGAACACAAACATGTATTCCTGACCCTATAGTACTAAACCCACCAGCCCCCTTACAAGGAATCAAAACTCACCCCGCCCCCGATCCACCTCCTTGATGGCATGTTCTTGTTCCCCTCATGTCTTGTGTACATGTCCTGGGTTCTGCTTTCTGTCCTGCTCCAGTTCTGGGTTCTTCTAGTCTAGTCTTGTTATCTTGTTTGGTGCCTGTTCTAGTCTTACCTTGTTTCTAGTACTGGATGCATATCTGCATAATATCAAGCTCCTAGGATCAGAGAAGCTGCATCAGGGGGCTGGTATGTGGCCGCACAAACCCTGGTGCTCAACGCCAGGGGGCGTGTGGTTACCCTGCACCAGGTATTGATTGTTCATTTCCACGCTGTGACTCCTACCATCATCAGGCATACAGGGGTCCTGGTCTCCAGACTGCCACCTGTGACAGGTTTAACATGTTTAGAGTTGCATCAGGTTATATGAAATAATGCAATCAGAGTGTGCTAGACATATATGGTGTAGGTAATGTGCGCTACAGAGGTTATGCAATGGGCAGTGTAATCTCAGCGTACTAATGAGTCGTCATTATGTCTCCAGTAGTTACAGGTCTGATTTGTGCACTTGTTAGAGGAGTCACATCAATAAAAGGGCGCTGTAAGCCTCATGGTGGCACAAAAAGTAAAATATAAAGCAACAGGTCAGAAGCACATAAAAACAAAATCAAACCAAACATGAGAGCGGGACTTTGACAACCCAAGGCAGGAGGGTGGTAGGCCTATCGCCAGTGAGAGTCCCTGGTCATTCTATTCCCAATATTGGGAAGCTGCTGGAGTATACTGGAGGGTTAAGTTCTCTTTTTCCCGCTGTCAGTCTCGGTGAGTGTTGCTGGATGTTCTGCTGTAGGTCGCTTCTCGATGTACAGGGAAACTGGGCAGCAGGCATTACAGTGTGGTGCAGGTTGCTTTCCGCTTCAGAAGCAGGTCTCCGGGCTTGACTCTTGGTGTGCCCTGCCAGACGGGAACCCTCTGAGAGCGCAGATTTGGTACCTGCGGCTTTGCGTGCTTCGTGGGAGATCCTCTCCGTGCATGCTGAGGCTCGTGTAGGTGGTGGTGGATGGCAGGGGGAGGCTTTGAAGTTGGGGCGCTTTCTGTGCTCCCCTCCCCCGCTTCTGCACTGTCAGAGTTGTGATTTTGTGGATCCGCATAGGCTTTGTTGCAGTTGGAGCAGTGGGCTGTCGAAAAACGTCTATCTGCTGGTGACTGTGCCCTTTCAGCCAGTTTGGCCCATAATTGTGCCCACACGTGATCAAAGGCAGCTGATATTTAGAGGACTTCGGGAATGCATTCAGTACTAAAGTAGCCATCATATTTCTTCACATATGTGTACATTCTAAAAACTGCAGCCTTGTAACTAATCTATGTCACACTTGCAGAGAATTCTTCCTTCATCATCATTGGAAGCACTAATTAGTAACCATTGGCATCCTCCATGGTTTCCTACAGCAACAGGGTTAAGGAAAAGAGGACAGAGAGCCTGGGATTGTTCTCTTGCAGAACGTAACTGTAAAATAATCAATATGATTAATTTAATTAATTACAAGATGGCCTTAATTGGTCCTGCGATGGGCTGTAATTTTCTGTTCCAAGTTCCTAAATAGATATCAATAAAGTATAAAAAAAAAAAATAAAAAAAATATATTTTATTATTATTTATTTTTGCATTTTATTTAATTTGTAATATTGTATTGTGTTTCAAGCGGTTATGTCTTTTGTTTTTGTTCATGTGAGATCCAATACAATGACTGCATAGATTTGCATTGAGACAAGTTCTAGTATGTTTCCATTTCAATGTAAATGCACTCCTGACACCAATTCGGTAAGACTCGGCTTAAAAGACTGGGAGTGTATTAATGCACTCTTTAAACTACTGGTAGAATAAGCATTGGGATGAAATGGTTTCTGCTATTGTGGCAGAGAAGGCATGGTTCACTAAAGGTACATAAAGCCTATTTTCACAGACCAAACCATTCCTCTTTCTCCATCCTTTGGTTTTATTGTCCGTATCACATGCTCATTTTCTTTAGCCATAAGCATTTAAGCAGAAAAGGCCTAGAAATGATTTAGGAGGGGCTCAGGAACTTCAAAAGCAGTCCCCAACTCAAGTGCAGTGTCACTGTGAATTCCTCATTGACCACAACAGAGAAGACTGACCTTAGCTAACCCGCCATACTAATGAATGTGGTTAAACTCTGCTATCGATCCAACTTTTCACAAGGTAGAACTGCAGACACATTAGCCAGGGCGAATTTAAAGCACCCACTGTGTTCCGCAATAAAATATTTTTTTTCAGCCTTGATGTCGCTTGGGGGGTTTCTTTGAGATTGCAACGTTTTTACTTCTGCCCCATTTACTGTGATGTTCAAAATATATGAGGAAAGATCTGTTTACAGGAGGTATTAAGTGTAGAATTTAACAAGCCAACAGGCACATTTCAACGCCTGCGTTAATTCACATAATTGCCCAAAGTGAAATAAAATACAAACAAATGTCAGGGCTATTTGTATTTTAACTAGAGTTATCGTGCACACATCAACTTCTTTCAGCATAAAGATGACCAGGTAAATCAGATCATCTCAACGTGCTGTTATGCCTCTGGAGTTACCCAGACGTATAGAATAAAAATTTAATTTAAAATTCAGCTCTCACTACCTCTCACTTTTATTTAAGTCTAGCTGCATTCTAGCTCCCTTCTTTCTCATTTTAAAGGAGAATTTCATAATATTATTATTACATAATTTACTAATGTAATAGCAAGCTGTGAACACATTTCATAATTATGAAAACATGTATTGTATGTATCCTATGTCAGCTCTATGGCTGATCACACATTATTCTAACATTCAACTTTGTGCAAGAGAAAAAAATCACATCATTTCTATTCACTATTTATCACAAAATCACACTTTTGTTTTTCTAAACTGGTTTTTGTCCAGACAAATCCCACATGAAACCTACAGTGGTTCTGAGAACAAACAAGTGGCAACCTTTAAAAATATTCTCAGATGTAAATATTCCTGACATTTTAGAAAATGAAGGGTTCACAGCAGATATGCCTCGCTCTTTAAATGCAGAATAGTTTTGCTTCAAAATGAGCAAATTCAGCTGAAAGGAACAACTTAATCTTAAAGGAACACTCCAAGCACCATAACCACTACAGCACACTTTAGAATGATATGACTTCTAGGTACCACTCCATGCCTCCACTACTATTGATAGAGAACCGGAAGCTCCAATGCAAGAAATTCCATAAGGTCCTTCAGCTGGGCCTTGCAGTGCAGGCACAGCTAAATGGTTGGGAGCATTAGCTGATGAGCTGAGTCTTGTACGGCTGGGCTTCGCTCAGATAGAGAGCGTCTGGCTGCTGTGGGAAGTAGTGAAGGCAGGCACTGGACTCAGCAGATCTCATGTGAGAAGTCAAACTGTTCTAAAACTGTTTGATTACTTACAATGTGGAAGCAAACCGTGGTGGTTATGGTGCCTGGAGTGTTTATTTAGCCAGAAAAACTATGCAGTTGTGTAATACATACAGCAAAATTATATATTGCCCATTCATAGTGACAGTAGAAAGGCTGTCTACCAAACCTGTAATCAGCATGTCTGTTGTCAATTGTATCCCTTGGTTGAAGTATGTTATAACTTACTGAATTTAAAATTATACCTTAAACACCAAAACCAATACATCCTAATATAGTGCGGTTTTAGTGTAAAAATTCTGTCCATTTTGTCAGGAAAGGAAAAACATAGCTGCTTTAGAGAAAATGAAACATTTACATATTGCCAAGAATATGACTAATAAATGACAGATAGAACACAATAGGTAGAGGTATTACCTCTAGAAGACCTTCAATGTTCCATGTTCAGATCTTCCATGTTCAGCATCATCCTGCCGAATATAATGATATTCTATATTTATATTTCAGAATCTGAACATAACTCTTTATAACATCAATTATCTGTTAAAGGGACGCTCGAGACCCCTAAGCACTTCAGCATGCTGTGATTGGACAGCCAGTGATTTTTTATTTATTTGAGCAGTGCAGTGCCCATTTAAAGATTTTGTTATATAACATGGAAGAGCCCTGAATCTAAAATAAAAGTAGTAACACTCGAATGTGAAAAATAAATATATTTATTTTTAGTATTAGAGCATTTCTTTAAGGAAAGAAATGACAGAGCTCAACTACAGACAATGCAACATTGATGACACACACACGGTTGACTTTGTTTATCACAGTGACATACCGTGTTAATGTAATGCAATCAGATGTTTCCAGAAATAGAAATAGAAAGTCTACAGCACATTACAAATAATTACCAATCCTTTTAGTTCACAATTGTGCATTCTTTAATAGAGTTTAATGGTCTGGATGTATACAGTGTTCTTTGACTATGTTTCAATTATAATGTAAAAACTAGAAATTAGATTTCGCAGTACATGTGACATATTTGTCGTCTGCAGCCTATTGCAACTCATAGCTTTCCTGGCCAGCAAAACTGCTTATGGCAGTTTTATTATCTCCCATGTCCTGTGTTGCTTTGTGCAGAAGGCTCTCCATTAACTTAGTAAAACAACAGCCATTGAATGCTACCCAGTGAAATCCATGGATGTAGAACACATTGTCTGAGCACAGATAAATATGTGCGTATGGTAAAGAGTAGTCCATTGAAGATCTTGTTGCCCACCGATGATAATAACTATTGTCAGTGTAACATTTAACCCTGTCCCTGGAATCATTAAATGACTATTTTCTATTGCATGGCCCGGTATACGAACATCCCCGAACAGATTATACCAATTGGTTTGTATACTGAACAAAGTACAGACAGACCACCAAGAACAGTCGTGTGCCGCTCATTGACCTTCCTAATCCCCATTATCACCATCGTAACAGCAATTACCACAACATTCGAAATGTTCGGCTGGGTAGCCGCCATTTGTATGGATGAACACATTTTTAGCCTCGTACACGTACAGCGGTGTTTGAGCATCGAGTGCGTGGAACTAAAATCGGGCCCTCGATTTGTGGCGAACACCGCTGGGACTTCCATCCCCATGCACGTTCGGTTCTATTAGTCTAGGAAGAACGGTTTTTGGTGGGAACACACTCCTGAACGGGGGGAACACGACCAACTGTTATATTCATGGTTTTATTGTGTTTTGTACTCCCAAATGAAACCGACCACTCAGCCTGAATTCATGGAACTCTTTTGGGTAGGCACCTTGTGTCGGTCTAAACTGTACCCCGGTGGCGTTTCGGCTGCGTTCGTGGGATCTGAGTGCTTTCGAGATATGTTGGGTGCTCAGATCCAGGCTATCAGGGAATATAGGACTTTAGGGGGTACCTGTTATTATTATCTTTATTTTGAGGTATTATTGATATGTATGTCCTGGACATGAAAGTTAATGTAAGTAAAGGACCACTATAGTGCCAGAAAAACACTAGTTTTCCTGGCACGATAGTGCCCTGAGGGTGCCCCCACCCTCAGGGACCCCCTCCCGCTGGGCTCTGGGGTTCACAATGCTTTCCTATGGACACTGGCGTCTTCTCACTGTGAAAATCACAGTGAGAAGTGTGGAAGCCCTCTAGCGGTGGTCAATGAGACAGCCACTAGAGGCTGGATTAACCCATTTATAAATATAGCAGTTTCTCTGAAACTGCTATGTTTATAGAAAAAAGGGTTAAACCTAGCTGGACCAGGCACCCAGACCACTCCATTAAGCTTAAGTGGTCTGGGTTCCTATAGTGGTCCTTTAAGTTGTGTACTTTGTCACAGTCTCCTCTCAGGTCCAGTGGGTAATGCCTCTGGATTATGTATTAGGAAACCCTTTGCATGGGCACCTGCATATAAGGTCAGTTGTGGCTGCTATCAGTGGCGTACACACAATCCATGGGGCCCCGTGTGCGAAACTGATCCGTACCCCCCCACCCCAGACCTTCTCCCCCTGACCGCGGGCCCCCTGACACATACATGCAGACACACACACCCCGACAGACACATACATACACACATGCAGACACGCACATACAGATACACAGATACACACACACACACACACATACAGATACACACATACACACACATACAGATACACACATACACACACACATACAGATACACACATACACACACACATACACACACACATACAGAGACACACACACATACACAGAGACACAGACACACACACATACAGAGACACAGACACACACACATACAGAGACACAAACACACACACACACATACAGAGACATACACACATGCAGAGGCACAGACACACACATACATACATACAGATATACACACACACAGATACACAGACACACACACACACATACACACATACAGAGACACAGACACACACACACATACAGAGACACAGACAAACACACACACATACACGCATACAGAGACATACACACACGCAGACACACACACATACATACAGGTACACACACACACAGATACACAGACACACACACACAGACACAAACATACATACATGCATACAGAGACACAGACACACACACACACACACACACATAAATACACACATACAGAGACACATATACATACACACATACAGAGACACACACACACATACAGAGACACAGACAAACACACAGACACACACATATAGAGACAGACACACACAAACATACAGACACACATACATACAAACATACAGACACATACATATACACACACATGCAGAGACACAGACACACACATACATACATACAGACACACACACACACACACATACAGACACACACACACACACACAGATACACACACACACACACATACACACATACAGAGACACATACACACACACACATACAGAGACACACACACACACACATACAGATACACACACACACACATACAGACACACACACACACATACAGACACACACACACACATACAGACACACACACACACATACAGAGACACACGCATACAGAGACACACACACTCATACACACACACATACACATACACAGGGGCACACACACATACATACACACACACACATACAGAGACACACACACACAGACATGCAGAGACACAGACACACACACATACATACACACATACAGAGACACACACATACACAAAATGTTTCCTACCTTTTGTGAATTTCCCTGGGGTCCAGTGGTGGCTCAGCCTGATGGGAGTCAGAGTTCCCACTCTGGCTCCTTCCTGCTTCCTCCTGCGTGGGCTCTCTGTATTCTGGGAGGAGTGACCGGGGAGTCACTTCCTCCCAGCAGTGATGTCATCAAAGGGGGCCCGGTTGTGCCGTTATAGCGCCCAGCGCTGGCCTGGTCCCCCTGACAATCCATGTCCATCAGGTGGCCCTGAGAGCATGGGCCACCCGATGGACCTCTTAACATGCGGCCCCGGAGGTTTGCCGCGCGGGCCGTGGCAGCTGGTACCCGGTCGCAGGGGTCCGCAGGGCGGCCTGGCCCCCCGGAGTGACGGGCCCAGTCGCAGCTGTGACCCCTGCGAACGCGGTATGTATGCCACTGGCTGCTATTTAACAGTTCTACTTCACCCTCAACACAGAGCCTCGTCTCGTGATTGTAAGGAACAACTGCTGTATTACCGCTTGGATTACTGCTTGGAAATACTACAGCATTACCCATACTAGGGGGGAAGAACATCTCTGGCAGCAGAAACCCCTCATCTCTCGGGTGGCCGCCACAGTCACAAAATCAGGAATTGTGGAAAACTGAGATAATTTAAGTGTGAAAAGAGAAGAAAACAAAACAAACTGGAAAAAATGATGACATGGTGATCTTTTTTCCCATTTCGCTTATTTTTAATTCAAATTTGCAACCCCATTGTTAAAAATTGCACTAAATTATGGAATTATTAGCAATGCATTATTTCATGAACAAGTACCTAGGTAAGGGATACTGGATACACACGGTCCGTGGGAGAAGTGGCCATGCATTGTGGGGTGAGCATTTCCCAATGCTCACCCCACAATGCATTTCACTAAATGAAGGAAAAGGCCATCAACAGGAGTCTCGTCCACTAAACATATTGAATCAGTCTCATTATTTTTTCCCTATGACACGATGCTTTATGGAAGAGCAGTGGTGGTTACCGGTGGTGGGATAAGGATTTTTTTTTTTTCTTGAAACAGAGATGTCTTCTAGAATGTACACCAATGTTACCAGCAGGACACTATTCAGGCTATTTGTTAAACTGAGAATAACCAGAAATTAACCAGGGAATTACACAAATTAGGCTGAAATTGCTAAAACAGCATAAATCACCAACTCCTTTTCACGTTTGCCTATTTGACCTTCCTGGTCAGTACCTAACTATTCTCAATTTAGTCCTTAACTTCTTTGTCCTATCACCCTTGGGGATTTTCAAATATTCGTAAGAGATATGCCTAATAAAGTAATTCAGCAGGAGACCTTCACAAACTGTAATATGAGGTCTAGCGAAGTTATGAATAAATAATGTTTTAGAACAAAACCATAGAACTTATCTAAGAATCATAGGGATACTCCGGACAACCAAACGGCCTAGTTGCAAAATGTACATTTCACGAATATGCTGGCTGTTTTAAAATTGTTCTTAGTGTTTGTTTTTGTTTATTAAATAGCAATTGGTTTAGACCTCACAATCTGCAGAATTAATAATGCTATACATTATGTTGTGACTACTGGAAGTTGTAGTTTAGCTGGTAATTGAACTTAAAGTCCCAGAAATGATTTATGTGCCCAATAAGTAGTGTTTATGGAACTACTACAGCATCATGATTGGCTGTGTCACTTCCAGGTTTGATGTGAGGTCACTACAAAACCTGCATAACGGAGCTTTATAGACACAGACAATTAAAATATGTGAGTATAACTTTAATTTGTTATTATCCGATTATTTTTAATTTAATCTATATCAGTAGTCATTAGCCAGTGTGACGTGGCATACAGGTGAACCTTAAAATTCTGCAAAGTGACCCACAAACACAATGTCATATAGGCTGTAATAGGTTAAATTGCGCCCTAAATTATGCATTTTTTTAAATTTATTTATTGTTTTTGCAGTGCTTAGAATTACAAACATGCTTGGTACCATATTTTTTCTTTAGATATTTTACTATATAAATCATTGTGTTGTTCATTGGGTTGTTAGATTTTATATTTTTTACAAATTCATTGTCGCACCACAAAAGGAATAGAGGTTCGATATTACCAAAATCCGATTTTTCGATTTCTAACCAAATTGGTCTTGATGTTGTGAGGTTATCACACTTAAATAAGTGTGCAACCATATTATTCATATAGAGTTTTTGTATATCCGGAAAAGATACTCCCCCGTCCCTCCAATGTCTCTGTAAGATTTCCAATGACACTCTAGGTCGCCTATCCTGCCAGATATAATCTGTTATTTGTTTCTGGAGACCGCGTATCGTCTGGGGGGACACCCTCAGCGGGAGGTTGCCAAATAAAAATGTCAATTTAGGAAGTAGGTAAGAATTTACTGCTTCAATTCTCCCCAGCCAGGACAATTCTAGCCCCCTCCAATTTTTTAGAGTATTCCTAAATTGGGTTACGATTTCTGTGTAGTTAAGTTCTCCGATTTCTCTGAATTCCAAAGATAGTCTTACCCCTAAATACTTTATATTACTAACTTCCCAGTCACAGTTAAATTCCTTTTTAAGCATATTTTCCCCAGGCCTGCTTAGGCCTTTTGTCAAAATTTGGGTTTTCTTTATATTTAGTTTGTAGCCAGAAATTTTTCCATATTCTTTAATGAGACGGAATGTGGCTGGAATAGATCTGATAGGATCCGTAAGAGACAGTAGAACATCATCTGCATAAAGTGTAATTCTATTCTCCTTTGTATTTACCATTAACCCGCTGATACCCTCACTCTGTCTAATCGCAGCTGCCAATGGCTCTATAGAAAGGATATATAAAAGGGGTGCCAATGGGCAGCCCTGTCGCGTCCCGTTTCTAATTGGGAACCAATTTGATTGAAACAAAAATCCTGTAACTCTGGCTTGAGGATCTTTATATAGTGCCATTGTACATTCCCTATATAAACCTTCTATGCCGAAGGCCTTCAGAACCTCTTCCAGATATTTCCAATTTACTCGGTCGAAGGCCTTCTCGGCGTCAAGGGTAACCAAGGCAAAAGGGGACGAACTTTGACTTGCATGGTACCAATCATATATCAAGAAATGCCCCATTAACCTGTTTAAAATATTACATAAAAGATATAAACATTCAAGTATGGGAAAACTGCGGAATTGTAAGATTTACGGAACTATTAGAGGACAATAAAATATGGTCATTCCCAATATTACAGTCTAAATATAATCTCCCTCCCAAAGAAATATTTAATTACTTAAGAATAAAATCTTTTATTATGGGAAAGACTTTTTCGGAAACCTCTCCAATCGATCAGTTTACACTATCCCATTATAGAAAAAAAATTGCCTCCAGATTTAATCAATTCATAAGGAGACAAAACCAAATAGATAAAGTGACAGCAATGATTAAATGGGAGCAAGAACTCAACTTTTCTATGCCGGTTGAAGACTGGCTTTCGGGCCTAAAATTAGTTAAAAGATACATACATGGGGTAAACATACGGGAAGTATACTTTAAACTAGTATATCGATGGTACCTGGTGCCTACACGCCTTCACAGATTTCAACCCACACTTCTACCAGATTGTTGGAGATGTGGTAGGGAATTAGGTACATTCCCTCATATATGGTGGAACTGTGAGGAGTTGAAACCTATGAAAATAATTTTATCCGATTTGGTAAATCTTATTTTGAAAGCACAAACTGTTATCACGGCTCAAATGTTCTTGTTTCACTTAGAAATGCCAAGGGTCAAGATAAAATTTAAAATCCTAATGATACATATCTTTATGGCAATCAAATTAGTTATGGCCAGAAATTGGAGAATTATGGGCCCGTTAGATTGGCATGATATTTGCATACAAGTGGACTACCAAGGTAGGATGGAAGCAGGCATAGTAACAAATAAAGTTTCCAAAGAGAAATATGACGAGATCTGGGCCCCTTGGAATAGATACTTTAGCACTCAAAATTAACCCCCCCTCCCCCCTAAACGTTAATCTCTCTAAGGCAAGGTAGTAACCACATGAGGAAGTGTATGTAGAGTCTTTTGAATGTTTTTTTTTTTGTTTTTTTTGGGTAACTAGAAAGAATGAAAAAATGAGGGAAAAGGGAAAGTAAAGAGGGAAGTGTATGTATATACCGTATGTATAATATTTAATTTTCGATAATATATCAAACCTGCTTCTTTTTATTTTCCTCTCTGTAAGCGTGTTATATGGATATGTATGTAATTTTTTTTTAAAATGAAAAATAAAATAAAATATTTATAAAAAAAAAAAAAAAGAATTACAAACATGCTTGTGCTGCCACAACAGCAAGTACAAGCAAATAAGTAGATCAGGATAAACATTGCCATGGCATGCAAGGAACAGCACAATTTTTATAGTTAATAAGGTATGAGGTCTGAGGCTTTTCTATGCTTAATAAAAATTTAATTTTTATCTGGGAAGTATTTACTCAGTTTTACTAGATATATGTACTTTACAGAATTTACTAGTAATGCTGTAAGCAAATGTGACCTTCAATGAAGTGCAAATTGGTCCAAAAAGAGTCTGGAAAGATTGATCTACATAATGCATTAGAAGAACGGTTCATATCCCACCTTGGCTACCCGATCTGATAGTTTGGTTAATTTTCTGGTTCCAAAAAAAGTAACCGGTAAATCAAAACGTTTCTGTCCTGTTATGTGACTTTTCAACTGTAAGGCAACCAAATTGGACATTTTTGTTTAATTTCGCCAAGTTGTTTCCATGTTCAGCTCACCATGACTCACTGTTTAGCAAATACACCCCCATAGCTACTTTTGTGGCGATCTAAATAATATATTGTAAGGATTTGTTCCCTCAAAAATGGCACTGACACACTAAACAACAGGTTTTACTGCACACACCTCAGAGTAGTATTTAGCAATTCAGAAGTAAATTGTACTCTGTAATTAGTGAAAATGCCTATTTTATTACAATAATTTACATCATACACTATAACTATAAAATACACAACTGTTTATCACAATGCCATCGGAACTTGGTACAGTAAGCAGTGCCACCAAGTGGTTATTCAATGAAACGCACCCATCAATTCCAACATTCTTAATGTAATGCTTTATTCTTGAGATATAGCCATTAGAAAGAAACATTAGATAGATCAGACAGGACAGATAGATCAAATGTAAGACGAACTGGCTAACTGATTATTCTGTACAATAATGGATACCTATTTATGTTTAGCTACAGTCTCTTTCCTGGAATTTGAAAGCTGAAAGGTTAAAAAAAAAAAAAAAAACAACAGTTGTAGTATGTCGGCTTCCTTACAGGAGAATTCTCACCTTCTATGACTTTTATTATTACAATAATGTTTATCTACATTTAATAAATATATGTTTGTGAGGTCCCTTCCAGTCATTGCACCTGGCAGTCAGTATAGAGAGAACAGGTGGCTATTTCCTCCTCCATTTCTACGTGTGCTCTGACTGTGCCTAGTGACTGTGCCTAGACTAAAATGAATTGTTAGATCTTTAGATCAACCTTGTAAAGAAAACAGAGCATTACTTAGTACACATTATAGCGGATTTTCAATGTACTATTCAATGGTACAAATAATAGGGATGTGGAATATGGAGTAAAATTAACCCACTATATTTAATTATAAAGTTAATTCTTCAAAGAATGTAAGTAAAAAAAAAAAAAAAAAGAAAAGAAAAGAAAAGAGGGGTAGCAGCTACACTTTATTGATATGTCCCAATTAAGTTGATCATATGGAGTTGCTGTATCTTTTGTGCAGAGGGAACACCTCCTGTCCTGTTATTTGGTATCAGTGGGATATGTCTGATTTGCGAATGGCTAAAGCAGTGACTAACCAGACTATTGAAAGGGAAAATGATCAAGTTTTATTTCTGCTCTCAGTGCTTTCATATCTTTGGGAAAGGGAATGGGAGTTGCGTATTTTCTTTTCTTGTGCATGCTTGCTTTCTTATTTATTGTACGGGTCAACTACAGGGCTTATTGAAAATCAAGGAACATGGCAGATACCCCTTTACACATATCAATAAAGAGGCATATTTGCTGATTTACTGGGAATTGTACACAGAATTGTGAAAATCAGGCTACAACTGTCCAGTTTTTCGCCTAAATTGAAAGGTTTTCATTTATTTATTTTTATTAATTACAGTATGGTGTTGAGTGAATAAGCTCCACAGTGGCTGTATGAGGCACAATGTTTTTATGTTTTCCATGTAACTGCACAAATCGATAGAGTAAAATGCCGAATACTACTTTACAGAACCCGTTATATTACAATGGCAAGATGACATTGACTAATTACATGAAATTCTAAAAGTAAAAACTTGACGCAGGCACGGTTAAAGACATAATACTGTGATTTACTGAAATTATGTACTTTGAAACAGATAAGATACAATGCATAATTATATTTGCAAACCCCATTGTGTTTTCTACCACCAGACCTCTTGATGTGTAGAATCCCAATGTTAAGATTCAGTTTACATGAATAGCATCAGTGATCAGCACTGTTGCTTTTAAATTAAACTTAGGCTAAGATTTCTAGATGAAAAATACACCGTAAAGGGTTACTCCATACATCCTCACCAGCAGACTGGACTGGCCATTTGGCAAACCAGGCATATTGCGGCATTGCCAAGGGACGAGGCCGACCAGGGATATCAAAGGATTTCCACGGACGGCCTATGCATGTAATGAAGTCCCTTCTTCTTTATCAGAGATGAACACATACTACAGCACCTACACAAAGAAAAACTACTCTGTGCACACAAACTACAAGCCCTATACATAAACACATACATTACAACCTCTGTGCACTCGTGCTACAGCCCTAGATACACCTACATATACACAGAGAACCAATACACATACATGCACATTACACCCTCTAGAAACACTACAAATACACACACATGTTTTTTAATCTCTCTCTACAACCAGTAGACACACACACAATCTCTACAGTCCATAGACACACACACTTTATATCCAGTAGAAACACATACACAATCCAGTCCCTAGTCACAAATGGTACACCAGACTCCTTTACTCACACACTACACTGATGTAGAATTATTAAAAAACGGTTGAGAAAGGTGACTTTGGAGTAAGCACATGTAGAAGGAAAGGGATTACTGTTGATTTCATTTGAACTGTGATGCATGCACTGTATTTCAATTGTATTGTTGTCTTGTTTGTTTAGTGTGGAGTCATTTAAACTCCTGTATCTGTCTCTAAGGATTTTCCTTCCCTTACTCTTTACCTTTTCTACACTTCCTGTACTATTGTACTATCCACTCCCATTCCTCTTAATAGAGAAGTGATTGGTCACACACTTCTCACCTCGCTCCAATCCGTGTCTACCACCCCGGGTAGGCGGATTCAGTGACTAGTCTACGTTTTGGGAAGACGCACTTGAGAAAGACCCACGATTCTCAGGTGGCAGTCGAGCATTGTAGACGTTCTGGTTCAATTTTCCTTATCTTTCCCTATATCTGGGACGCTGGTGTAGGGGAGAAGGGATTATGGGGCAGGATTTAGGTAAGCCCAGTAAGGGCTGGTTAGCATGTGATTTAGTTGATGACAGAGAGGGTGAGGAGATGGTTAAAGGTGTTGAAAAGATTGCAAAAGTTTGTAAAATTGCTGTGCCGACATGTGGTAGGTTACAACCAGAAAGTTGGCGTAGATTGTTGATGGAAAAGAAAGGCAAGCTTGCAAATTATAATTTATTAAAAACAGCTGAAGCATGGTACAGAGTAGCAAAGGCTATTCAGCAAGAAGGTTGGGTTGAGGAAGAAATAATTCACAAGGGTGTGAAATTGTTTGTGTACCATAATAATTGTGTTGCTGGGGCTCTTCCTCAGCCAGCGCCCCAAAATGGCGCCCGGGGGATGTCTATCCCAAAGGTCCAGTCAGCAATGGGAGATTGCCAGCTGACTATGTATCCCACTCCCAATCCTCCCAATCCCCATCCCGTCACCTCTCCTGTTTGCCCGGTCCTAAATTCTGATGGATCCTACTTTTCCCCTTCTCCTTCCCTAACATTCCCATCACCCTCATCCATCCCCAAGCCACCTTCTGAGTCTAATGCTAACATCTCATCTGCCATTCCTTCCTCACACTTTGTCTCCGTAGATAATCCTACCCTCCCATCTGCATCTGCCCAGTTCACTAACCCCTCCTCTCCTGCCACTGTCAATCTTGCTGATCTCACTCCGGCTCCTCCTTCTTCACCCGCCTCTACTGACTCTTCTCCACCCTCTCCCTCGCCCGCCCCGACCACAGCCCAGGTTCCCACCCCCTCTGCTAATCCCTCCCCAACCTCACTGCCCACTCCAGGTTCCGCCCCAACTCCCACCCAAATGGCCTGGCCATACCCCTTCCCATACCCCTATCCTCACTGGCCATACCCCTTTCCCCAAGCCACTCCCCAAGTTCCGGTCATGCCCAGTCCGGTTCAGTCTGCCCCGGATGTGCCCACATCCAACATGGCCGCCACGTCTTCCCTTAACCCCAATGCAACTTCCTTCCCCGCCTCCAATATGGCAGCCCCCAGCCATTCAGCACCCCTGATGCCGGTGCTTCCCGGTGATTACCGGTCCCAAGATTATGACCCAATGGCAACTCCCGCCTCCGGAGCTCCCTCCTATCCCCCGGCCCTGTCTCCTCAGGTGATCCCCTCACGCAGAAGGTCCCAGATAATAGAGCTAGATGAGGGAGAGGATGACAGGCTGTCCCAGGTTTCAATGGAGGCTGCGAGAGCCCACCGTTCTATTGAAGATCCCTTCGGCCATCAGGGTCGGGGAGAACAGGCCCCTCCTAAATATGTCGCTTTTAACCCCACACAAGCTAGTGCTTTAATGAAATCTCTCCCTGACCCAGAGAAACAGCCTATGCCTTTTTACCGAGGGATAGTTCAGATACAAAAGACTTATTCCGCCGCCTGGCGTGACCTACTGAGCATTTGTGCTATTAAAGCAGGGGATGCATATTGGCCCAGCATGGCCCGCCACCTCAGTACAGATCTGCTTACAAGTGATGTTGATTATCCCTCCGGAGTAACCTTTTGCAATCAATTGAGAGATTGGGCTAAGGATAAACTTGCAGATCAAGCTGCTGGCCTTACTGATGTTATGCAAGAAAAAGGAGAATCAGTGGAAAGGTTTCATGCAAGATTATATCAAATGTTTACAGATTTGGGATTTGATCTCACTGACAAAATTCATTCACAAATGCTATCAGGTGCGTTTGTCCAAGGTGTTAAAGATTCCATACGCAAGGGAATCATTGCTGCACGCCCTGAATACAAGGTTGTTCCCCTAGATACGTTACTCCTAGTTGCTAGAGGTTTGGAATCTGCCCAAACCCCCAGAAGACCCAATTCAGCTCCTCTCATGGTGGCCCGTGCCACCCCCATCACCCCTGGCACCAAGGGTGTCAAGTTAGAGGACGTATCATGTTTTAATTGTGGGGCTAAGGGACACTACAGAAGTGACTGTCCAGAACCCAAAAGGGAACCGGGGGAGCCCAAAAAGTTTCCTACAGGGGAGCCCAAAAAGTTTCCCAAGCCTGCCCCGGCCCCTAAGACCATGAAAACGGTTCCAATTGTTGAGGAACCAGATGATGATTAGGAAATAGGCAAACCTGTGTCATTAACCCCTGTCATGGCAGTGTTTACAGGGGATAAGGGAGGGGGGCCACTTGCCACAGTAACTTTACCCATTGAAGGCCAACCTACCACATTTCTTATTGACACAGGCGCAGCCCGAAGTGTTCTCAGAGAACAAGACCTGCCAGACCCATCTTTCTTGTCAAGTATTGATGTCTCCTGTGTTGGAGTGGATGGCCAACCGAGACACAGTCCTCTAACAACCCCTCTGCGGGTTGGCACAAGCTTACTTGCTCGTTTTGTAGTTTCCTCCACATGCCCAATTAACCTGTTAGGCGCTGATGTCCTTTCACGCCTACAGGCGTCTATAACCTTCACTCCAGATGGACAGGTAGAAATGTCTACACCTCTATCTGTCTCTGACACTTCAGCCCTGTGCTCCATACCTTTGATGCTGCAATTAGATATATCCAATGAGCAAGCAGCAGAACCTAGGTCCAATTTCCCAGATGAGTTGAAAACTCAGGTGCCTGCTAAGTTATGGTCCTCAGGCCCAGAGGATATAGGTCACCTAAATGTCCCACCTGTGGTGGTTAAGCTCATCCCAGGAGCTAAGTTACCAAGGAAACCACAATATCCTCTAAAACCAGCACAGGCTGCAGCCATTTCTATTCACATCAAAGCGCTCCTGGAAAAGGGTGCTTTAGTGAAATGTAAATCAGAATGTAATACTCCATTATTTCCTGTGAAGAAGAAGACTCTAAAAGGTGAACCAGTAAAGTACAGGATGGTTCAGGATCTCCGTGCAGTCAATGAAGCCACTGTCCTGGACACCCCTCTTGTACCAAACCCCCATACCCTGCTCTCTGGCGTCCCACCTTCTGCAAAGTATTTCACAGTCATTGATCTAGCTAATGCCTTTTTCAGTGTTCCACTGGATCCATCCTGTCAATACCTGTTCGCTTTCACCCATGAAATGCAACAGTATACATGGACTGTCATGCCCCAAGGGGCACAAAATTCTCCAAGTCAATTTGCCAAAGCCATGTGTACTATTCTTGACCCATGGCAAGCTGAACATCCAGAAGTTGTTTTACTCCAGTATGTGGATGATTTGTTGCTCTGTGGAGATGATATACCAACTACTGAAAAATGTTCAATCAGTCTGCTTTGCTATTTGGCAGAACAAGGATGCAAAGCTTCACTTCTCAAGCTGCAATTCTGTCAACCTTCTGTGATTTTCCTTGGACATTGCCTATCTCAAGGTACCAGACATCTCACTCGGGACCGAGTCAGAACAATTCTGGACATTCAACCCCCAAGGACTTCAAAATCTCTTCATGCCTTCTTAGGCCTCATTTCCTACTGCAGAGCATGGATCCCAGAGGCCTCTCTGCTTATGCAACCTCTCTACGATGCACTCAAGTCAGATCCATTCGGCCTGACCAACGAAGCTCTGGACAATTTCAAATCTCTTAAGCGTGCCATTGCTTCTGCTCCTGCCTTGGGCCTACCTGATTACTCCAAACCTTTCAAATTATTTGTCTCTGAAAGACAAGGCCACGCAACAGGAGTTCTTACCCAAACTAATGACTTAAGAGGCCGCCAGAGGCCTATTGGATATTTCTCATGTCAACTGGACATTGTGGCCAGAGGGACCCCTTCCTGTCTCAGGGCTGTTTTTGCTGCAAGAGAACTCATAGAAAGAACCTCAGACCTGGTCCTTGGCCACCCCCTGGTTGTTTTGGCCCCTCATGACATTTCTGCCATCATCAACCAAGTCCAGCTCAAGCACGTGTCTCCAGCCAGACACCTACGCCTGCAGTGCCATCTTCTTCTACCTGACAACATTTCCATCCAAAGATGTCAAGTTCTTAACCCATCCACTCTTCTTCCACTCCCTGAGGGGGGTATCTATTATGGATTTATCACAGATGAAACCTACATTTACCTGCTTTGTGGATGTATCAAGAAAGTCATGCATCCACATTTGACATTTTATGAAGATGAAAAGCCTCTCTGTGAAGGCCCAGATTACGCCTTCTGTACCATGTGGTACAAACCAGACATTACTCCCGAGCCTTGCTATGAAGATGAGCTCTACCATTGGACTGATGTTAAGCTCACTGCTCAAGATTTCTATTGTGACTCTGAAGGCAATAGCATGGTCTTGGTCCAATTACCTCAACAACTTAACTACCTTTACCGCCATTGGGATACTGCTATCCCACATATTCCTGTTACCAAATTGAAGACAAAGTCATGGAATGATCTTGGGCCCATGGCAAAGTTATGGGCCACCATGGATGAAGAACAGCTACAGGAAAATGGTATTGTCAAATACCCAACAACTGACCTTCTGGAAGCATGGCCACGTCACTTCCTAGAAAAAGAATTTAAAGACCTAGTTATAACAAATGACTATGACCCAGAAACTCCTCATGACTGTTTCGAACAGATGAAAATGGAAACAGTACACTTACCAACTGTGCATGAGAATCCATTACCGGATCCGGATTTTACTCTGTTTGTGGACGGTTCAAGGTATGCTGATGAAGAAGGAAAATACCATACAGGATATGCCGTAACCACAACAGGGGAAGTTCTCAAGTCATCACCTCTACCGCCAGCAATGTCTGCGCAAGAAGCTGAATTACAAGCCCTGACGTCAGCATGCAAGATTTCCAAGGGAAAGCGTGCCAACATCTATACAGATTCAAGATATGCTCTGGGTGTGGCACATGACTTCGGCCTCATTTGGAAGACAAGAGGATTTCTTACCACTGCCGGTACACCAGTCAAACACAGCTCTGCAATCAAGGAACTAATGGATGCCCTCCTACTCCCTGAAGAAGTGGCCGTTTTGAAAGTAAAGGCACATGGGAAATTGGATTCAGATGAAGCAAAGGGCAACCATTTGGCTGATCAGGCTGCTAAGCAAGCAGCCAGAGATTTGCAGGAAGTGGACGAAGAAGTGTCCGGTCAAGAAGAAGAAGTTCCTATCTTTACCTTACAAACTCTTCCTACTGACCTAAGAATTCTACGAGAACAACAAGCTACAATTACCCCTGAAGAAATCCAGAAATGGAAGAAGAAAGGAGCTGTCCTAAAGGACGGAATTTACTACAACAATTCTAAATTTTGCCTTCCAAGAAGCTTGTACCCAGCAGTTGTCCAATGGGCCCATGGGCCTGCACATCTGTCAAAAGACCTAATGGCCGCCCTCATTCAAAAATATTATGAAGCACCTGGAATCACAACCCTGATCAACAGCTTCTGCAGGGCCTGTGTCATTTGTGCAAAATGTAATCCAGGAAGACCAATCAAGGTGCCTGCAAAGCACCTAGCAAAACCCATGTACCCATTCCAGAGAATTCAAATTGATCATATCCAAATGCCCAAGAGTGGGTCTCATGAATATGCACTAGTAATGGTGGATATGTTCTCAGGCTGGCCAGAAGCCTACCCTGTAGCCAATATCACTGCAAAAACAACCGCAAGACGCCTACTTACAGACATTGTATGTAGATTTGGACTTCCAGAAGTCATTGAAAGTGATCAAGGCCCAGCCTTTACAGCAACAGTGACTAAAGAAATTTGGACTGCTCTGGGAGTGACCCTAGCCTTCCACACCCCTTACCACCCACAAAGTAGTGGTAAAGTAGAGCGCATGAATGGCACTCTAAAAGCCAGAATGTTAAAAATGTCACAAGAAACAAAAATGCCCTGGCCAGAAAGTCTGTCAATAGCTTTGTTCAGCGTTAGGCACACACCTAGAGGGAAACACTCGTTATCCCCATATGAAATTCTATTTGGGACAGCACCCAGACTAGGTTGTTATTATCCACAGCAGTTACAGCTTCAATCAGATGTTTTAGTAGACTATGTAACTGAACTTGCAAGTGCCTTGAACAAAATACATGCCCAAGTTTTCTCTTCAATTCCAGATCCCGATCTGAACACAGGTACCCATAACCTGCTTCCCGGAGATTGGGTTCTGGTTAAGAAGTTCGTGCGGAAAAGCTCCCTGGAACCAAGATTTGACGGGCCATTCCAAGTTCTCCTGATCACCGCAACTTCCGTCAAATTGGCCGGCAGGCCACATTGGATCCACGCTTCCCACTGCAAGAAGTCTCCTGCCCCAGAGGAAGCAGATACCGCACAACCATGTACCTCTGGTACATTGTCTCCTTAATTAGTTTAATTAAGGCCCAGCAAGTAGCCATCACTAAAGATGCTAGTGGGTACACCTTCTGGTATAATTCATCATGTACCCGTGTGGCTACCTATACCTTTGATTATTGTGACATCGTAGAATGCCCATTCACTACAACACAGATCCAGAATATCTATAGAGATATCCCTCATGCAAAAGATCCATATGTTTGTGTAGTTGACAAACAATGGGGACATGATTGTGGCCATTGGGGGGCGGCGGGATGGAATGCCGGGCCTTCCTGGGGCTACAAGCCAAAAAGTGCCTTATCTAAAGTAGATGATCATGGTAGGTCCCTCCTTCAAAGAATGACTCTGAGAAAGCCTGGAGGAGGCACACCAATGAAATTAATTCTTAATGTTGAACATCCAAGCCCAACAGATGCAGACCAGTATGTATTGGGAATGTACTGGAAAAAGGGCCACTATACTAAATTAGGGCATTTCTACCTTAAAGATATGTGTAATTCCCCTGAGTGGCGAGGAGCTACTCATATGGTCACAAACCCATTAAAACCACACATCCAGTCCTTTAAGGACATGATGGCCATTGCTAACCCCACCTTTGAAGATACTATGGCCGCTGAAACAGGTTTTAATGATGTTAACCTATGGTTAGAATGGATGAAATATAATGCCAACAAACATAACCGAACCGCATGCTATGTGTGTGGTGGTGCCCGGCCTCATCTGGGCACTGTACCTTTAACCCTGCCAGTAGATGATGAAAAATGCATTTTAAGTTTTTTTGCCTACCAATATAATTTCAACAGGTCTCAATGTCAAGCATGGACAACGGAGTATCCTCTTATAGCCAAAAATGTAAGACCTCCTCATGGTGTTACTGTATATAAAGGTAATTACACTTGCTATGCCAAACATGATGGGATTGGTAAATTTGTGGGTAACTTTCGCGCAGGTTATTGTAGTACATACAGGACTGTTCCTGTACGTTTGCTGCAGCAGCACACTAGGTCACTGGGAGATATTTACTGGTTGTGTGGAGATTTACAGTTAAGATCCAGAATGGACACAGAGTGGTGGGGGGAGTGTACATTGGCCAAGGCCATTATGCCTATACACATTATTTCTGACACACACACCAACACCCATGAGTCCAGCCACACTAAGGCCAAGCGTGAAGCCCCAGTAAAAGGAAGTTTTGACCCTCACATTTACATTGATGCCATTGGGGTGCCTAGGGGGGTACCCAATGAATTTAAAGCAAGAGATGAAGTTGCTGCAGGATTTGAATCAATTTTTACCATAGTTACTGCAAACAAGAACTTAAATTGGATAAACTACATTTATTACAATCAACAGCGTTTTGTTAATTACACCAGAGATGCCCTCCAGGGATTAGCCGAACAATTGCAGGCAACATCCCAAATGGCCTTCCAAAATAGAATAGCCCTGGATATGATCCTAGCCGAAAAAGGAGGGGTATGTAAAATTTTGCCCGACACCATGACATGTTGTACCTACATCCCAGAAAACACAGGTCCTAATGGTAAAGTTACATTAGCCATAGCAAAATTAAATGACCTCTCAGAAGAATTAAAAAGGAATTCTGGGATAAAAGATCCCTGGGACAGATGGTTTAGTTGGATGACAGGTTGGAAAAAGGCTTTAATGTATATTGGTATGGCAATACTAATTTCTTTTTTTATCTTTGCTCTTCTCTTTTGTTGTGTCTTCCCCTGCCTAAGGAAAGCTCTCACGAAGACTATTGACCAAGCGGCACCCACTTTCACACTACTTGATGTTTATGACCAAGATTTCCAGGATCTCAACTCACCCTGTTTGCCGCTGCAATCCATCCCTTTTGATGATAAAGTGCAGGAATTCTAGGAAGGGACTAACTTAGGGACAGCATCTGTCAGTGAATGGTAAAGACCCCGTGTTGGAGAAGTGGTGGATTAGCTGCCATGGGATACCCATGGGTGTGAAGTGTTCGAGAGCCATACTGACGGATGAGTTAGCCTATCAGGGTCAGAACTAGGGACAGCCTTGCACTTTGCATTAACACCTAGCTAGCGGCCACAGGGTTTCTGTGCCTTTGGGTTAACACGTCTTCCTGGTACTAACTTAATAAAGTTTTATCTCTTAGAATCTAACATTTCATAGGGGGGACTGATGTAGAATTATTAAAAAACCTTATTGTACTTGTATTCAATTATTGCACTAACTCCATTTTAACCTTATACTGTGACAATCCTCCATTTTGTCCTCCTAACCTGACTTGTTCATTTTAAAAACTACATTACATGACAGTATTTCTCAGCACATCTAATACAATAGACAAGGACAGTATTCTCCATAAGGATATGACTAACCCAGGAACTGTTGAATTTCCCCTAACTCGCAACATAATATAATTTAAAGGCCATGAGAACACAATAGTAATGAAATGTTCTATTCATAAGAGACCTTGCACCTAACCACGAGATTTGACATCACCGACCGAGTAAAATGACGCTCAAGACCCCTTGTCCCCCACCCGTGTCCGGAAAAGTACCACCTCTTGGTGGGTGGACACGGAACTAACCACTTAGCTTTTGATCCAATTAATTATATTGATAGGTGGACACTAACCCAGACACTTAACAATTAATCCAATTAATGATGTTTATTCACTGATATCTTGATAATCAATGATGACGAAAATGTCTCTTAAAAGGGCCTGCGCGCCCGCTGATTCTGCACTTGCCAATAAATTTCCTCGAAGTTATTTTAACCTGAACTCCGTGTGTCAGACTGAATTACTTCAGCGTATATACGCAATTCAATTCTCTTTAATTTGGACAGGAACAGATAGACACTTAAACATTTTGGTTTACTGAAAAAGTACCATAACAACACCACAAACAGTCACCGCTACACACACGCAATCCCACAATCAGCCTCCAAACACATACAGAACTACAATGAGCCTCCACACACGCATAACCCCCTTTACTGGCCATGCCCCACTTTTGTCCTCTAGTATTCCTCTTATAGGGACACCAGAGACAGGTCACCAGCAAAAGCAGATCTGTGCTGTGTAAAATACACACAGGGCATTGCTCTGATGTGAGAGCTCTTCAGAAAGGCTCTGAGCATGAGATGCCCTGGAGGGACAGCAAACTAACGTACTTACTTTGAGGTGGCCTGCATGTCATTGTTGATGACATGAGATGCCCCCACTCAGTCCCCGCTCCCTCCTATTGGACAGCTCTGCCTTTAAATGCCCAAGCTGAATTTTTTCCCCAGTCCGGACCTGTCAACCAGTAAGGCATGCAGTAGTGCTTATGATGCCAGGAGTGCACTGGCCTAGTTCCCAGTAATGGGGCAAGTAAGTGCATCCCTCTTTCCATTCATTGGCTGAAAGCATCAGCTGACAGCTCTCAGCCAATGACTGCAATTCTGTGTATAGGAAAATGCACATGGATAGTGATGTACCGAACTGTCCGCCGGCGAACAGTTCCCGGCGAACTTAGCGTGTTCGCGTTCGCCGCGGCGGGCGGACACATGCGCAGTTCGATCCGCCCCCTATTCGTCATCATTGGGCAAACTTTGACCCTGTGCCTCTCGGTCAGCAGACACATTCCAGCCAATCAGCAGCACTCCCTCCCTTCCACACCCTCCAACCTCCCTCCCAGCATCCATTTTCGATTCATTCGGAAGATGCATGCTTAGTGAGAGGAGGGAAAGTTTAGCTGCTGCTGATTAGATAGGGAAATTGATAGCTAGGCTAGGGTATTCAGTGTCCACTACAATCCTGAAGGACTCATCTGATCTCTGCTGTAAGGACAGCACCCCAAAAAGCCCTTTTTAGGGCTATAACATCAGGCTGCTTTTTTTTTTTTCCTGTGTAATGTAATTGCAGGTGCCTGCCTGCCAGCTTCTGTGTGAGGTTCACATTGGATACTGTGCCTATTTGCCCAGTGCCACCACTCATATCTGTTTTAACAATTGGTTAAGCTTTACATTTAAAATAAATATTTTTTTTCACTGTAATAGAAGAGCAGTTGCCTGCCTGCCAGCTTCTGTGTGAGGTTGGATGCCTTGCCCATTTGCACAGTCAGTGCCACCACTCATATCTGTTTTAACAATTGGTTAAGCTTTAGATTTAAAATAAATAATTTTTTTTCACTGTAATAGAAGAGCAGTTGCCTGCCTGCCAGCTTCTGTGTCAGGTTGGATGCCTTGCCCATTTGCACAGTCAGTGCCACCACTCATATCTGTTTTAACAATTTGTTAAGCTTTAGATTTTAAATAAATCATTTTTTTCACTGTAATAGAAGAGCAGTTGCCTGCCTGCCAGCTTCTGTGTCAGGTTGGATGCCTTGCCCATTTGCACAGTCCGTGCCACCACTCATATCTGTTTTAACAATTGGTTAAGCTTTAGATTTTAAATAAATCATTTTTTTCACTGTAATAGAAGAGCAGTTGCCTGCCTGCCAGCTTCTGTGTGAGGTTGGATGCCTTGCCCATTTGCACAGTCAGTGCCACCACTCATATCTGTTTTAACAATTGGTTTAGCTTTAGATTTAAAATAAATATTTTTTTTTCACTGTAATAGAAGAGCAGTTAGTTGTCTGCAAGCGTCTGGGTGTCAGGCCTACTTCAGCGTGTGCTCTGCAGACCTGTGCCAGCGTGCTTTGACAGTTGCCAATCATATCTGGTGTCTCTTTAGCGTGCTTTTACAAAGAAAAAAGGTTTCCAGTGTAAGCTAATAGCAGACAGTCAGTGTCCTTCAAGCGGCTCTGTCAGGCCTTCCTTCAGCGTGTGCCCTGCACAACCCTGCCAGCGTGCTTTGACAGTTGCCACTCATATCTTGTGTCTCTATAGCGTGCTTTTACAACCAAAATTTTGTTTCCACTGTAATAGAAGAGCAGTTGCCTGCCTGCCAGCTTCTGTGTGAGGTTCACATTGGATACTGTGCCCACTAGCCCAGTGCCACCACTCATATCTGTTTTAACAATTGGTTAAGCTTTAAATTTAAAATAAATATTTTTTTTCACTGTAATAGAAGAGCAGTTAGTTGTCTGCAAGCGTCTGGGTGTCAGGCCTACTTCAGCGTGTGCTCTGCAGACCTGTGCCAGCGTGCTTTGACAGTTGCCAATCATATCTGGTGTCTCTTTAGCGTGCTTTTACAAAGAAAAAAGGTTTCCAGTGTAAGCTAATAGCAGACAGTCAGTGTCCTTCAAGCGGCTCTGTCAGGCCTTCCTTCAGCGTGTGCCCTGCACAACCCTGCCAGCGTGCTTTGACAGTTGCCACTCATATCTTGTGTCTCTATAGCGTGCTTTTACAACCAAAATGTTGTTTCCACTGTAATAGAAGAGCAGTTGCCTGCCTGCCAGCTTCTGTGTGAGGTTCACATTGGATACTGTGCCCACTAGCCCAGTGCCACCACTCATATCTGTTTTAACAATTGGTTAAGCTTTAGATTTAAAATAAATATTTTTTTTCCACTGTAATAGAAGAGCAGTTGCCTGCCTGCCAGCTTCTGTGTGAGGTTCACATTGGATACTGTGCCTACTTGCCCAGTGCCACCACTCATATCTGTTTTTACAATAGCTTAAGCTTTAGATTTAAAATAAATAATTTTTTTCACTGTAATAGTAGAGCAGTTAGTTGTCTGCAAGCGTCTGGGTGTCAGGCCTACTTCAGCGTGTGCTCTGTAGACCTGTTCCAGCGTGCTTTGACAGTTGCCAATCATATTTGGTGTCTCTATAGCGTGCTTTTAAAACCAAAATTAGTTTTTCACTGTTATAGATTGAATAGCAGTTACTTGTCTTCAAGCGGGTGTCTCAGGCCTACAGTGTGTGCTCTGCAGAACTGTTCCAGTGCACATTGCCAATCATATCTGGTGTCTCTATAGCGTGCTTTTAAAACCAAAATTAGTTTTTCACTGTTATAGATTGAATAGCACTTGTCTTCAAGCGGCTCTGTCAGTCCTTCCTTCAGCGTGTGCTCTGCAGAACTGTTCCAGTGCACATTGCCAATCATATCTGGTCTCACAGTAGCTTGCACGCATAGTACCACTAATCCCCAAAAAAATGACAGGCAGAGGCAGGCCACCCCGCAGGGGCCGTCGTGGTCGTGGTGCTGTGATTCCCTTTTGCCCTAGAATAATGCCCAGTTTTCAGAAGCCACGTACCCTGAACTTGAAAAGTTCTGAGGACTTAGTTGACTGGCTAACACAGGACACCCAATCTTGTACAGCCTCCGCTCGGAACCTTGACGCACCATCCTCCTCCAGCTTAGCTTCAGGCACCTCTCAAGATAGCACTCACCCGCCTGCCGCCACCACCAAAACTAGCACCACAGCCGCTTTACTTGGTATGTCAGAGGAGTTATTCACACACCCGTTTGAAGAAATGAGTGATGCGCAACCATTATTGCTAGAGGATGTAGATAACAAGTATATGTCTCAGGCAGGCATCATTAAACACATGGAGGTACGGTGTGATGATGATGATGTTGTACCCGCTGCTGCTTCCTTTTCTGAGTTGTCAGATACAAGCGAAGCGGTTGATGATGACGATGCGTCCATGGATGTCACGTGGGTGCCCGCTCGGCAAGAAGAAGAACAGGGCAAAAGTTCAGATGGGGAGACAGAGAGGAGGAGGAGGAGACGAGTTGGAAGCAGGGGGGGTCGTCGCAAGGAGCTAGTGGCACAGTCAGACAGCATGCATCGGCACCCGGGGTCAGCCCGACAGCACGCCAATCAACGCATGCTGTGTCCACCACCAGAATGCCGTCATTGCAGAGCTCAGCAGTGTGGCATTTTTTTTGTGTGTCTGCCTCTGACAACAGCGATGCCATTTGCAGCCTGTGCCAAAGGAAACTGAGTCGTGGGAGGTCCAACACCCACCTAGGTACAACTGCTTTGCGTAGGCACATGATCTCACATCACAAACGCCTATGGGATCAACACATGAGTACAAGCAGCACGCCTACTCTAAGCCGCCATCCTCCTCCTGGTCCAGCATCTTCAGCCATGTCAACCACTGCTGTCCTTCTTGCCCCCTCTCAACCATCCGCCACTCAGTCTCCCGCCTTGAGCAGTTCCCGCTCATCTGCCCACAGTCATGTGTTTCTGTCAAGGACATGTTTGAGCGTAAGAAGCCAATGTCACCAAGTCACCCCCTTGCCCAGCGTCTGACAGCTGGCTTGTCCGAACTATTAGCCCGCCAGCTTTTACCATACAATCTGGTTAAGTCTGAGGCGTTCAAAAAATTTGTAGCTATTGGGACACCGCAGTGGAAGGTACCCGGCCGGAATTTCTTTTCACAAAAGGCAATCCCCAACTTGTACTCGATTGTGCAAAAGGAAGTCATGGCATGTCTGGCACACAGTGTTGGGGCAAGGGTCCATCTGACCACTGATACCTGGTCTGCAAAGCATGGTCAGGGCAGGTATATCACCTACACTGCGCATTGGGTAAACCTGCTGACGGCTGACAAGCAAGGAATGCATGGCATTGCAGAGGAGTTGGTGACACCGCCACGAATTGCAGGCAGTCCTGCTGCCACCTCCTCTACTCCTCCTACTCCATCCTCTTCCATAACCTCCTCGGCTGAGTCCTCTTGTGCCGCTGCTTCTTGCTCCACATCAACGGCACCCCCCCAGCTCCCCAGGTACTATTCCACATCCCGGATACGGCAGTGTCACGCCGTCTTGGGTTTGACTTGCTTGAAAGCAGAGAGTCACACCGGACAAGCACCCCTGTCCGCCCTGAACGCACAGGTGGAAAAGTGGCTGACTCCGCAGCAACTGGATATCGGCAAAGTGGTGTGTGACAACGGAAAAAATTTGATAGCGGCATTGAAGTTGGGCAAGTTGACACGTGTGCCGTGCATGGCACATGTGTGTAATCTGATCGTACAACGCTTTGTGCATAAGTACACAGGCTTACAGGACGTCCTGAAGCAGGCCAGGAAGGTGTGTGGCCATTTCAGGCGTTCCTACACGGCCATGGCTCATTTTGCCGATATCCAGCAGCGAAACAACATGCCAGTGAGGCGCTTGATTTGCGACAGCCCTACACGTTGGAATTCAACACTCCTAATGTTCGACCGCCTGCTCCAACAAGAAAAAGCTGTTAATGACTATTTGTATGACCGGGGTGCTAGGACAGCCCCTGGGTAGCTGGGAATTTTTTTGCCACGTTACTGGACGCTCATGCGCAATGCCTGTAGGCTCATGCGTCCTTTTGAGGAGGTGACAAACCTAGTCAGTCGCAGTTGTGTGTGTGCGTGTGTATGGCTGTCTGCCTGTGTGTGTGTGTGTGACAGGGCGAAGATTTCTTGCACATGGGTGTGACAGGGTGAAGATTTCTTGCACAGGGCGCCCAAAGGCCTAAGGCTGGCCCTGCGCATGGGTCAGTGGCTCTGCACCAGACTTCCCTCCAATTGATCAAAGTTAAAGGATTTCAAGTGGACTGATTACAATTACAGGGCCTCTAAAGAGTCCTGTATTGTTATTTGTCGTCACTACCTTCCCGCGTCGGGAGTGGGTCATTTGCGCCCCTGCTGCCTTCCTTGCATGTGGTAGCTGTTTGTCAGGGATTTGTCAATCCATATCTGCCAAGTGACCCTATGACAGGGCGAAGATTTCTTGCACATGGGTGTGACAGGGTGAAGATTTCTTGCACAGGGCGCCCAAAGGCCTAAGGCTGGCCCTGCGCATGGGTCAGTGGCTCTGCACCAGACTTCCCTCCAATTGATCAAAGTTAAAGGATTTCAAGTGGACTGATTACAATTACAGGGCCTCTAAAGAGTCCTGTATTGTTATTTGTCGTCACTACCTTCCCGCGTCGGGAGTGGGTCATTTGCGCCCCTGCTGCCTTCCTTGCATGTGGTAGCTGTTTGTCAGGGATTTGTCAATCCATATCTGCCAAGTGACCCTATGTAGGGGTAACAGTCCCTATTCTGCTCTGTGTCAGTGTGTATCATGGTCTCTGTGGACAGGGAACAGTCTCTATTCTGCTCTGTGTCAGTGTGTATCAGGGGTTTTGAGGACAGGTGTCAATCCATATCTGCCAAGTGACCCTATGTATATCTGCTGTCAGTACACAGGAAAAGTTTAAATATTTCTTGTTCTACGTTCTCTGCAACTCCACGCACCGACTCATCCAATACGTGAAGATCTGGGGTTTCTCTGACTCTCCTCAGTAGTGTATCAAACAGAGTCTGCACTGTGGAAACACGGACATCTTCAGGACATAACTCAACTATTTGCAGATAGGCAGTCTGCAGCTTCTCTTTTTCACCTGTTCTCTTCTTTCTCTTATGCGTATTCTTGTCTATATGCAGGTGGTCTCTTGCCTTTCTTTTAACCAATTCGTTCCTTCCATATGGTTTCAAAAGATCTCTGGCATCATTACTTTCAACGCAAATAACGTCATCATAGTTAGTCTCCTCATTATTCACCGGGAAGAGAGTGTTTGCACTGACTACCCACAGCATGCTCTTGCCATTGCCTACTCCACCTTCAACGACAGGGTGCAAGTCCCAAGGAGAAGGATCATTCACTTTATTATCTGTCTTTATTTCACAAGTAGTGCCTGGAACATCCTCATGGGTCACAAGATGTAAATCTGGACTAATGTCAACCCCAGGGTCTGGAAAATCATCAATTTGAAATTTTTCGAATAATCCCAGTGGGCTGCCACATTCTTCCTCCTCTGATGGTATTAAAGTTTGCAGAGATTCACTATGGGGTGGTGTCAAGCATTTTGGAGAACAATTAAGCATCTCCATCCCAATACGTTTCAGATGTCCTATCAGCTCTTCCACCCTATGCGATAATATGGGCAGGCTACCCGTGACGTCATTACTCACGGCCCTATTTCACGCGGACACTCTGTGTCAGTGTGTATCATGGTGTCTGTGGACAGGGAACAGTCTCTATTCTGCTCTGTGTCAGTGTGTATCATGGTCTCTGTGGACGGTGAACAGTCTCTATTCTGCTCTGTGTCAGTGTGTATCATGGTCTCTGTGGACAGGGAACAGTCTCTATTCTGCTATGTGTCAGTGTGTATCAGGGGTTTTGAGGACAGGTGTCAATCCATATCTGCCAAGTGACCCTATGTAGGGGGAACAGTCCCTATTCTGCTCTGTGTCAGTGTGTATCATGGTCTCTGTGGACGGTGAATAGTCTCTATTCTGCTCTGTGTCAGTGTGTATCATGGTCTCTGTGGACAGGGAACAGTCTCTATTCTGCTCTGTGTCAGTGTGTATCATGGTCTCTGTGGACAGGGAACAGTCTCTATTCTGCTCTGTGTCAGTGTGTATCAGGGATCATTAGGATAGGTGTCAATCCATATCTGCCAAGTGACCCTATGTAGGGGGAACAGTCCCTATTCTGCTCTGTGTCAGTGTGTATCAGGGGTTTTGAGGACAGGTGTCAATCCATATCTGCCAAGTGACCCTATGTAGGAGGAACAGTCCCTATTCTGCTCTGTGTCAGTGTGTATCAGGGGTTTTGAGGACAGGTGTCAATCCATATCTGCCAAGTGACCCTATGTAGGGGGAACAGTCTCTATTCTGCTCTGTGTCAGTGTGTATCAGGGCTGGGCTTTGAGGACAGGTGTCAATGTTAGGTGATTTCTGCCCTTTATGGATTAAAAGCAGACTCTGCATCAACTGTGCAATTCTCCATGGGAGTTTTGCCATGGATCCCCCTCTGGCATGCCACAGTCCAGGTGTTAGTCCCCTTGAAACAACTTTTCCATCACTATTGTGGCCAGAAAGAGTCCCTGTTGGTTTTAAAATTCGCCTGCCCATTGAAGTCAATGGCGGTTCGCGCGGTTCACCGGTTCGCGAACATTTGCGGAAGTTCGCGAACCGAAAATTTCGGGTTCGCGACAACACTACACATGGACATTAGTCACTGATGATGAACCAATGATGCTGCAGGAGGTGGTGTTACACCAGCAGCGGAGGCGTTAATCTCCATATGTATAGTGTTTCATGCGGAAACGCCGCACATACAGACACCTGGCACTGTGGCCAGGGAATTGCACATTTGAAACCAGTGTACCTGAACTGGAAACAATTCATCAAGCTCTGGTATTTTTGACTAAAATGTTTAATTTTACTGTCAATTCCCCACAATTCTCATTTTATAAACCCTGTGATATAAGTGGTTCTATAGTACTGTATGAATATTAAACAAGCAGAATTATTTCCAATTTTGGCACTATCAACAAGGGCTATGTTAGTACTAAATCATTCTTAGATAATGCTGAGCCCATGAATAGCTAACTTTCCAGAACACTCCAGGCACCATAATAACTTCATTGGAATGAAGCTATTTTGGTGCAAGGACTTCCTTGATGCTTTCTGCCAATCAGCAGAGCCCCTGTCTAAGCTTCCTGATTCAAACCTGGGACAAAAGTGGAATCAGAGGGGCAGAGCTAACCGGTGCTAAATTCAACACTTCCGAGTTACGGATGAATCCCTAAAGAAAAAAAACTGACACCGGGGCCCTACTGTCACCATAACAACTATATTCCAATTAAGTTGTTATAGTGCATGGAGTGTTTCTTTAAAGGCAGCATAGGCAGAGGGACATTTTCGTGTATAAACATCTACATCCTTTAAAGACATTACTTGCTGACTTTTCCACAAGCCATTGCCAATTTTCATTTTAGAAGTATAAATAAACTTGTTTCAATTTGAATTGACAGTCAAGTGTTAATAATAGTACTGTTCATACTTCGTACTGTTGAGGAACAGCAAGATATCGAATAATTGGGACATATCTTGTCTTCTAATTAACACAAATTCAGTTTCTTCATGTATTTATTGCTATCAACGTGCTGTAACCAGTAATCCATCAGATTTTGAACGACATCTCCTAGCATTAGTTATAACTAGCAACATGGTTATTGAAATTATATAGACACAGAAATAGATCATTAGAGAATGGGATACATAATGCATTATGACTACATCACAGAAAAGAATAATCTGCTGAACTCACATTCTTTAGTTTATAGAACAATAATGCAGTAAACGGATTGCCTGGTATATAAGAGGTGTATATGCATAGGTTTTACAGAATTAATCTAAGTTTTTTATTCAAAGTAAGCGGACTTACATTTCATAAGGTCTATTTCAAGTCTGTAAGCCTGAGTATGCTTTATGCAAATCCTGATATTTTAATGTAATTGATTTTTAGCTAGAGCCCATTATATTCCAATATTTTAAAACCATCAAATTGATTCAAACTGCTGATTTAAGGTGTTTCATATAACTGTTCACATAACCTAGCAGTACAACTAATATTTGACTTGACTCTAAAATATACATACAGCCAATATATTCGACCCTTTTGAAATGCGCGTTTAACTGTTGATTCTCCTTTTAATATCATTTAATTTAAGTTGCATCTTATATCTGAATAGGATGTAATTGAATATAAAGGAGTTCATTATCCCAGTACAGTGGGGCTCTTGCTAAATTAAGTCTGAGTGGTTTCATAATTCGTATAAATGAATAAAAAGGAAGATGTTCCAATCTCACATTAAAAGTAGACGTTCAATATGCTAAAAGAAAAGACACTTCTGACCCTGGGCGATCAATGTACAGTGAAAAAAGGTCACAACTATATATCAGGGGACTGATACGCAATATATTAGAACATGTGAGTTAGAAAGGGCTACATTGTGAATAAGATATATAACGTCTGCCTTGGTTCTAGTACAAGTATATATATATATTTAAAGCAATGCAGCATTGCTGACAATTTTCCATTTCCTCTGGATGATCATCTAGCAGCTGGCCCCTTTGGCTCGCAGTATGGTAATAATGCAACTTTTCGAGCTTTTAAAAGCAATGCAGCTGAAATTATTTTTTAATGGAAAATATCGGTACTAAATCATTATGTTGTTGCGTTAGCTAAAAAATAACAAATTAAGTGGGGTGTTTACAGCTGTTTTGTTAAAAATGTCACTATCAAAAATAATATTTATTCAAACATTAGACTCATTTTACATCACAGGTTAAATGCAATAAAACCTCATTATACTTAATTTCAAAACCCTTTATTTGTTGTTCAATTTAGCAAAAAAAAAAAAAAATGGTAATAAAAATAATAATGTAGAGGATGTTTGTGCCAAGTAAATGGAAGTGTGCTATGCGGAGTAATAAGTAAATTCAGTGTTTTTTTTTTATTTTTTATTCTCCAATATTTTAATTATTCTTGTACAGTAGCAATAAGTCAAGGAATGAACCATGATGACAGATGTTAGATTGCTTTTAAACGTTGTACAAGAAACAGGAATATATGACTTCAGATAACCCACTTCTATTTTTGGATTTGAGCAAGAATATTAAATGTGGATGAGAGGTCTACACATCTATATGTCCAACCAAGACTGGACACACCTACTTGAGACAGGGATCAAAGCCCTGGTCAGTATTTCCAGGAAGAAGGCCTTCTATAAGAGGGTCACCAGATGGTAAAGAACCCCTGTACTGCTTCATACATACTGGCCCGCAGTGAGTGATAAATGTTGGAGATGCAATGGGGAACAGGGAGATATGGAACACATTTGGTGGCAGTGCCAGGATATTACCCCCTTCCGGCAGCAGGTATTAGCAGATATTACAATGATCATCCCCTTGAAAGCCCGCCTAACGCCATCCCAAGTCCTCCTAGGTTGACCTAACTCCACTAGCGGGAAACCCAAACAACAACTACAGAACATAATGCTGGGGGAAGCAAATGCCCTCATCCCGGTATACTGGCGAAAGACATGTATTCCCAATAGAGAACAGTGGGTGCAGAGGTTGGAGAGGGTGAGGGAGCTGGAGGAAGTTCACTGGTCATCATTAGGGAAAAGGGATAAATACTTAGACACATGGTCACCCTGGATACGACATTGGAAAGACATGCCTTAAGGACTCCAAGTTGGTAACAAGGGGGCCCCAATCCTGAGAAGATACATAACCACACCACGACTAACACAGATCAAAGATGGAATAGCAGAGATTCAACCCAGTAGCAGACATAGGCAGACCCCTCCACCCACCTTACCTTTCCCCTCCACGTTGCCCCCCCCCCCATTCTATCCCAACCAACATGAGTCACACAAGCTAGATATAGACCAGAGATTGAAGCAGACCCAACTTAACCAGGGGTGGTATAGCCACACTTAGGAGTACCCCACCAGTTGCATATAGGAGGGAGCGCGTCCCCCAGAGAGGGGAGACGGATAGTCGAATGCTCTTAAGAACTTTCATTGAACGAAATAACTCCAGTCTTGACTGTGAAATGCTGCAAGATGTGATCGATGGTTGGTCATGTATACAATTTACCACTCTGTTAAGACCTGAATAGAATGTAAAAGATTTATGATGTGTTACTGTTAAAATGACAACATGCTACCTCCCCTATTTTCTTCTGTATCCCATTTACCTGTTGATACCTAAAACAATAAAAAAAAAAAAAAAAAAGAATGTTAAATGATTAATTTTCATATACAAGATCCTATGTATGACAGAGTACGGTGCGGTGCTTTGGGCATCTTGCTGCATGTTTTCTTGTCTGAATATGTTGGAGGCCTAGTACAACAGGACTTAAAAAGGAACTGCTAAGTTTATCTTAGCCAGGTAAACAAATAGATAACTATTAAATAATGCTATGTATTGTAGAATACTGTATCATTTGGGGGGTAGGAGACTGCACAGACATGCTTACAGAGACTTCAAACAAGAACAACAGTTTACCTGCAGAGAGTGTAGGACTGGATGCAGCAATAATGAACCCCACTCTAACCCTATAACCTCAAAATCAATAAAAAAAATTTAAAAAAGCACAACCGTGTGTTCGTATGTTGAATTACATTTATTACACTATTCACAGTGGATCTTGCAACATGTCAACATCTTCAAATCTGTGTCTTTACTGTTTGAAACGTTGCTTAAGTATTGGCAAAGATCATTAGTGTTTAAAACTTTGCTAGGTCCACAGTGGATGGTAGCCAATTCCTATATAACTATTTCAGATAACTTCTACATAAGAACAAGGTCTAAATCTGCATATGCACACAAGTCACTGGCATTTAACTCATTTCATAGATGTTAAGCTCATTTGAGCATGTTACTATTACAAAAGCCTGGGTATAACAGTGTATAACAGAGCTTCACATCATTAATACTCATAGTAATGTTTAATTAACTAGAAAAGCTACCATTTCTGGGGAAATTGTGTGAAGTGTTTTTGCCTCCACCAGTAGTTTACAACTGGAGTGGGCGGAGTACCTTATTATTTTTGTTTATATAGCACATTTAATTGCAACGTTGTTGCCCAAAGTGCTTCATAGTTAAATTAAAATAAACATTTATAAAAACATTAGCAGGTGTACAAAAGGCCCTGTCTTTGACATCGCTTGCTGCTCCAGGCTGGCACAGGTCAGAGTATTTTTGCGGTTGCCATCTTCAAACGGTAGTATTTTAGAAACTGTACATCCTACAGTGAAGAGCTTTATATTGTGAGAATCACAAGACCCAGACCTACATTTTGATGCATAGTATGTCTCCGCAATATTAACAATGAAGGCACAGTCGCAGTTTAGAAATTGCCCTTCAAATTTGAGCTGGCTAGAGTGGAGTTTCAATGAATGTCAATGGACGGCGTGAGTTGCAAACAAATGGTCATATTGTGAAAACAATCAGGACTATGGCTTAGCCATGGACATTTCTAGTGGCAGCAGGGATAGCTGAACATTTTGATATAAGATTTGTGTAGGTGGGCTTGAAAATGAGGGAGTGGTGGCAGTTTAGAAATCATGTCCTGATTTTTCAGCTTTTGCCAGCTCCCACTCTAGCTTTGAACATTTTGCCATTCATTCCTATGGAACCAATTTTGCCTCGAGAACGACGATATTCCGTGAACCATTCGGCGAAATGTTCCACAGAGTAATAGCACACCAATCGGGAACAATCCGCACGTTTTGGTATATTTTTGTCTATGTAGTGTAAAAACTGTGGGAGGAGTTAGGGTGGTAAATTTGGCTATAATAAGAATAATAATATATATGTGAGATAACATTAAGTGGTCTTGCTATGCAAGAACACTTAATAATAATAACTCGAAAAGCTACAATTTCTGGGGAAATTGTGTGAAGTGTTCTTGCCTCCACCAGTAGTCTACAACTGGAGTGGGCGGAGTAACTGTTATTATTTATATAGCACATTTAATTGCAACGTTGTTGCACAGTTAGATTAACCCCTTAAGGACCAAACTTCTGGAATAAAAGGGAATCATGACATGTCACACATGTCATGTGTCCTTAAGGGGTTAAAACATAAATTTATAAAAACATTAGCAGGTGTACATGACATCACTATGACATCACTTGCTGCTGCAGCAGCAGCAGCATCCTACATCGAAGAGCTTTATATTGTGAGAATGCTATGCAAGAACACTTAATAATAATAATAATAATAATATATATGTGAGATAACATTAAGTGGTCTTGCTATGCAAGAACACTTAATTAAACTACTATAAATGTGAAATCACTGTTTGAATAAGAGATGTTGTTTTTATTTTAAATTACATTTTAACACCATAAATTATTGTTAGTAAGGCACCTAAAATTTCACAGAAGAGCTCTGCACCTGGCAACCTCTAAAATTAAAATGTTCCACTTTGTCCAGGAAGGTATGAAGGGGCCCCCTACTGGACAGGCTTCTGTAGGCAGGTGCCTGCTCCGTCGCAATACCCCACAGCTGCAGGTTGCCCCTTTTCTCCATCCTTCACTAAGCTTCTTATAAGCATAAGACCGTTTATCTTCTGAAAACATCTTGCACTATAAACACAATTCTTTCAGAATGCTCTTATCGCAGTTCAAAAGTCCAGTGATTATCCTTCGGCAGCATAAGCATCCTTCTTAAATAGCAAATACGCTTTTTGATGAAATTAAATTGAAACAAGATGGTTAAAA